>NC_060197.1:41999663-42159663 GCF_021184085.1 Oncorhynchus gorbuscha
CTGTGTGTCTCTGTCTCTCTCTCTGTCTCTGTGTCTCTGTGTGTCTCTGTCTCTCTCTCTGTCTCTGTGTCTTTCTCTCCATCTCCGATCAAGAGTGATGTCAACAGGAGATATTTGTCAGTTGTCACAGAGGGACCCTCCAATTTCAGTCCTCTCCCGGAAGGCACACAAGTGTACTACAGAGAACATTAAGGTTTCACCCTTCACCAAAATAGATTATCTCCTCTTCCAGTCTTTATGGATCTGAACATCGTATCAATCAAGAAGAGTTTAATAACATGGCTTAAATTAACTTGTTACAAGCACAAGCAGGACTCTTGGTGCAACATCTAAATGTGATATTTTCATATTTAGTCCTGAGTTCTTTTCCCACTCAATGGAGAAGCCTCTGCCATTCTGCAGTAATTGATATATTCAGGGGATGGTTAACTAAAACAACCTATGTGGCCTGCGGGGAGAGGGTTTCCCTGAAATGTAAATGAACTAAATCAGTGATTTATGAGTCCATGGCACACCGTGCTGCCGCTGTAGTGCGTTGTCAGTGGAATGTGCTGAGTGCAGGCCAGGTCTCTCCCTCTTCCTCTCCCCTCTCCCTACCTCTCCATCCCTCCCTCCCTCCCTCTCTCCTTTTCTCCTCCCCTCCCTCCATCTCTCACTGTTAGTTCCCCCCCTCAGGCAGCTGCCATGACTCAGTCTCTATCTTAATCACTCTTGAGTATTGCCCCCATCAACCACCACCCCCCCCCAACAAAAAAAACAGGTGCCTTTCCACAGGCACAGAGTGATTAAAATCCTACCCTGCCATGTTTGCCAGGAGTGCAGGGCAGCAGCAAGCTCTCACTCACACATTACTTTTAGGAGCGAGGTGAGTCATTGGTGGGTTGGGAGGGAACAATCTGGAGAAATGTGGATGAGCATGAATCAGGACAGTGATATAGGGTTTTTTCAACCAAAGTACTATAGGACAGCAGGAGTCAGGCTAGAAGGGGATTTTGTATGTCTATAAAGATCATTATAAACTGGGTGGTTTTGAGCCCTGAATTCTGATTGGCTGAAAGCCATGTTATTTCAGACCGTATGCCAGGGGTATGACAAAACATTTGATTTTACTGCTCTAATTCAGTTGGTAACCAGTTGACAGCAATAAGGATCCTCAGGGTTTGTGATACATGGCCAATATACCAAGCGTTGCATCGTGCCTATGAACAGCCATTAGCCATGCTATACTGGCCATATACCACACCTCGTCTGGCCTACTGTTGAAATATTTTAGGATAACTGCTAACAACATACCATGCTTTACATGCTGTTAGATAAATATGTGCAAGGCCCAGTACTACTAACCAATTTAAAAACCAGGCATTATGGGCATAATAATGATGATGATGTTCTGTATTTGTGAGAGGTGAAGAGGAGGTATAGAACAAAAAACGTTGATATATGTAAGGTGCCATTCGGCCTAACTAGTCGCACATATGACGTCTTTTGAACAGTGACTGGTCGTGATTTGTGTAGCTAGAAGGTGCTTACTGAGCATTCGTCAACGTCTCGCTGCCAGTTTATTTACAGGAAATTACCCCCTCTCTTTCAATTATTTCCGGGGTTCCTCGCAATCGAGGCTCCAATTAGGGATAATAATGAGGTAATTTAACATGTCAATCAGAGATAATGATGCTCTCATTTGTGAGGCAAACACTTTTCAGAACCCGTAACATTGGTTGTAAACACAATAATCAACAAATAAAAAAAGCTGACAGTTCACATTTGATAAATTAAATGGGGGAAAGGAATCCCAACAGATGTAGGAGAATCTTAATTTCTTGTTAGCCTAAAATATGCTGTATGTATCATTCTTCAAACAAACTCCGTGCTTTGATCATTCTAAGGTCCTCTAAAGTAGAAAATAACAATGGTAAACATGCTAATTTATTCAGAAGAAAGGTTGTAGCACATATTTGCACTTAAATGTGAATTACCGTAGGGAATAGGCCTGCAAGCTCTCGCAGACAGCACTATCCCTTTCTGGGATCCAATGAGAATCTCCACAGTCGATAAAAGCAAACTCAACCAAGATTAAAATAGGGGAAGAAGTTTCCATAATGGAAGGGAATAGACAAAGAAACCCATCTCATCGCCTTCACAGCGGCCATCTTATCTCGTATTGGCCAGCTCGGTAAGGCATCACCAGCGTGAGAAAGAGATCCCCACGCGGTTGTTATGTTCATGACTGTTTAGAGAGTCACTATCATGTCTATCCTAGTGAATCTCCAGGTCATTGACGAGGCTGGGCGCTTTCATTAGTCTCCTTTGCAACAACACTCGTCTGATTGCCATCTTGTTTACCATTGATTTATAATTCACCGCCTCAAGGTTTGCAGAAATACTTAAAGCGACTGCTGATATAAGATAAGAAATGGTGACGCTGTACGTATTGTATTATACCCCGTTGAGATTAAACAAAGAGGGCCTTGGGCGATTGCTACACTTTCTTTTTTTTTGTTGTTTTTTACAGCGTTTACAGTTTTATTTTTTGACGGAGATCTGAGATGCTTGTTGTTCTCAACGACTGGAATAAACACTTGCAGCAAATGAACGAGGCAGTTGTCAGGTGCTATTTGGTTTGTATACGAGGATGTCACCTTTAGGGGATAGCATGCATCTCAAAGAATAAAGCAACTCGCAGATAAAACGAATGGATTCCTGTCAGTTTTTGTTATTACCAACAGAAACCTGTCAGGCTTTTTGTTATCATTGGACACATTTGCATACCTTCAACACACATAGACAGATAACAAGTGAATGAAGATATGCATGACGAGATAGCAACACAGAGAGATAAACAGACAACAGTCAGATTGATATGAATGATATAGAAAACTCATATGTTTATGCAAATATGACCGTGATAATGAATTGCGGTGATACATGTGTGTGTATATATATATATATATATATATATATATATATATATGTGTAAATGAAATGCACACTTTGTATCTTTCACAGACAATTTTCACCTCGGATGTCATTACAGAAATTGACAGCTTCTCGTAAAAATAACGCTAAAAACACGTCCAACAGCATATAGCAACGTGCAAAACAGGAACTGGAAGTGTCAGCGACAAGGCATTGTCTCTCTCAAGGGGACATGATACGTCTTGCCTCCTAAAACTGTTAAGGACTGAGAGGAGGCCAAAGCTATTTTCTAGGCCTAGTCCAACAAATATGTCATCAACTAAAGCACCGATATGAATAACCTCATTCCCTTGGCTTGAGGACCATGGTGGTGTAGAGCTGCAATCTGTGTCTCAAGATAATGGTAGGCAGGGTTTAGCTTGTGTATGTCTGATACTGCTGTGGGCGAGGGTGATTGAGTGGCCTTGTTTGATGGCCTATCACGCTCAAATTACACTGGCTGTGGCCTGGTGCAAAGGAGCACAGACAGAACCTATTGGTCACCATAGGACACATATAGTCATCATCCATTATACATTGACGGGCATTGACTTTCTCTCACCCCGCTCTCACCCCGCTCTCTTCCTGCTCTCCTTTCTCAGTCGCTCTCCTCCATCCCTCCTCTGCTCCTCTCATTTGCCCGTGCTCATTTTTCCTCCTCCTAATCTAAGTTCATCTCTCTTTCTCTCAGGACATCTCTCCCTCCACCACCACACACCATCTTTCCTCTCCTCCCTCTGTTTTTCTCTCACACACTGCCCAATCTTATTTCACACGTACATTTCTGTCTGTGTCTCCACAAAAACTGTATTTTATGAACAGCCTTCAGTTAGCCCTTAAGCCTTTTTTCAGAAACCCATTTTACAACAGACAACAGTAGCCACACATTGAATTTTGGTAAATGTGTCCATTGTTGTGCAGCAATAGCCTCGCTAAAGATTGAAATAAGTCAGCTAGTGAACTGTGGTTTGAAAAAGTCTCCTCTCCTACCATTACAACAGAGTAGGTAAGGCAAGGGTCCCCAACTTTTTTTGGCCCGGGACCCCATTATGATATTGGAAAAATTGTGTGACCCCCACCATGTGAAAAAAAAGTTATTTAATCAAAGGCCAATGTTTACTTTTGTTGTTGTTTGGGGCAAATTACAGTATATTACAAATCCGTCTGACAGTTACTCTTGACATTATTTCAATCTGAAGACAGTATGGTTTGAAGTGACTGTAATGCATCCGAAAAAAGTATTGGGAAATTCGGAATGTCATCTCGTAAAAGGAAATCAGTTTGTATGATCTTCTGTGTGGAAAAATAAAGCATAATTAGTGATGTTCTTTCCCCCCCCCAGTCTGATTTAGTGCCTGGTCCTGTCCTCTTGTGGGCACATATGTGTTCTCGAGAGTCTTATCTGTCAGTGTAAGGGGCATACCATTTTATTTGAGAGTTTCTCTTGTAAGCGAATGTTCTAATCAGATGGGGATCGCGACCCCTAGTTTGGGAAACGCTGAGCTAAGATATAAATACTGTCAGTACCACAGCCTTGTCCCCTAGGCTCACATAGACCCCCATCATTTCCACCTGGTCACATTCCTTTGTGCACACACGGTCTCTCTGTGTGTGTGTGGTGTGTGTGTGTGTGTGTCAGTGTGTGTATTATAATCGTCCACCAGGGAGACGAGTTTAACACCACTCTCCTCCCTCTTCTCAGTGAGGTCTGACACCTGTGCCTCCTCTCCTCTCTCTCAGCCATGACACCTCACAAATAGAAGTAGGGTTTCCATTTAGCCCCTGGAGCCCACAGATATGAAAAGCATCCTCTATTCCTTTTCTTTTCTTTTTTTCTTTTCTCTTTTTGGTCAGCGACATTGTGTCTGGAGATGTTACGGTTGCGAAACTTGATGGTTAGCGCTGTGTCCAGACCAAAGTGTTGTGAGGGAGAACCACCAGCAACATAGAGTGACAGAGTTGAGGGACCCATAAAGCAATGCTTCGCGTGCTGCTGAGTTTCCATGGGCCTTATCAGAAGCATATTTCAACATTATTTTTTCCCCCAGTGATACTGTATATTAGCAAAGGGCTTGCCTTTCTGTTTTCACAAATCAGCGTAATAATCATTGTAATTTCAAGGCGTGTATCAAAATGAGTCCCACTGAAAAAGAGGTAGAAGAACTGTGGATGGTGCGAGTAATTCCAAGTAAAATAAATTATGTATGGGTCCCAATAGCATCTCCAATATTTGCTGGATTCCTATGGGTGTAATATAAAGGATTGCATCCTAAATTAAAGTACATGAATCCTCCTTATTCCACTGTTTATGTGCCTGGAGGGCTTACAATCCACCTCACATTCACCTCAAGTCATAATTAGCCAAACACCATCAAATAATGACGTCCCTTAATCCTCATGGCCGGCGAGCAGCGTGTCTAGAGCGCTTTGCCCATTGTCTGTCTGTGTGAATGGCCATCGTTTAGGCTCATTATGCTTATGTAGGGCAGCAGCCCCCTTCACTAGTTAATCTAGCCGTCTGTGTGTTTGAAAGTCCCACTGTATGAAGAGTGTAGCCCGGAGGCACCTCTCTGTACTGGGACTTTCATGTCCACGCCGTGACAGTCAGCCAGGAATGAATTGAAGAATGAATTGGACATAATGGTGGTGAATGAATGGGGGCCTGGAGTTAGCTGTGGTTTACAGACCAGAACATGTATTACAGTTAGTGTACTGTATCCTCCCCATTCCTGGAATCCTTGAAGTGAGCCGGGTCAAGAAGAAAGGACTAAAGGGCCAATAATTCAGTTGAATGTGGATGGTAAACACAATGTATTCTGGGATATGTCAAACATGTTTCGAAATATCTGTGTGGCTAC
This sequence comes from Oncorhynchus gorbuscha, assembly GCF_021184085.1. Classification (NCBI taxonomy): domain Eukaryota; kingdom Metazoa; phylum Chordata; class Actinopteri; order Salmoniformes; family Salmonidae; genus Oncorhynchus; species Oncorhynchus gorbuscha. The sequence continues at coordinate 42,005,477 of NC_060197.1, forward strand.
AGTTATGACAGAGAGAGGTCTGAGGAAGGATGGGAATATTTCTTTGAAAGTGCTCCCAAAGCTGAGCCTGCAATGCCTTGTGTTGGATCAGTTGTTTAAATGGCTGCAGTTGTGCAGTATTTTAGGATTGCTATGTTCCAAACACTAAGCCTGAGGGGGCTTATGTACGTCCATGCCATCATCCTGTAATGCTTCATTAAGCACCATTTTCTAACTGGGAGAGGTGAAAGGTCAAGCTAATTTTAGCAAGCAATTTTCTTGCTCCTCCAAGCATGAGTTTTTTTTTTTCTTCTCCCAGTGCCTTCAAAACACACAATCCTGATACAAAACTGTTTCTTGACTCTAAGTCGGTACAAACTGAAGCATTTGAATACTTGTATTGTTTAATATGTTACGGCTCAGTAACACAGCATGTTACTGGTAGATGAAAACCTGATCATCTAAGTCATTCTGGTTCTCATTCTCACTTTTGGGTCTTTGCCATCAGTTCACACACCATGCAGTTATAAACGAGTAGCTTTTTGCAACCAGACCTCTTCAGATTTCATTTCCAGCTTAGCGAATCCCTGTTTGTTCCTTCTATTTAAGCTTTTAACCCGCCTTGACAGCGAGAAGTCCTCCTCACTTTCCATTTAAGAGAAATCAGCAGCCCTATTTCACTGTACATTAAACCAATTAGTAGATACGATTAAATGTTGGAAAGATTTAACCAAATGCTTGTCGGCATCACTTCTTAGAGAGAGTTCACACATCTTTAATTAGCAATAAGGCGCACGAAGAGATGTTACTCAGGGAAGGATGCCTGCTAGTTTTGCATCAGGAAATTCAGAAAAGACCACAACATAGACAGTTGCAAAATAATGATCTTCATAAATAATGATAATGAAGGTCTCAGAGGATTCATACACTTTTTGGTGCCAAGCGGCAGGAAACTGACAGGATGCAGCTTATCGGGCTAATGCCAATGGGTAAAATGGCTAACATAACACCACAAATCCAGCTTTCTTGCCTCGGCAGTTAGGCATGTGTGTGTGTGTGTGCGTGTGCGTGCGTGTGTGTATGTGTGCGTATGCGTTTGTGTGCGTGCATGTGCGCGTGTGTGTGTGTGTGTGTGTGTGTGTGTGTGTGTGTGTGTGTGTGTGTGTGTGTGTGTGTGTGTGTGTGTGTGTGTGTGTGTGTGTGTGTGTGTGTGTGTGTGTGTGTGTGTGTGTGTGTGTGTGTGTGTGTGTGTGTGTGTGTGTGTGTGTGTGTGTGTGTGTGTGTGTGTGTGTGTGTGTGTGTATCTTAGTGTGTGTTTAAGGGGAAATGAGGCGAAAAAAATATAATATCTAATCCTCTCAATGCTCTGGGATCATGAGGACTAGGACAATCACAGCCGCGAGGTTTTCCGATCATACAGGGGGAGCTACTGATGAATCCCAGCCTCATGTAGTACCCCTGGCACTGGAGAAAAAGGGCGTCACTGTGAAGAGTACCAGAATCACTGTGAAGAGTACCAGAATCACTGTGAAGAGTACCAGAATCACCGTGAAGAGTACCAGAATCACCGTGAAGAGTACCAGAATCACCGTGAAGAGTACCAGAATCACCGTGAAGAGTACCAGAATCACCGTGAAGAGTACCAGAATCACCGTGAAGAGTACCAGAATCACCGTGAAGAGTACCAGAATCACTGTGAAGAGTACCAGAATCACTGTGAAGAGTACCAGAATCACTGTGAAGAGTACCAGAATCACTGGGAAGAGTACCAGAATCACTGTGAAGAGTACCAGAATCACTGTGAAGAGTACCAGAATCACCGTGAAGAGTACCAGAGTCACTGTGAAGAGTACCAGAGTCACTGTGAAGAGTACCAGAGTCACTGTGAAGAGTACCAGAGTCACCGTGAAAGGTACCAGAGTCACTGTGAAGAGTACCAGAGTCACTGTGAAGAGTACCAGAATCACTGTGAAGAGTACCAGAATCACTGGGAAGAATACCAGAATCACTGTGAACACTAACAGAGGCCAAACAAATGGAAAACAAGCATGTCATCATAGACAGAGGACAGGGGAGGGGAGGAGAGGAAAACAATAAACAAACAGCTATAACTACTGGACAAGAGGATGGCTTAGGTCAAAGCACCTTTATGAAATGAGTCAGCGGGGGTTATTGCAAAAGAGTGTTTTATTAAACCCTTTCTGACAATGACAAGCAGGTGGCAAAACAAACATCAAAGGAAAATGGCACTTCATTTCCCAATGTCTGTTTGTGTGTGTGTGTGTATCTCTCTCTCTCTGTGTGTGTATCTCTCTCTCTCTCTCTCTCTGTGTGTGTGTATATCTCCCTCTGTGTGTGTGTGTGTGTGTGTGTGTGTGTGTGTGTGTGTGTGTGTGTGTGTGTGTGTGTGTGTGTGTGTGTGTGTGTGTGTGTGTGTGTGTGTGTGTGTGTGTGTGTGTGTGTGTGTGTGTGTGTGTGTGTGTGTGTGTGAACATAATATGTAGAGAGTTGCAGGTTTCTCCAAGTGCCCCAGATTTATAGAACCTGTAAAGTAAGAGAATTCCACAGTGACTTAAGAGAATTGTTTTATTCCTCGGATTCTCCCTCCCTTTCCTTTTCTCTCTCTACCTCTCTCTCGCTCTCCCTCTGGAAACAGAGAGAAATTATTCATTTGCTCCTTGCGATAGATTTGTATGGCTTAACACTTTTTTAAACTACATGCAGGATCTCTCACAGATTGGAGGATATTATGATTTGATTGCTACAAGTGCTACAAGTATTTGCTACCGTACCCATAGACTTCCAGTCATTGTTCTAACGCTATCTAGCATTGCCTTGCGAAACTACCTTTAAAACTTCCTTCATAGCCACACAGAGACATACAAATGGTATCCACTAGTTCATCTGGCTCTGGGGAAGGAGATAAAGGACTTCATCTGACTCTGGGGAAGTAGTTAAAATGACAGTATCCCGTAAAAAAATTCTCATTCAGCGATAATAATCTCATTCTGTTGTCGTCTCCATAGATCCAACATCAAAACGATGCAAAACTTATATTTAATGGTCATAAAAATGACAAAACGCTTCTTCCAGTCTCAAGTACAAGATTTGTTTTGGCTCTCTGGTAATTTGGAGCCCTGAAAGATGGCTTGTCGCAGGTGGAAGAAGCAAGACCACTTATTTTGCAATAATGTCAAGTGGTAAAAATTACTCTCAGTCCATCTGTCTTTGGTATCAAATTGTTTTGACTGTAGATGGAGGGCAGGCACTTGACCTCTGGGTTGATACATGTTTTGAAAGAGACTGTAGCCGATGCTCTCTCTCTCTCTCCCCATCACTCTCTCTCTTTCTTTTCTCTCTCTCTCTTCTCTCTCTCTCTCTTTCTTTTCTCACTCTCTCTTCTATCTCTCTCTACCTCTCCCTCTCTCCTTCTCTCGCTCTCTCTCCCCTCTCTCCATCTCTACCCCTCTCCCCCCCCCTCTCTCTCCCTCTCTTGCTCTCTTTCTGGTACTAGTGTCCCGCTTAATTACATGATATTGATTTATTGACTGGTGTTGTTAATAATAGCATTATAAATTGATCATTAATCTGCTGGCATTATTTGAGACTGCTGCAGCGTCTAGATGGGTGTATTGTTATCAAACAGCTAAGCACTTCCTCCGCCATTGAATGGGTGAGGTCAAATGCTTGTAGAGTCGCACTGAGGCCGTCTTTGCTAAGTTCGAGGAGGTTTGGAGAAAAAATATTTATATATATATATATCTATTGAATTCTCACAAATGCATCTTGGGAGAACAAAAGGATTCTGTAGAACCTCCACCGGTGTATTAGCCGAAGCACAGAGAAACAATACAGATGTTTCCAAGGTTGTCCGTTGTTGAAGTGTTTTTGTACTCTGTCTCCTCTCTCCCCTATTATTAATATTGAAACACATTTAGAAATCACCTCGGTGCCCCCATCCTCCTTCTAGTACTGCCTCAAAAGAGATAAACCCTACTTAAGGCCCTGGAATACTTTAAGCACTAATGTGTTGGTCAGTGAACCGTCAGGGCTGCCATATCAACACAATTTTGTACCCAGTTGCATTAGTGCCCTTCTTAGATTTCTTTTCATCTGCATTTTAGTCATTTAGCAGACAATCTTATCCAGTGCAACTTAATGCTAGTGCATTCATCTTAAGATTGCTAAGTGGGACAACCACATACAATATCTCAGTCATAGTAAGTACATGTTTCCTCAAAGTAGCTATCAGCAGAATCAGTGCTAACAGGGGGTGAAAAAGACTAGTGTGAATGTGAGTTCACGAAAGGCTTTTTATTTAATTGTTTTTATGTAAGGGATGAGGGGGGGGGGGTGGGGATCATGTTTCCTCAGCAAATGTCGAAGGGAGTATTAGGTCAGTGAGAGACACTGCTCAGATGTGTGCTTAAACCATAAGACCTCAGAAATGGGACAGGTGAACAATCATCTTAGTTGTATTGTTCTCTATGCCCTATAATAACTTATGAACGGGTTCAGGGAAATATGCAATCTAATTGGCTAAAAAGCTGTTCAAAGCTGTTCTGGGATTCATCCAATGGCATTGAGGAGTATACTACATCAGTCAATGGCTTCATCAATAAGTGCATCGATGATGTCATCCTCACAGTGACCGTACGTACATATCCCAAACAGAAGCCATGGACTACAGGCAACATCCGCACTGAGCTAAAGGCTAGAGCTGTCGCTTACAAGGAGCGGGACACTAATCCGCACGTTTAAAATAATTCCCGTTGTGCCCTCCGACGAACCATCAAGCATCAATTTAGGACTAAGATTGAATCCTACTACATTGGCTCTGACGCTCATCAGATGTGGCAGGGTTTGCAAACTATTATGGATAACATAGGGAAGCCCAGCTGCGAGCCTAACAGACCAGCTAAATACATTCTATGTTTGCCTCGAGGCTAGCAACACTGAACCATGCATGAGCGCCCCAGCTGTTCCGGATGACTGTGTGATCACGCTCTCCGTAGCCTATGTGAGTAAGACCTTTAAACAGGCCAATATTCAAAAGGCCACAGGGCCAAACAGATTACCAGGGCCAGACTTGTACAGTGCCTTGCGAAAGTATTTGGCCCCCTTGAACTTTGCGACCTTTTCCCACATTTCAGGCTTCAAACATAAAGATATAAAACTTTATTTTTTTGTGAAGAATCAACAGCAAGTGGGACACAATCATGAAGTGGAACGACATTTATTGCATATTTCAAAGTTTTTAAACAAATAACTGAAAAATTGAGTTAATATAATATAACCCTAATATATGCATATAATCATTATTATTGAATAGAAAACACTAAAGTTTCTAAAACCTTTTAAATTATGTCTGTATGTAAAGCAGAACACTCAGGGCAGCCTTCCTCCCAAACTCTCTCTTGTCAACAGAAAAGTTGGGCCAACTTTGACGTCATCGCCCTCACCCTTCCCAACCAGCTACGGATCTGGGAACAGTTTGTATGTGTTCAGCGCGATGTCTGCTTTCAAATGGGGCGTTCATTGTGAGAATCACGCGCGCCCTCATCTTTTGGCGGGCTAAAACGTTCGGGTCACGCGAGAATACATGCACTCTATTGCGCACGTCTGAATTGGGGCGCTCTCTTTTTCCAAGAAACACCAATTGATGTCGGTTTGTCTGTTCGCGCTGATTCTTGTTTTACACGTTTAAAACATCCTAAAGCTTGATTCTGCACTTAGTTTGACCAGTTTAGTCGACATATAATATGTAACTTTGAAGTTTTGATGCGCAAGAGTGCGGGACCAGAAGTCATTTTGGGTGCATTTCAGCTGAAGCTGTTAGTATATGCTAATACAGAGACACACAACTTGAAACCAAACGATGTATTGGGTAAGTATGACTCCTGATTCATCTTCTGATCGAAGAACATCAAAGGTAAGGGAATATTTATGTGGTTATTTTGGGTTTCTGTGGACTCCAAATGTAGAGGAGACATACTGCTAATATCTGAGCGCCGTCTCATATTATAGCCTAGTGAACGAATTCTGTAACGTTAACAATAAATGTAACACAGAGGTTGCATTAAGAAGAAGTGTATCTTTGTAAATATATGTAGAACATGTATATTTAGTCATGTGTATTGCTTGTTATCTGACGTTATCTGTCGGAGCTAGCATCATTTCTCCGTACATTTGAGTAACATTTTTTGAAAATGTCGTAATTGTAAACAGAGATTTATGGATATAAATGGCATATTATTGAAAAAAACATAAATATACCTTGTACCATGTCCTATTACTGTCATCTGATGAAGATTTTCAAAAGGTTAGTGAATGATTTATTTTTTAATCCTGCTTTTATAATTTTATATTTTCTGGGACAAAATGGCTGCCTCTTGTCTTTGTTTCGGTGGTGGTGTAATATAAATATGTGGTGTGTTTTCGCCGTAAAACATTTTAGAAATCTCACTTGCTGCGTAGATGAACAAGGTGTTTATCTTTCATTTGAGCTATTGGACCTGTTAATGTGTGGAGGTTAAATATTTCTAAGCATATTTTTTGCATTTTGCGTTATGCTAATGAGCTTGAGCCTGTAGTCACGATCCCGGATCCGGGAGGTGTACGTGCTGAACATGCTAGATGGCCAGTTCGTATAGTCTTTAGCCGTACCCTTATCCTACTTCTCCTCTGTTCCTCTGGTGATGTGGAGGTTAATCCAGGTCCTGCAGTGCTTAGCTCCACTCCCACCCCCCAGGTGCTCTCATTTGTTGACTTCTGTAAACGTAAAAGCCTTGGTTTCATGCATGTTAACATTAGAAGCCTGCTCCCTAAGTTTGTTTTACTCACTGCTTTAGCACACTCTGCCAACCCAGATGCCTTAGCCGTGTCTGAATCCTGGCTTAGGAAAACCACCAAAAACCCTGAAATCTCCATTGATAACTATAACGTCTTCCGCCAAGATAGAACTGCCAAAGGGGGCGGTGTTGCAATCTACTGCAAAGATAGCCTGCAGAGTTCTGTATTACTTTTTAAGTCTGAACCCAAACAATTTGAGCTTCTACTTCTAAAAATTCACCTTTCCAGAAACAAGTCTTTCACTGTTGCCGCTTGCTATAGACCTCCCTCTGCACCCAGCTGTGCCCTCGATACTATACGTGAACTGATTGCCCCCCATCTATCTTCTGAGCTCGTGCTACTAGGTGACCTAAACTGGGACATGCTTAACACCCCGGCCATCCTACAAACTAAGCTTGATGCCCTCAATCTCACACAAATTATCAATGAACCTACCAGGTACAACCCCAAATCAGTAAACACGGGCACCCTCATAGATGTCATCCGTAATGGGTCTGACACCAAACGACCACCCCTCATCACTATAAAACGCTCCCTAAAACACTTCAGTGAGCAGGTCTTTCTAATCGACCTGGCCTGGGTATCCTGGAATGACATTGACCTCATCCCATCAGTAGATGATGCCTGGCTATTCTTTAAAAGTGCCTTACTCACCATCTTAAATAAGCATGCCCCTCTAAAAAAATGTAGAACTAGGAATAGATATAGTCCTTGATTCACGCCAGACCTGTCTGCCCTTGACCAGCACAAAACCATGCTGTGGCGTTCTTTATCAGCATCGAATAGCCCCCATGATATGCAAATTTTCAGGGAAGTTAGGAACAAACATACACAGGGAGTTAGAAAAGCTAAGGCAAGCTTTTTCAAACAGAAATTTGCATCCGGTAGTACTAACTCAAAAACGTTCTGGGACACTGTAAAGTCCATGGAGAATAAGAGCACTTCCTCCCAGCTGCCCACTGCTCTGAGGCTAGGAAACATTGTCACCACCGATAAATCCACTATAATTGAGATTTTCAATAAGCATTTCTCTACGGCTGGCCATGCTTTCCTCATGGCTACCCGTACCCCGGTCAACTGCCCGGCACCCTCCACAGCAACTCGCCAAAGCCCCCACCATTTCTCCTTTACCCAAATCCAGATAGCCAATGTCCTGAAAGAGCTGCAGAATCTGGACCCCTACAAATCATCCGGGCTAGACAATCTGGACCCTCTCTTTCTAAAATTATCTGCCGAAATTGTTGCAACCCCTACTACTAGCCTGTTCAACCTCTCTTTCGTATCGTCTGAGATTCTCAAAGAGTGGAAAGCTGCCGCGGTCATCCCCCTCTTCAAAGGAGGTGACACTCTAGACCCAAACTGCTACTACAGACCTATATCTATCCTACCCTGTCTTTCTAAGGTCTTCGAAAGCCAAGTTAACAAACAGATTACTGACCATTTTGAATCCCACCATACCTTCTCCGCTATGCAATCTGGTTTCAGAGCCGGTCATGGGTGACCTGATAAGAGACATTACTGTGCAGCCGTATTCACCGATCTGGCCAAGGCTTTCGACTCTGTCAATCACAACATTCTTGTTGGCAGACTTGACAGCCTTGGTTTCTCAAATGATTGCCTCGCCTGGTTTACCAACTACTTCTCTGAAAGAGTTCAGTGTGTCAAATCGGAGGGCCTGTTGTCTGGACCTCTGACAGTCTCTATGGGTGTGCCACAGGATTCAATTCTCGAGCCGACTCTCTTTTCTGTATACATCAATGATGTTGCTCTTGCTGCTGGTGATTCTCTGATCCCACCTCTACGGAGACGACACCATTCTGTATACTTCTGGCCCCTCCTTGGACACTGTGTTAATTAACCTACAGACAAGCTTCAATGCCATGCAACTCTCCTTCTGTGGCCTCCAACTGCTCTTAAACACAAGTAAAACTAAATGCATGCTTTTCAATCGATCGCTCCCCGCACCTGCTCGCCCGTCCAGCATCACTACTCTGGACGGCTCTGACTTAGAATACTTGGACAACTACAAATACCTGGGTGTCTGGTTAGACTGTAAACTATCCTTCCACACTCACATTAAGCATCTCCAATCCAAAATTAAATCTAGAATCGGCTTCCTATATCGCAACAAAGCATCCTTCACTCATGCTGCCAAACATACCCTCGTAAAACTGACCATCCTACCGATCCTCGACTTCGGTGATGTAATCTATAAAATAGCCTCCAACACTCTGATCAACAAACTGGATGCAGTCTATCACAGTGCCATCCGTTTTGTCTCCAAAGCCCCATACACTACCCACCATTGCGACCTGTACGCTCTCGTTGGTTGGCCTCGCTTCATACTCGTCGACAAACCCACTGGCTACAGGTTATCTACAAGTCTCTGCTAGGTAAAGCCCCACCATATCTCAGCTCACTTGTCACCATAGCAGCACCCACTCGTAGCACGCACTCCAGCAGGTATATCTCCCTGGTCACCCCCAAAGCCAATTCCTCCTTTGGTCGTCTTTCCTTCCAGTTCTCTGCTGCCAATGACTGGAACGAATTGCAAAAATCTCTGAAGCTGGAGACTCACATCTCCCTCACTAGCTTTAAGCACCAGCTGTCAGAGCAGTTCACAGATCACTGCACCTGTACATAGCCCATCTATCTACCTACCTCATCCCCATGCTGGTATTTTTTGTATTTATTTTGCTTATTTGCACCCCAGTATCTCTACCTGCCCATTCATCTTCTGCCGATCTACCATTCCAGTGTTTAATTGCTATATTGTAATTACTTCGCCACCATGGCCTATTTATTTCCTGAACTTACCTCATTTGCACTCACTGTATATGGACTTTTTGTTTTCTTTTGTTCTACTTGTAATGAATTTCGTCTACTGTTTGAAGAGAGTCAGACCGAAATGCAGCGTGTAGGTTACTCATGACTTTTAATGAAGATAATGCGGTACATGAAAATAACTGAAGAAGAAAACAACAAACGAGTGAAACTAAATACAGCCTATCTGGTGACTAACACAGAGACAGGTACAATCACCCACGAAATACAACGCGCACTCAAGCTACCTAAATACGGTTCCCAATCCGAGACAACTAGAATCAGCTGACTCCAATTAGGAATCGCCTCAGGCAGCCAAGCCTAACTAGACACACCCCTAATAATACACACTCCCAATTAATACAAACCCCAATACGAAATACAACATATAAACCCATGTCACACCCTGGCCTACCCAAACATATAACAAAAACACAAGATACAATGACCAAGGCGTGACAGAACCCCCCCCCCTAAGGTGCGGACTCCGGGACGCACCTCAAGAGCATAGGGAGGGTCCGGGTGGGCGTCTGTCCATGGTGGCGGTTCTGGCTCGGGACGTGAACCCCACTCCATAAATGTCCTAGTTCCTCCCCTTCGCGTCCTAGGATAATCCACCTTCTCCGCCGACCATGGCCTAATAGTCCTCACCCTGATCCCCACATAACTGAGGGGCAGCTCGGGACAGAGGGGCAGCTCGGGACAGAGGGGCAGCTGGGGACAGAGGGGCAGCTTGGGACAGAGGGGCAGCTCGGGACAGAGGGGCAGCTCGGGACAGAGGGGCAGCTCGGGACAGAGGGGCCGCTCGGGACAGAGGGACCGCTCGGGACAGAGGGGCCGCTCGGGACAGAGGGGCCGCTCGGGACAGAGGGGCAGCCCGGGACAGAGGGGCAGCCCAGTACAGAGAGGAAGCCTAGTACTGAAAGGAAGCTCAGTACTGAGAGGAAGCTCAGGCAGGTAGTAGGCTCCGATAAATCCTGGCTGGCTGGTGGACCTGGATGATTCAGGTTGTCTGGCCGATCTAGAAGATCTTGGCAGACTGGCACTTCTGGTGGATCCTGGCAGACTGGCACTTCTGGCGGATTCTGGCAGACTGGTGACGCTGGGCCGACTGGCGGCGCTGGGCAGACAGGAGACTCCGGCAGCGCAGGAGAGGAGAAAGGCTCTGGCTGCGCTGAACAGGCGGGAGACTCCAACAGTGCAGGAGAGGAGAAAAGCTCTGGCTGCGCTGAACAGGCGAGGCGCACTGGACGCGCTGGGCCGACTGGGAGCACTGGCGGCGCTGGGCAGACAGGAGACTCCGGCAGCGCAGGAGAGGAGAAAGGCTCTGGCTGCGCTGAACAGGCGAGGCGCACTGGACGCGCTGGGCTGACTGGTAGCACTAGTGGCGCTGGACAGACAGGAGACTCCGGCAGCGCAGGAGAGGAGAAAGGCTCTGGCTGCGCTAAACAAGCGGGAGACTCCGGCAGCGCAGGAGGGGGGAAAAGCAGCGGCTGTGCTGAACAGGCGAGGCGCACTGGAGGCCTGGTGCGTGGTGCTGGAACTGGTGGTACTGGCGCGAGGACACGCACAGGAAGCCTGGTGCGGGGAGCTGCTACCGGAGGACTGGTGTGTGGAGGTGGCACAGGATGGGCTAGACCGTGAAGACGTACTGGAGATCTTGAGAGCAGTGTAGGCACAGGACGTGCAAGGCTAGGGATGTGCACAGGAGGCCTGGTGCGTGAGGCTGGCACCAACTTCACCAGCTGACTAACACGCACCTCAGGTTGAGTATAGAGCGCTAACTCAGGTGCTATTAAATCCCCGACACGATCCGTCGGACGAATATTATATCTATAGCACCAAGCTAGCAACTCCCTCATTACTCTCCACTCCACTTTCCCCATTAACTCCTTCACAGTCTCTGCTTCGCTCACCTCTAACACTGGCTCTGGTTCAGGTCTCCTCCTTGGCTCCTCACGATGAACAAGGAGAGTTGGCTCAGGTTTATCTCCTGACTCAGCCATACTCTCCCTAAGCCCCCCCCCCAATACATTTTTTGGGGTCTCTTTCCGGTTTCCAACCGCTTCGCCGTGCTGCCTCCTCATACTTGCGCTTTCCCCGTTACCTTCGGTTCTCGCTCTGTATAACCGTGCTTTCCTTTTTGATTCCATACCCATACGTGTATAGCCCTCTTCGCATTGCTGTAGGGAATCCCAGGCGGGCTCCTGCACTCGCTCTGGGTCGGCCGCCCACCTGTCGATTTCTTCCCACGTCATATAATCCCTGCTTCTGCCGTCCATAGCGTCCTCCTTTAGATCCTGCCAGTTCACACACTGCTCGGTCTGTGAATGGTGGTGGGTGATTCTGTAATGAATTTCGTCTGCTGTTTGAAGAGAGTCAGACCGAAATGCAGCGTGTAGGTTACTCATGACTTTTAATGAAGAAAATACGGTACATGAAATAACTGAAGAAGAAAACAACAAAGGAGTGAAACTAAATACAGCCTATCTGGTGACTAACACAGAGACAGGTACAATCACCCACGAAATACAACGCGCACTCAAGCTACCTAAATACGGTTCCCAATCCGAGACAACTAGAATCAGCTGACTCCAATTAGGAATCGCCTCAGGCAGCCAAGCCTAACTAGACAAACCCCTAATAATACACACTCCCAATTAATACAAACCCCAATACGAAATACAACATATAAACCCATGTCACACCCTGGCCTACCCAAACATATAACAAAAACACAAGATACAATGACCAAGGCGTGACACTACTGTATTATTGACTGTATGTTTTGTTAATTCCATGTGTAACTCTGTGTTGTTGTATTTGTCGAATTGCTACGCTTTATCTTGGCCAGGTCGCAGTTGTAAATGACAACTCTCAACTAGCCGACCTGGTTAAATAAAGGTGAAATAAAATAAATAAATCAAATAAAAGTTTGCCGACTATGCAATGGTGGTAGGCCTGATCACCGACAACAATGAGGAGATCAGAGACCTGGTAGTGTGGTGCCAGGACAACAACCTCTCCCTCACTGTGAGCAAGACAAAGGAGCTGATCATGGACTACAAGAAAAGGAGGGCTGAGCATGCCCACATTCACATTAATGTGGCTGTAGTGGAGCAGGTTGAGAGCTTCAAGTTCCTTGGTGTCCACATCACCAACAAACTATCATGGTCCAAACATACCAAGTCAGTTGTAAAGAGGGCTCAACAACTAATATTCCCCCTCAGGAGACTGAAATGGCATGGGACCCCAGATCCTCAAAAGGTTATACAGCTGCACCATCAAGAGCATCCTGACCGGTTGCATCACCGCCTGGTATGGCAACTGCTAAGCATCCGATCGCAAGGCGCTACAGAGGGTAGTGCATACGGCCTAGTACATTGCTGGGGTCAAGCTTCCTGTCATCCAGGACCTCTATACCTGGCAGTGTCAGGGGAAGGCCCTAAAAACTGTGTATCTCTCCAACCACCCAACTCATAGATTGTTCTCTATGCCAATGCACGGCAAGCGGTACCAAAGCTGCTGCTACTCTGTTTATTTCATAGTCACTTTACCTCTAGCTAGATGTACATATTACCTTGACTAACCTGTACCCCCGCATATTGACTCGGTACAGGTACCCTCTGTATATAGCCTCGTTATTGTTATTATTGTTTTGTTATTTGTGTAAAACAAAATACTTTTGTTTATTTAGCAAACATTTTCTTACTCCGCAGTGTTGCTTAAGGGCTTGTAAGTGTAACGGCTCTCTTCTATCTCCTCCTCTGACGAAGAGGTGGAACAAGGATCGGACCAACATGCAGCGTGATGATGATTCATGATATATTTTAATAAAGGAAAAAACTATACATGCAGAAACTACAAAATAAAGAAATGTGAAAACCGAAACAGCCCTATCTGGTGCAAACACAAAGACAGGAACAATCACCCACAAACACAATCACCCATATGGTTCCCAATCAGAGACAACGAGAATCACCTGACTCTGATTGAGAAACGCCTCAGGCAGCCATAGACTATGCTTGACCACTCTACTCAACCACAATCCCAATACCTACTAAAACCCCAATACAAAAACACACCACAAAATAAACCCATGTCACACCCTGGCCTGACCAAATAAATAAAGAAAACACAAAATACTAAGACCAAGGCGTGACAGTAAGTAAGCATTTCACTGTTAAAAAAGAAAAAAAAAGAAAAAATGCCATTTAGCAGACGCTTTTATCCAAAGCGACTTACAGTCATGTGTGCATACATTCTACGTGTGGGTGGTCCTGGGGATCGAACCCACTACCCTGGCGTTACAAGCGCCATGCTCTACCAACTGAGCTACACAGGACCAGGTCTACACCTGTTGTATTCGGCGCATGTGACAAAAACAATTTGATTTGATTGTGTTTAGGTCATGAGACCCATCTATCTCTGTCCTTGCCCATATTTTCTATGTATTTTTTTAGGTAGTCATACTGAGACTAAGGTCCTTCATTTTATCAGGGAGTCATACTGAGACTAAGGTCCTTCATTTTATCAGGGAGTCATACTGAGACTAAGGTCCTTCATTTTATCAGGGAGTCATACTGAGGCTAAGGTCTCTTACAGATGAGCCCTGAATTACAGAAATGACAGAAAATACACACATCAAACTATAAATACAAAATGCGACCCCCCAAAAAAACATGGTCATAAAAGACAAACACATTCATCAGTAATAATCAAATAATTAAACACATTCAACAAAACATCAAATGTAAGATATATTTTTTTAGCCCTGTCTATCCCATGCTATAGCAATGCTTTATTTTGGGTCTGTGATGACATGGGGCAGGTGGATCAATGTCACCCAGAGCAGAGACACCGGCAAGGGCTTAGTTCCAGCCTAGGGCCATTTCTGATGCTCCAGTGGCCTGGATAGAGCTCTCCCTGTCCCACTGCTCTCTCTGTCACCTCCCAGTGCAACCGTTGGAGGGGAAATCAATCAAAATATAATGTGACCCGCAAGGTCAAGCCATGACTGACACCACCGTCCATGTTAAGATACAGTGGCTAGCTACATCCAGGGGCTATTTTCTTGCCCTTCTCTCCATGGGTCTGAAACCAGGTCAGTATGGGTCTGTAACCAGGTAAGTGTGGGTCTATAACCAGGTCAGTATGGGTCTGTAACCAGGTCAGTATGGGTGTGTGTAACACAAGGCATGTGCTGGTTGGCCAACTATTGTTTCTGCGGAGGCTCTGATCAACAACAGCTAATTACATGTATGAATCACCAGGGGCAAGGAGCCTCTTTAAAATGCCTGGCAGAGATGAGGAGGCCTGATATGTGATGTACATTTCTTCACAATGCAGTATGGAGAATAAAGAGAGCAGGGAGCATTAGTTTAATGTTCAACCATTGACTTGGCTGAGCTGAGAATAAGGTGATTTGTTTATCCAACATCGCAGCAATGCAATCTTTCCCCCTCTCTCTCTCTCTCTCTCTCTCTCTCTCTCTCTCTCTCTGTCTCACTGTGTGTCTCTCTCTCTCTCTCTCTCTGTCTCACTGTCTCTCTCTCTCTCTCTCTCTTTGTCTCTCTCTCTCTTTTCTCTCTCTCTCTCTCTCTCTCTCTCTCTCTCTCTCTCTCTCTCTCTCTCTCTCTCTCTCTCTCTCTCTCTCTCTTTGTCTCTTTGTCTCTCTCTCTCTTTTTCTCTCTCTCTCTCTCTGTCTCTCTCTGTTCTCTCTCTCTCTCTCTTCTCTGTCTCTCTGTGTGTCTCTCTCTCTCTCTCTCTCTCTCTCTCTCTCTCTCTCTTCTCTCTCTCTCTCTCTCTCTCTCTCTCTCTCTCTTGTCTCTCTCTCTCTCTCTCTCTCTCTCTCTCTCTCTCTCTTTGTCTCTTTGTCTCTCTCTCTCTTTTTCTCTCTTTCTCTCTTTCTCTCTCTCTCTCTTTCTCTCTCTCTCTCTTTGTCTCTCTCTTTCTCTCTCTCTCTTGTATACATTCTCCATATCTCAGTGCTTTTAGCTCATCAAATATCCTACTTATATCACAGTAGTTGATATTTTTCTCCGCCACCTCACATCTCCGTTATATCACTTCGTACACTCCTCCGTCTTTCCTGGTTTGCAGGCTTCAGGTTATCTGCTGATGACAGTGTACATTGTGTGTCAGCATATCATCATCCTGGCTTATCAAATCAGACATCGGCTGCAAGGTGCGGTGTCGTCACCTTGGAAACCCAAAAAAGTGGCTCATCGGGTCATCAGAGCCGCTCACCCAGTTTCTTTTGGACCACTAGGGGGCAGTAGCCAATCACTACGCCCATTTTCTGTTGCTGGCCGGGGCAATTGGGTCACTTCATTCAATAAATACCAGAAGAGGCAGGTGTAAGGAGCTAGAGGAGGACAGGCTCATTGTAATGACTGGAATGCACACAAGTACTTAATGAAAAGCAATAGATTACGTAACAACAGATTGATTGAAGCACCTTCATATGATTTTTGTTTTAAGAAGTGTTCTGTATAAATAAAGTTTGTTTTGATTTTGATTGATGTTAATGAGAAATGCTCGCCAAGGTCCTCGCCTGGGCTTTCCCCCTCTGGTTTCTGTAGGTTGGAGTTGGATGTACATACTCTACATGTATAAATTCAACATATCTAGCCATGGGTAGTGTACTTGGGGAAATCACCTTCCTTGGTGTGTGTGGGAGTGTAGCTTGTTATTACTGGCGTGCTTCCCTGCCTCAGAGCTTCAAATCCAATTCCAGCTCTTAGTCTCTCACTGGAATCCTTCTGAGCTGCGCTGGGCAGGTACTGTATAGGCGAGCCAGATCCCAGGTAACTTCAATTAACAATCTTCACTTGAGCTTCATCACAATGACTTAACAGGGGTTGGATGATTCACCATGGACGCAAAGTCTACAATGAATAGCTTTCATGACCAGTGGCGACTCATCTTTCAGGGCACCTGTTTTGACCCCCACATTTTTTGCAAACAAAAAAAAATATTGGGGTTTCCTATTTCGAATGTTAGTTTGGTGTTAATGCGTGTCACGCATCAGTTTGCTTTCTTGAGTAATGCAGCTCCAAAATGCAGTTGTTTCAGCCTAGCTCTGTGCTTTCTGTGGTTGGGGGGCATCCCATTTCGCCAAGCATTTCGCTACACTCGCATTAACATTTGCTAACCATGTGTATGTGACAAATAACATTTGATTTGATCCAGTGGAAAATACGGAGCATAAGGGTTGGTAATGTTCTCTATATGTGCTGTGATTGACTCAGTGTTCTGTCACTCAAGTCACTGCCAAAAATTCAAGCCCCTTGGGAGCTGCCATAGAGTTTCAATACAAGTGCCCATCCAAGAAGGCTCAAGGTCAATGGCCACGGATAAAATGACGTCAAATCACGTTACATCTACGGTGGCTGTGATTGGACTGATGATGTCAACATCATACTTTCAAAGTCTTAGCTAGTAGTCATCATCGTAAATCAAGTCGACACTCTACTGGCAAATCCTTTTTAATCCTTGTCATATGAAGAGAAATAATGAAGAGAATTTATAGATAAAACTCATCGGCAATTGTACATAAACATTACACAACAAGTTGGAAAACGCAAATTCAACAATGAGTGGTTTGGAAGGAATCAGTGGCTAATTGCAAGCATTGCAAAGCAATCACTAGCCTGCTATACAGTAGAGTGGGTGTGTGTTCCCAATTCTCAGTTTAAGGGTCTCTTTTCCAAGCTTAAAATGATAAACATTCAACATTGGCCATGCTGTCAAACAGGCATGATTTCTGCCTCGCTCAAAACAACTGTTAACTTAGAACTGGGAAATCTGACCTCAGTGAGTTCAATACGTTTTGAAAGGTCATCCAACTCGGAATTTCTAGAACTACCGCATGACCTGAAGATCGCTGACGTCATCATGATTCAACCTTGTGTTTTCAGAGTTCCCAGTTGTCTTGAAAGCACCATAAATCCAGAGAATGACAGACTTTGATGACAAGGAAGGACCGCCCCGCCACCTTCCTGTTCAAGTGAGCACAACAAGGTGAGTCCAGAAACGGATTGTATGCTGCTGCATAAATGATGTAATATGCCAGAGAGATATGTACATAAATAGTTATATTGACTATGTCCGTCCTAGCTCACTCATTAATGTCTTTATTGAAATTACGGATTGCCTGTTATCCGCTTGTCGTCACCCTTATGCCATAGTTTGTACATCTCAATTGTTAGTAGAAACAACATTTGTTTACGCAAGTCAGCCATATCAGCTATGCTTTTTTAAAAGGTAGTAAATGAGGCTGAATGAACTGTTTGACTGCCAGACAAGGCTCCTCTGATATCCAGGGTAACAGTGGTAAGGTGTTTAAACTGCTGTTGGGACTTTGTTGTTGGGCAGCTTTATGTAGGCCCTAACAGTTTGTGGTCACCCTTTGTCACTGGCATGCACCCCCCACCCCCCCAAAAATAATGTATTTGCTCCACCGAGATGTACATGATAAAATCACCACAGTTCATGACTCACCGGAGGCCTAAGATGCAGTAGAAACTAACCACCTTTCACTTTTTGCAGTTTGTTTCCTCTTACTTCAGATAAAATGTTTCCATCCAAGACTTTCCCCCACTTCCTGGCATTCTCTGCAGCTTGACAGAATCCTCCTGCTCAACATAGCCTCAGAGCTCAGTCTTAGCCCTGGAATCAGACACAACAGTTGGGGTTTTCTGTGGCCCGAATGCAGATCAACAGCTAGCAAGACTAGTCCCAGGCATAAATTAGAGGGCTGTCTTTGTTTTTTACCAGCACAGCAGCATCCTTTATGAGTTTGAGAATGCCTAACCAGCCATCCGATGACAGGAGCAGAGGCAGCCACTGCGTCAGTGTCAGGCAAGCAACTATTTTACATTTTACATTTTGGCCAACTTATCCCACAGAAACAGCGGCCGGGCTTGGCTGACTGAGCTGTGCCTTCCTGGCTCTGGAGCGGCTTTAGCCGGTGAGAGGCGAGAAATCTGGGCTCCGGAGCGTGGATGCTTCAGCAGGGATCCCTGAGAGGAATTTCTGAAATGGCTTGTTATTCCGGTGCAGAGAGGATGGGGAAAGTGGCACCGTAAAACTGAAAGCGAGAACAGAGGAGCTCAATGCGAAATGTCCATCACAACTGCCACGGAGCATTGAGTCATGCCACCAAGGGACAAATAAGGGAGCTGGGGTTGGAGCTAGATCACATGGCAGAGCAGCTTCCATCCATAGCCAGCTGTCCAGTCCTCTAACAGTTTGATAGTTCAGGAAAATAGCTCAGAAATAATAATTCAGGAATGATATTTCAGGAATAACAGATCAAGAATAATAGTTCAGGATTGATAGTTCAGGAACAATTGTTCAGGAATGATAGTTCAGGAATAGTAGTTTAGGAACGATAGTGTTGGAATAATTGTTCAGGAATGACGGTTCAGGAATGATAGTTCAGTTTTGATAGTTCAGGTTAGATAGATCAGGTTTCATAGACTAATAATAATTGTTCAGCAATGATAGTTCAGGAGTAATAGTTCAGGAATAACAGATCAAACACAATAGTACAGGAATTATTATTCAAGAATAATAGTTCAGGAATAATAGATCAGGAATAATAATTCATGAATGATAGATCATCAAAAATAATTCAGTAATAATAGTTCAGGAATGATAGTTCAGGAATGATAGTTCAGGAATGATAGTTCAGTAAAAACAGATCAGGAATGATAGTTCATGAATGATAGTTCAGGAATGATAGTTCAGTAAAAACAGATCAGGAATGATAGTTTAGGAAATATTGTTCAGGATAACTAGTTTAGGAATGAACGTTTTGTAATAATAGTTCAGAAATGATAGTTTTGCAATAATAGTTTAGGAATGACGTTTAAGGAATGATAATTCAGGAATGACGTTTAAGGTTGGATAGTTCAGGTTTCATAGTTCAGGAACAATAGATAAATACTGATAGTTTAGGAATAAATGTTCAGGAATGATACTTCAGGAATAGCAGATCGAGAATAATAGTTCAGGTTTGATCGTTCAGGTGGGATAGTTCAGGAAAGAAAATTCAGAATAATAGATCAGGAATAATAATTCAGGAATGACATATCAATGATGATAGATCAACAATGACAAATTAGGTAATGATAGAACAGCAACGAAAGTTTTGGAATAATAGTTCAGGAATGATAGTTCAGCAATAACAGATCAAGAATAATAGTTAAGGAATGATAGTTCAAGAATAAGAGATCGGGAATAATAAGTCTGGAATGACACATCAGGAAAAACAGATCAGAAATAAAACACCAAGAAAAATAATTCAGGAATGACATATCAGAAATGATAGATCAGAAATGATAATTCATGAATAATAGATCAGCAATGATAGTTTACGAAAAATAGTTCAGGAATAATAGTTCATGAATGATTGTTCAGATAGATAGATCAATAGTTCAGGAATAATAGTTCAGCAATGATAGTTCAGGAATAACCATTCAGTAAAGATTGTACAGGAATGACATTTCAGGAATGATAGTTCTGGAATAACAGTGCAGGAGAAATAGTTCAAGAATGACAGTTTAGGAATACTATTTCAGGAATGATAGTTTAGGAATGATATTTCAGAAATGCAATTTCAGGAATAATAGTTCAGGAATGATAGTTTAGGAATGATAGTTCAGGAATGATCATTACGGAATGATCGTTCAGGAATGATCATTTAGGAATAATAGTTCAGGAGTGATAGTTCAGGAATAATATTTCAGGAGTGATAGTTCAGGAATGAGAGTTCAGGAATAATATTTCAGGAGTGATAGTTCAGGAATGAGAGTTCAGGAATAATATTTCAGTAGTGATAGTTCAGGAATGAGAGTTCAGGAATAATATTTCAGGAGTGATAGTTCAGGAATAATATTTCAGGAGTGATAGTTCAGGAATAATATTTCAGGAGTGATAGTTCAGGAATGAGAGTTCAGGAATAATATTTCAGGAGTGATAGTTCAGGAATGAGAGTTCAGAAATAATATCTCAGGAGTGATAGTTCAGGAACCATAGTTTAGGAATAATAGTTCAAGAATAACAGTTTGGGAATGACAGTTTAGGGAAACTATTTAGGAATGATAGTTTTGGAATGATAGTTCAGGAATTACAGTTCAGGATTAATCATTCAGGAATGATTGTTCAGGAATATCAGATCAATAATAATAGTTCAGGAATAAAAGTTCAGGAATGATAGTTCAGGAATAATATATCAGGAATAATAATTCAGGAATGATAGATCAGGAATAATAGATCAGGAATAATAGATCAGCAATGATATTTTAGGAATAATAGTTCAGGATAGTTCCGGCTCTCGTTTGTTGAATGAAGAGTGGACCAAAGCGCAGCGTGGAAAGTGTTCATGATTTTTATTTTCAAAAAACACACAAAATAACAAAAGTGAAAACGAAAGCGCACAGTTCTGTCAGGTACAGACACTAAACAGTGCCTGTACCTATTGTGGGAATCATAGATCAGGATTGATAGTTTAGGAATAATATTTCAGGATTGATAGTTTAGGAATGAGTTTTAAGGAATTACATTTCAGGAATAATAGTTCAGAAATAATAATTTAGGAAAGATCAGGAATGATAGTTCAGGAATGATATTTCAGGAATGATTGATCAGGAATAATAGATTAGGAATAATAGATCAATAATAATAATTTGGGAATGACATATCAGGAATGATAGATCAGCAATGATAGTTCATGAATGATAGATCAGCAATAAAAGTTTAGGAATAAAAGTTCAGGAACTATAGTTCAGGAAAGATAGTTAAGGATGAAATGATCAGGAATGAAAGGATATGAATAAAAGTTTAGTATTAATAGTTCAGGAATAAGAGTTCAGGAGTGGTAGTTCAGGAATAATAGTTCAGGAATGGTAATGTTTGAATAATTGTTCAGGAATATAGTTTAGGAATAAATGTTCAGGGAAAAAAGGTCAGGAATGGTAGTTCAGGAATAATAGTTCAGGAATGATAGATTAAGAATAACAGATCAAGAATAATAGTTCAGGAACAATATCTCAGGAATGATACTTCAGTATTAATTGTTCCGGAATGTTAGTGTTGGAATAATAGTTCAGGTTTGAAAGTTCAGGTTTGATAGTTCAGATTTGATAATTCAGATTTGATAGTTCAGGTTTGATCGTTCAGGAATAATAGAAAAGGAATGATAATTTAGGTGGGATAGTTCAGGAATAATAGTTCAGGAATATCAGATCAAGAATAATAGTTCAGGAATAATAGTTCACGAATATCAGAATGGAATGATAGATCAGCAATGAAATAATATCTCAGGAATAAATGTTCAGGAATAATAGTTCAGGAATGATAGTTCAGGAATAATAGTTCAGGAATAATAGTTCAGGAATAACAGATCAAGAATAATAGTTCAGAAACTATAGTTTATGAATAACAGTTCAGGAATAATCATACAGGAACGATAATTCAGGAATGATAGATCAGGAATAATAGATCAGGAATAATAATTCAGGAATGATAGATCAGGAATAATAGATCAGGAATAATAATTCAGGAATGACATATCAATGATGATAGATCAACAATGACAAATTAGGTAATGATAGAACAGCAACGAAAGTTTTGGAATAATAGTTCAGGAATAAAAGCTCAGGAATAATAGTTCAGGAATGATAGTTTATGAATAATAGTTCAGGAATGATAGTTTATGAATAATAGTTCAGGAATGATAGTTTATGAATAATAGTTCAGGAATGATAGTTCAGGAATAATCATACAGGAATGATAGTTCAAGAATAAGAGATCGGGAATAATAAGTCTGGAATGATACATCAGGAAAAACAGATCAGAAATAAAACACCAGGAAAAATAATTCAGGAATGACATATCAGAAATGATAGATCAGAAATGATAATTCATGAATAATAGATCAGCAATGATAGTTTACGAAAAATAGTTCAGGAATAATAGTTCATGAATGGACATTCAGTAATAATAGCTCAGGAATGATTGTTCAGATAGATAGATCAATAGTTCAGGAATAATAGTTCAGGAATAATCATTCAGTAAAGATTGTACAGGAATGACATTTCAGGAATGATAGTTCTGGAATAACAGTGCAGGAGAAATAGTTCAAGAATGACAGTTTATGAATACTATTTCAGGAATGATAGTTTAGGAATGATATTTCAGAAATGCAATTTCAGGAATAATAGTTCAGGAATGATAGTTTAGGAATGATAGTTCAGGAATGATCATTACGGAATGATAGTTCAGGAATGATCGTTTAGGAATAATAGTTCAGGAGTGATAGTTCAGGAATATTGGTTCAGGAACGATAACGTTTGAATAATTGTTCAGGAATGATAGTTCAGGTTTGATAGTTCAGGAATGATAGTTCAGGTTTGATAGTTCAGGAATGATTGATCAAAAATGATGGTTTAGGAATACATGTTCAGGAAAAAAAGGTCAGGAATGAGAGTTCAGGAATAATATTTCAGGAGTGATAGTTCAGGAATGAGAGTTCAGGAATAATAGTTCAGGAGTGATAGTTTAGGAATGAGAGTTCAGGAATAATATTTCAGGAGTGATAGTTCAGGAATGAGAGTTCAGGAATAATATTTCAGGAGTGATAGTTTAGGAATGAGAGTTCAGGAATAATATTTCAGGAGTGATAGTTCAGGAATAATATTTCAGGAATGATTGTTCATGAATAACAGATCAATCATAATAGTTTTGAAATGATAGTTCAGGAACAATAGTTTAGGAATGATAGTTAAAGAACAACAGTTTGGGAATGACAGTTTAGGAAAACTATTTAGGAATGATAGTTTTGGAATGATATTTCAGAAATTCAATTTCAGGAATAATAGTTCAGGAAAAATCATTCAGGAATGATCATTCAGGAATGATAGTTTTGGAATAATAGTTCAGGAATTATATTTCAGGATTAATCATTCAGGAATGATTGTTCAGGAATATCAGATCAAGAATAATAGTTCAGGAATAATAGTTTAGAAATGATAGTTCAGGAAATATAGCAGGAATGATAGATCAGGAATAATAGATCAGGAATAATAGATCAGCAATGATATTTTAGGAATAATAGTTCAGGATAGTTCCGGCTCTCGTTTGTTGAATGAAGAGTGGACCAAAGCGCAGCGTGGAAAGTGTTCATGATTTTTATTTTCAAAAAACACACAAAATAACAAAAGTGAAAACGAAAGCGCACAGTTCTGTCAGGTACAGACACTAAACAGTGCCTGTACCTATTGTGGGAATCATAGATCAGGATTGATAGTTTAGGAATAATATTTCAGGATTGATAGTTTAGGAATGATTTTTAAGGAATTACATTTCAGGAATAATAGTTCAGAAATAATAATTTAGGAAAGATCAGGAATGATAGTTCAGGAATGATATTTCAGGAATGATTGATCAGGAATAATAGATCAGGAATAATAGATCAATAATAATAATTTGGGAATGACATATCAGGAATGATAGATCAGCAATGATAGTTCATGAATGATAGATCAGCAATAAAAGTTTAGGAACTATAGTTCAGGAATGATAGTTAAGGATGAAATGATCAGGAATTAAAGTTTATCAATAAAAGTTTAGTATTAATAGTTCAGGAATAAGAGTTCAGGAATGATAATGTTTGAATAATTGTTCAGGAATATAGTTTAGGAATAAATGTTCAGGAAAAAAAGGTCAGGAATGGTAGTTCAAGAATGACAGTTCAGGAATAATATTTCAGGAGTGAGAGTTCAGGAATAAAAAAAATCAGGAATCACTTTTGGCAGTCTGTTTCCTCTTGCATCAGATAAAATGTTTCTATCCAAGACGTTCCCCCACTTCCTGGAATTCTCTGCAGCTTGACAGAATCCTCCTACTCAACATAGCCTCAGAGCTCAGTCTTTTTCTGTGGCCCGAATGCAGATCACCAGCTAGCAAGACTAGTCCCAGGCATAAATTAGAGGGCTGTCTTTGTTTTTTACCAGCACAGCAGCATCCTTTATGAGTTTGAGAATGCCTAACCAGCCATCCAATGACAGGAGCAGAAGCAGCCACTGCGTCAGCGTCATGTGAAGCAACTATTTTACATTTTACATTTTGGCCAACTTATCCCACAGAAACAGCGGCCGGGCTTCGCCGACTGAGCTGTGCCTTCCTGGCTCTGGAGCGGCTTTAGCCGGTGAGAGGCGAGAAATCCAGGCTCCGGAGCGTGGATGCTTCAGTAGGGATCCCTGAGAGGAATTTCTGAAATGGCTTGTTATTCCGGTGCAGAGAGGATGGGGAAAGTGGCACCGTAAAACTGAAAGTGAGAACAGAGGAGCTCAATGCGAAATGTCCATCAAAACTGCCACGGAGCATTGAGTCATGCCACCAAGGGACAAATAAGGGAGCTGGGGTTGGAGCTAGATCACATGGCAGAGCAGCTTCCATCCATAGTCAGCCGTCCAGTCCTCTAACAGTTTGATAATAATATTAATAATAATAGTTCAGGATTGATAGTTCAGGAATGATGGTGTTGGAATAATTGTTCAGGAATGATTGTTCAGGAATGATAGTTAAAGTTTGATAGTTCAGGTTTGATAGTTCAGGTTTGATAGTTCAGGTTTGATAGTTCAGGTTTGATAGTTTAGGAATGCTTGGAAGTTGAAGTGACAGATCGCTGTGTAATTACATGGCTGTCTAGGTTTTCAACTGGAAAGGCCTTGATCTGATTACCTGATAAATCAAATCAAATCAAATCAAATTTTATTTGTCACATACACATGGTTAGCAGATGTTAATGCGAGTGTAGCGACATGCTTGTGCGTCTAGTTCCGACAATGCAGTGATAACCAACAAGTAATCTAACTAACAATTCCAAAACTACTGTCTTATACACAGTGTGAGGGGATAAAGAATATGTACATAAGGATATATGAATGAGTGATGGTACAGAGCAGCATAGGCAAGATACAGTAGATGCTATTGAGTACAGTATATACATATGAGATGAGTATGTAAACAAAGTGGCATAGTTAAAGTGGCTAGTGATATATGTATTACATAAGGATGCAGTCGATGATATAGAGTACAGTATATACGTATGCATATGAGATGAATAATGTAGGGTAAGTAACATTATATAAGGTAGCATTGTTTAAAGTGGCTAGTGATATATTTACATAATTTCCCATCAATTCCCATTATTAAATGATAATTATACATTATTGTGCAAACATGAATTTAATGACAGTGGCGGGTTTATTATAATGTATAGTGTGACTTATTGTTAATGCCACACTTAATGGATGTTTGATAAGATCAGAATATAATAGATCCATATGGTGTTTAAATATAAAGACGAAGTACGGTACGTTTAATCTTTACTAATTCTGCAAGACGTACATTTTAAGTGTGTGACAGGATACATTATTTAAAGGCACATCTAGGTTTATGACACTTATTACTTGACATTTTTCCAATTTACATTCAAGGGGCTTCAAAGGGGAATACAATGATGAGGAACATTACAAGGAAAGTGAGTTTTGGTCCCACATGGGGAGTTAAAACGTATTATCTGTGACAACCCGTCAGCCAGCTGAGAACTCAAACATGAGTGCCCGACACAGAGCAACTTTAAGAAAATGTTTAATAAAATAATGAGAGTCAGAGAGTCAGAGAGCCAGAGAGAGCCAGAGAGAGCCAGAGAGAGAGAGAAAGAGAGAGGAAGAGAGAGGAAGAGAGAGGAAGAGGTCGTTAACGACATCAGTGCCGTGCAGAAACAGGGCCCTTTTCTTTGGAAATCAAAATATTCATATTTAATGTGATTAAATGACTTTGATTCTCAACATACTCTGCTTCGGCAGTATTTGAGAAAATCTGGCACTTGATATTGTTTAATTTAAAGTTGTGTGATCCATATGCTATATTAGTGCACTTAAGATTCGTTCCCCTCAAGGAAGTGGCCGTGACATTGCTAGTAACATGAAACTCATACTCCCTAAAAGCAATGCAATTAATACACCTTGAAAACTTTTTTTTATCCCCAGTTTTTATTTTAGCTACCTTTCACTGAGTAGCCTGCTCATGGTAAACAATGAGGGAAACCAGTCACATATCACTTAGTGTTAACTGAGTTCAAGCATAGCTCATCACAGACGCTTTATCTCATTTAAGGGAATTACAATACTCTCTGGAAAACCAGTCAGATGCAATTAGTGGGAATGATAGCGTGATAATTCAGCATAATTCGCCATCTGATTCAATGGGGATGGTCTGAGCACGACGACCTCACCTGTTTCCACGCTGTAATGTTGTCAATGTCATGCTTTTTCAATTCCCGACAAGGGACAAAGGAAAGAGAATGCTACTCCACCTCGGTCCACCCGTCCTTAACGTTTCACCTGGGCATTGCGAGAGAATCAGAATGAACATTCAGCAAATCATAGCGATACTAAGAGGGATCTGGTGAAATAAGCAGTTAGCAGTTAGAAGTTTCCCCCACTGTGGTACATCAGTTTTCTACCCAAACTTAACGCTGTGTGGCATTTGAGTCTATTGGAATTTTGAACTGGTTGTGCGCAAGCAGCCCGAACATGCATAGTGCCACAGCTGCACCTGGGAATTGAGAGAGAGAGGACAGCAAGGCAACACTAAGAGAGCACTTCTGAAATAAGTTTGTCAGGGGAAGCGAGTCAGAAACATAGTTTTTTTAAGTTTCTGCCCGTGTTGTACGCTTTGTGTTTCCATTGAGATTGGCTGGTAGCCTAGCGGTTAAGAGCATTGGGCCAGTAGCCTAAACGTTCCTGTTTCGAATCCACCAGCTGAT
Organism: Oncorhynchus gorbuscha; assembly: GCF_021184085.1. Lineage (NCBI taxonomy): Eukaryota > Metazoa > Chordata > Actinopteri > Salmoniformes > Salmonidae > Oncorhynchus > Oncorhynchus gorbuscha. Next base: position 42,032,976 of record NC_060197.1, read on the forward strand.
TAGATGAAAAATGTGTTGATGTGCCCTTGAGCAAGGCACTTAACCCCAATTTCTCTGGATAATAGCGTCTGCTAAATTACTAAAATGTTCCAAGGAACATATGAACTAATTGAGTACAACCCAATGCGTCCCATAAAAACAAGCACCAGGCTACCACTGCGTCTGAAATATAACAGAATGATAAGGGAAAGTACGAGGAGGATACTGCTGCTCATTCCAGAGCTTTGTGTCATACTCACTGACATCTGGTACATTTGCAAGGCAGCCGGAGATCCTTGGATTAAGCGCTTACAAGAGTATTGCGGTATCTCATTTAACAACATAATCATCTTATGAACAAGGCGACGTTTCATCCCTGCCTGCTTTAGAAAGCTTGGCAGCACAGACTCCCTTTCTCTCATCTCCCTAGCTGTCTCTTCTTTTTCGGTGATATCTTTTGAGTTTAAGTTTGGGTATCCCCCACCACATAGGCCTACATTCCCGGGTAAGATCTGAAACATCACAGCATTTATATTAGTTTTTCTCTTTCAATGTATTTGCTTCCTTGTTACAGACCCCTCTCTCCCTCAAATGCTTCATCAACATTTCAGAAAGGTCTCTGGTAGGCAGACATCAACAAGAAACAAGACACCACTTCTTTAAAAACATCCCCCAAGGCAATGCTGACCTCCATCAGTTGTGGAGAAAAGAGATAATCAAAGAGGGCTCGTACCTCCTCAGTGCAGCTGTATGTGGCCAACCTGTGTTCCTGAATGTGTGGCTGTGAACTATGTCTGAACTCTGCATGGTGAAGCATCCCCTGCCCCCAACCTTCATTTTACCCTGTGTTATTCACCCACACAGACAGCTAGACTGTGAGCATAGAAAGAGAGGAACACAGCAGCTTCCTGGTTGCTTTTGGGGGCTTTAGCCCATTCAAAGTATGTGGTCCAGTAATTATAAAATGTTGTTCTGAGATAGCCCTACTTTTTTCTAGTTTTCCTGGCATCTCTTCAAATCATATCAAATCACATTTTATTGGTCACATACACATGCTTAGCAGATGTAATCGCAAGTGTAGCGAAATGCTTGTGCTTCTAGTTTCGACAGAGCAGCAATATCTAACAAGTAATCTAACAATTCCACAACAACTACCTAATACACACAAATCTAAGTAGAGGGATGGAATAAGAATATATACATATAAATACATGGATGAGCAATGACTGAGCGGCATAGGCAAGATGCAATAGATGGTATAAAATACATTATATACATATGAGATGAGTAATGCAAGATATGTAAACATTGTTGAAGTGGAATTATTAAAGTGACTAGTGATCCATTTTTTTAAATTGGCTAATGATTTTATGTCTGCATGTTGGTAGCAGCCTCTCTGTGTTAGTGGTGGCTGTTTAACAGCCTGATGGCCTTGAGATAGAAGCTATTTTTCAGTCTCTCGGTCTCTGCTTTGATGCACCTGTACTGACCTCGCCTTCTGGATGGTAAAGGGGTGAACAGGCACTGTGGCTCGGTTGGTTGTTGTCCTTGATGATCTTTTTGGCCTTCCTGTGACATCGGGTCCTGGAAGGCAGGTAGTTTGCCTCCGTTGATGAGTCGTGCAGACCGCACTGCCCTCTGGAGAGCCCTGCGGTTGGATCAGTGCAGTTGCCATACCAAGCGGTGATACATCCCGACAGGATGCTCTCAATTGTTTATGTGTAAAAGTTTGTGAAGGATTTAGTTGACAAGCCAAATTTCTTCAGCCTTCTGTCTGTGTGGGTGGACCATTTCAGATTGTCCGTGATGTGTACGCAGAGGAACTTAAAGCTTTCTACCTTCTCCACTGCTGTCCCATAGTCTTTTCTTATTCCGTCCATTATTTCTTTTTTTCATAAAGAAAATGACAATATCAGAATCATCTGAGCAGGCATGATGCGAGATTGCACCCTAGCGAGGAATCTGCTGATGCTGTCAACCGTCTTTTCCCCCTGGTCTGACTACTAAGTGATTCACATTTGCTCAACAGTGTGTCTCAGTCATGTATATTTTCAGTAAGCAAAACAAATTGAGTTGACAGTGCTGTGGAACCCAGTGCACAAGCTATAGTCGACGGACGGCTGGAGATTTTCTTTCTCTGCTCTTTTGCTTTCCTCAGTTTTTTACAAAGTGTCACTACTACTCCCCACAGTCGGCTTTAAGTTGGCTATTATGTTTATTAAAAGAGAACAACAGTTACTGCCCTGGAATGGAAGGTTTGATTTTGTGAATCCAGTCTGAGCTTGTCGCATCACCTGCATTAATACCCTATATGGTTCTCAAAATGTCTTAGTGATGTCGTCCTGGTGCAGAAGATCTTGAGCAAAACATAGACACACACCTAGACACAGACCCAGACATACCCAGATTTAGACACACACCTAGACCCAGACAGACCCAGACCTAGACACACCTTGACCCAGAAACAGACCCAGACCCAGAAAGACACAGACCTAGACACACCTAGACACAGACCTAGACAGACCCAGATCTAGACCCACACCTAGACCCAGACACAGACAGACTTTTCTAAGACAGACTTAGAAAAAGACCCAGACACACACCTAGACAGAGACCCAGACAGACTTAGACAGACACAGACCCAGACCCAGACAGACCTAGAAACAGACCTAGACACAGACCCAGACATAGACCTAGATACAGACCCAGACCCAGACCTAGACCTAGACCTAGACCTAGACCTAGACCCAGACCTAGACCCAGACCCAGACCCAGACACAGATACAGACCAAGACAGACCCAGACACAGACAGAAGCAGACACAGACCTAGACAAAGACCTAGACACAGATCTAGACCCAGACCTAGACCCAGACAGATGTTGATACAGACCAAGACTCAGACAGAACCCGACAGACCTAGACCCAGACCCAGACTGACCCAGACACAGACCTAGACACAGACTTAGACAGAGACCTAGACCCAGACAGACCTAGACACAAACAAAGACACAGACCTAGAACCAGACAGACCCAGACAGACCTAGACACAGACTTAGAAACAGACATAGAGCCAGACAGACCCAGAGAGACGTAGACACAGACACAGACTTAGACACAGACCTAGACTCAGACAAACACAGACCCAGACCTAGACACAGACCCAGACAAAGATCCAGACCGAGACACAGACCAAGACCCATACAGACCTAGACACAGACCTAGACACAGACCCAGACAAAGATCCAGACCAAAACACAGACTGAGATCCAGACACAGACCTTGAAGGTCTTCATCAGATACGATTTGTACAATCCTATCTTGAGTAGATATTTATCAAAATCCCCATAGTGCTGTAGAAAGGTCAGAAAGCCTCTGTCAGCTTTGTAGTTAGCTTAGAGGTTTAGATGGTCAAACCCCAACGCTTGCTAGCAATTAATTTGACATTTGCTTCTTTATTCCTGGGGTAGTTTGAAGGACCTACAACTAATAAAACCATCCCACGTCTGAGGAAACGTCTGGGAAATAGCCTATAGAGTGGGTACGCATGTTTGTTTCTCCCTCCGCTTTGAACCAATATTGATGCTTTGCATTAGCCTTTCGCAGACAGTAAATAAATAAACAGATTTCAAAAAAAGTATCAATGGGTTATTTCCGGGCTTGTGATCTTGACGACACTCTGTTGGCGGTAAACACAAACAAACACATATCTGGAGATAGCTACGAACTTGTTTTTAATTGTTTTAAATTGAAAATGGACTAAGGGCAATTCCACGTAACGGAATTGCGTTGAGTCAGATTTTTCGTTTTTGAAATGTATGCCAAACAAAACCTATTGACTTTGAAGTTTAATACACTCTATGCAGGAGGACTAATTTTAACAATGTCCCTCCCCAAAAATAAATAAATAAAACATTACTGGAAGAACTGTGCAAATGCAATATTTGCATCAGTCTAAAGCACTGCATCTCAGTGGTCTAAGGCACTGCATCTCAGTGGTCTAAGGCACTGCATCTCAGTGGTCTAAGGCACTGCATCTCAGTGGTCTAAGGCACTGCATCTCAGTGCAACAGGGGTCATGACAGTCCCTGGTTTGAATCCAGGCTGTATCACATCCAGCTGTGATTGGGAGTCCCACAGTGATTGGAAGTCCCACAGGGCGGTGCACAATTGCACCAGCGTTGTCCAGGTTTGGCCGGGTGTAGGCCATCATTTTAAATAATAATTTGTTTTTAACTGACTTGCTGAGTTAAATAAATAAAATAAAAATCATTGTTTGGTAATATGTAAAATCTCCTTCAGTTCATGTGACCACGTTTTCACAAACTAGTTTTCCAAAAATGTCCAAAATGCCTGCTCTGAATTAACATTCAAAGATGTCTACAGAAAGAACGGGGTTCAGCTATGACATGACACCTTGACTTTAATTTTTTTTATTTTTGCTATTGAAATACAATAAGTGAAGTTTTTACCTTTATTTTACTAGGCAAGTCAGTTAAGAACAAATCCTTATTTTCAATGACAGCCTAGGAACAGTGGGTTAACTGCCTGTTCAGGGGCAGAACAACAGATTTTGTACCTTGTCAGCTCGGGGATTTGAACTTACAACCTTTCGGTTACTAGTCCAATGCTCTAACCACTAGGCTACCCTACCCTACCCCTAAGTTGATTTACACCTGGTAACAGAATTGAGGTAACGAAATTTCATTTTGGATCAAGTAATGCGTGGATACAATCAATTGGGAAGTGAAGCCAGGATTAAAGCCATATTATAACATGTATTATCATAATTGTTTTCCTTATACGCCGTTAGTTCATACGCCACCTTAACCTCTCTGGGATATGTGGGACGATAGCATCCCACCTCGCCAACAGCCAGTGAAAGTGCAAGGCGACAAATTCAAATCAACAAAAATCTCATAATTAATATTCCTCAAGCATACAAGTATTTTACACAATTTTAAAGATACAATTCTCGTTAATCCAGCCACAGTGTCTGATTTCAAAAATGCTTTACAGCGAAAGCACCACAAACGATTATGTTAGGTCACCACCAACTCACAGAAAAACACTGCCATTATTCTAGCCAAAGAGAGGAGTCACAAAAAGCACAAACAGAGATAAAATGAATCACTAACCTTTGATGATCTTTATCAGATGACACTCATATGACTTCATGTTACACAATGCATGTATGTTTAGTTCGATAAAGTGCATATTCATTAAAAAAAATCTCATTTTACTTGCCAATTGAAGGAAAATTAAGAAAAAGAGAAGAAAGATAAAAAATATAAATAAATGTTTTTTTTGTTGTAATTTTCCTTCAATTGGCAAGTGGCTGAATGTATCACACTAGAGAAAGCATCCGAGCGAGCGAAACATCGGCTCTCTATCTCATTATGTGTAGCCCATCTATCTGATACTGTCAGACCAACAATATTATGACATTGAGCTCCATAGCAAGGGAAACCAGTGAGCGTTTGGCCTTCCTTGATTAAAAATGTTTTGCCAGCATTGAGCTGAGTGACCTCAACAGTGAATGGTCCTTGCGCCCCCCAAAAAAGTATCAAGAGAAACCAGTTTGGATTTGGCTTCACACCAATCACATCAAAAGCAAAACATAATTGACAGAAAAAACTTGAATTGTTGTGTCGTTGTACTCCGGTGGCTAGCTAACTTGCTAATATCGTCCCTTTCCTAAATTTGCTATGGATACAGATTTGTACCTGTGGTTTTTCTTAATTCTCCATACTGTACAATCATTATAATGGTGATTCTGATTCTACCATAAATCCTTACATTGTTGTACCCCTGGCCTGAGAGGATGGAATATATAATATACAGCTAGATGTAGAAGGCTAATGTTAACTAGCTGGCTCATTGTTGCCCACGAAAGGAAGTTAGGCCTAAGTAAATATTTTAGCCAGGTAGCCTAGTCTAGGACAACAAACACTAAAAATGTATACAAATGTAAGATAGAGTCATAGACCATTTTGGCAACATGAAAGAGAGGAGGATGGCAGGGCATTCCTCTACAAGTAGGGTGATTTGAACCAATTTAAGATCGATGTTTCACAAGTTTTGAGAGCATATTACAGCACAGTAGAGTACTCATGGATCTACATCTGTGGACGTTGAAATTTAAGTCGTTCCAGACCATACCAAACAATGACGTCTGTGCACGTTGAAGTCAAGGCCAGGGCGGACTGACCAGATTTCAACTACTTTTCAACGTCCATGGACGTCTGGTGTCAGTTGGAGCTCAGTGGGTAAGGATTCTGGTGACAGGAAATGGAAAGAGACGGTGTCAGTAAGAGCTCAGTGGGTAAGGATGCTGGTGACAGGAAATGGAAAGAGACGGTGTCAGTAAGAGCTCAGTGGGTAAGGATGCTGGTGACAGGAAATGGAAAGAGACGGTGTCAGTAAGAGCTCAGTGGGTAAGGATGCCGGTGACAGGAAATGGAAAGAGACGGTGTCAGTAAGAGCTCAGTGGGTAAGGATGCTGGTGACAGGAAATGGAAAGAGATGGTGTCAGTAAGAGCTAGGAAAGATGACAATAACTGGAGAGAGAGAAGAAAGAGTGAAAAGGAGAGAGAGAGAGAGAGAGAGAGAGAGGTTGTTCAGACTGTTTTCAAACTTGCTTTGACCACCAGAAAGAGAAAGAAAACAGTTGTGAGTTAAACATAACAGTATACCAGTGAAAACAGTTATGAGCTGAATGTAACAGTATACTAGTGAAAACAGTTATGAGCTGAACGTAAGAGTATACTAGTGAAAACAGTTATGAGCTGAACGTAAGAGTATACTAGTGAAAACAGTTATGAGCTGAATGTAACAGTATAGGAGTGAAAGAGAGGACTGTAGCAGGTGACCCAATTGTGGTTTGTGACTTCTATGATTTCCTCTATTAGCCTATTCAATTGCTGTAATTTGAATTTTAAACACTTAATAATTAATCAACAAATAGATATTAGTAAAAACACATTGACAATTATTTTACATTAAACCTCCATATAACTAGGCAAGTCAGTTAAGGACAAATTCTAATTTACAATGACGGCCTACCCCAGCCAAACCCTAACCCGGACGACACTGGGGAAAGTCTGTGCCGGCCTGTTGGACTCCCAAACATGGCCAGTAGTGATACTGCCTGGAATCGAACCATAGTCTGTATTTACATCTCGGGAGTGGTCAACCTTTATGTGTTACTTTTGGAAAATATCCTACTCCTCCCTGTGGGTTATTGGTAATGGAATTTCAAGGCTGTATGCAAAATTATTTAAACATACACAAGGAAAATAATTCCTCCAAAACAAAATCTATGTGTTGATATTAGTTGGCAGCGGTCTTTAATTCAACATTACTATGTTTGATGTATTCATATATATCTTTTCAGACCGCTAGATGTTACTGCTAGATGTTAATGCTAGATGTTACTGCTAGATGTTACTGCTAGATGTTACTGCTATATGTTACTGCTAGATGTTACTGCTAGATGTTACTGCTAGATATTACTGCTAGATGTTACTGCTAGATGTTACTGCTAGATGTTACTGCTAGATGTTACTGCTAGATGTTACTGCTAGATGTTACTGCTAGATGTTACTGCTAGATGTTACTGCTAGATGTTACTGCTAGATGTTACTGCTAGATGTTACTGCTAGATGTTACTGCTAGATTAATGCTAGATGTTAATGCTAGATGTTAATGCTAGATGTTACTGCTAGATGTTACTGCTAGATGTTACTGCTAGATGTTACTGCTAGATGTTACTGCTATATGTTACTGCTAGATATTACTGCTAGATGTTACTGCTAGATGTTTCTGCTAGATGTTACTGCTAGATGTTACTGCTAGATGTTACTGCTAGATGTTACTGCTAGATGTTACTGCTAGATGTTACTGCTAGATGTTTACCGCTAGATGTTACTGCTAGATGTTACTGCTAGATGTTACTGCTATATGTTACTGCTAGATGTTACTGCTATATGTTACTGCTAGATGTTACTGCTAGATGTTACTGCTAGATGTTACTGCTAGATGTTACTGCTAGATGTTACTGCTATATGTTACTGCTAGATGTTACTGCTAGATGTTACTGCTAGATGTTTACCGCTAGATGTTACTGCTAGATGTTACTGCTAGATGTTACTGCTAGATATTACTGCTAGATGTTACTGCTAGATGTTACTGCTAGATGTTACTGTTACTGCTAGATGTTACTGCTAGATGTTACTGCTAGATGTTACTGCTAGATGTTACTGCTAGATGTTACTGCTAGATGTTAATGCTAGATGTTACTGCTAGATGTTACTGCTAGATGTTACTGCTAGATGTTAATGCTAGATGTTACTGCTAGATATTACCGCTAGATGTTAATGCTAGATGTTACTGCTAGATGTTACTGCTAGATGTTTACCGCTAGATGTTACTGCTAGATGTTAATGCTAGAGGTTAATGCTAGATGTTACTGTTAGATGTTACTGCTAGATTAATGCTAGATGTTAATGCTAGATGTTAATGCTAGATGTTACTGCTAGATATTACTGCTAGATGTTACTGCTTGATGTTACTGCTAGATGTTACTGCTAGATGTTTACCGCTAGATGTTACTGCTAGATGTTAATGCTAGATGTTACTGCTAGATGTTACTGCTAGATGTTACTGCTAGATGTTACTGCTAGATGTTACTGCTAGATGTTACTGCTAGATGTTACTGCTAGATGTTACTGCTAGATGTTACTGCTAGATGTTACTGCTAGATGTTAATGCTAGATGTTAATGCTAGATGTTACTGCTAGATGTTACTGCTAGATGTTAATGCTAGATGTTACAGCTTGATTTTTTCTAAGACCCCTTTTCCTTATTTTTAACTAGAAATCAAATCCTTTTATCATTCCTTATATTTAGCATAGAAAATGGTTCAAAAGTGTGTGATAGCATAAACCATTTGGAAAGTTTTCAGACTCCTTAACTTTTTCAACATTTTGTTATGTTACAGCCTTGTTCTAAAATGGATCAAATACATGTTTGTCCTCATCAATCTACACACAGTCCCGCATAATGACAAAGTGAAAACAGGCTTTTAGAAATTGTTGCTAATGTTTTAAAAGTAAAAAAATGAAATACCTTATTTACATAAGTATTCAGACCATTTGCTATGAGACTCAAAATTGAGCTAAGGTGCAGCCTGTTTCCATTTATCATCCTTGACATGTTTATACAACTTGATTGGAGTTCACCTTCGGTAAATTACATTGATTGTAGAGCTCAGAGACAGGATTGTGTTGAGGCACAGACCTGGGGAAAGATACCAAAACATTTCTGCAGCATTGAAGGTCCCCAAGAACACTGTGACCTCCATCATTCTTAAATGGAAGAAGATTGGAACCACAAAGACTCTTCTTAGAACTGGCCGCCTGGCCAAACTGAGCAATCGGTTGGAGTAGGGCCTTGATCAGGGAGGTGACCAAGAACTGAATAGTCACTCTGACAGAGCTCCAGAGTTCCTCTGTGGACATGGGAGAACTTTCCAGAAAGACAACCATCTCTGCAGAACTACACCAATCAGGCCTTTATGGTAGAATGGCCAGACAGTAGACACTTCTCAGTAAAATGCACCTAAAGCACTCTCAGACCATGAGAAACAAGATTCTCTGGTCTGATGAAACTAATATTGAATTCCTTGGCCTGAATGCCAAGCGTCACGTCCGGAGGAAACCTGGCACCATCCCTACAGTGAAACATGGTGGTGGCAGCATCATGCTGTGGGGATGTTTTTCAGCAGCAGGGACTGGGAGACTAGTCACGATCGAGGCGCATAATGAACGGGGTAAAGTACAGAGTTATCCTTAATGAAAACCTGCTCCAGAGCGCTCAGAATCTAAGACTGGGCGAAGGTTCACCTTCCAGCAGGACAATATATATATATTGTATATATATTGTTCCGGTTCCGGTTGGAGCGAGTGGTCGCATCTGCACGTCGCTCCAACGGGTAGTATAACTTTTTCATTATATTTCATTATATCACAACGGTTTGATTTGTCTTATCTTAGCAATTTCTTCTCAGCTAGCTACATAGCCGTCTTTGTATCAAAGATAATTGCGTAATTATCGTATTTCGCCGTCCTAACGTAGTCTTCACTAGCCAGCTAGCTAACGTCCACTGATTAGCTGCACTGGAGAAACTGTTACACTCAACTGAACGACTTGATTAGTTTAGTGTTAGCTAGCTACATAGCTGTCTTTGCTGTCTTCGTATCATCGTATCATCGTATCCAAGATAATTGTGTTGTTTAGGTTTAGAGTGTGTAGTCTTAGAGTGATTATCTTAATTTACCGAGGTTAGCTAGCCAGCTATTTGTCGTCCTTAACGTAGGTGACTCTGCTAGCTAGCCAACAGCTAGCCAACGCTAGCCAACGTCTTCTGTATAGAACTCAACTACCCGGTCGCATTCACAGGTTGTATCACATTTTCACTTCATTTTCATTACAGTACAACGGTTTGATTTGTTTGATCGTAGCTAGCTACTTAGCTAGCTACATAGCCGTCTTTGTATCAAAGATAATTGTGTAGTCTAGAGCGATTTTCTAGGTTCGCTAGCCATCTATTGTCGTTCTTTTAACGCAACGTAACGTAAACAACACTGCTAGCTAGCCTGCTAGCCCCCGAATAGCAACACTGCAGAAACTATTACACTCAACGGAACGACTTGATTAGTGTAGTGTCAACAACGCAGCCACTGCCAGCTAGCCTACTTCAGCAGTACTGTATCATTTTAATCATTTTAGTCAATAAGATTCTTGCTACGTAGCTTAACTTTCTGAACATTCGAGACGAGTAGTCCACTTGTCATTCCAATCTCCTTTGCATTAGCGTAGCCTCTTCTGTAGCCTGTCAACTATGTGTCGGTTTATCCCTGTTCTCTCCTCTCTGCACAGACCATACAAACGCTCCTCACCGCGTGGCCAAGGCCACCCTACTCTGGTGGTCCCAACAAACGACCCACGTGGAGTTCCAGGTCTCCGGTAGCCTCTGGAACTGCCAATCTGCGGTCAACAAGGCAGAGTTCATCTCAGCCCATGCCTCCCTCCAGTCCCTCGACTTCTTGGCCCTGACGGAAACATGGATCACCACAGACAACACTGCTACTCCTACTGCTCTCTCTTCGTCCGCCCACGTGTTCTCGCACACCCCGAGAGCGTCTGGTCAGCGGGGTGGTGGCACCGGGATCCTCATCTCTCCCAAGTGGTCATTCTCTCTTTCTCCCCTTACCCATCTGTCTATCGCCTCCTTTGAATTCCATGCTGTCACAGTTACTAGCCCTTTCAAGCTTAACATCCTTATCATTTATCGCCCTCCAGGTTCCCTCGGAGAGTTCATCAATGAGCTTGATGCCTTGATAAGCTCCTTTCCTGAGGACGGCTCACCTCTCACAGTTCTGGGCGACTTTAACCTCCCCACGTCTACCTTTGACTCTTTCCTCTCTGCCTCCTTCTTTCCACTCCTCTCCTCTTTTGACCTCACCCTCTCACCTTCCCCCTACTCACAAGGCAGGCAATACGCTCGACCTCATCTTTACTAGATGCTGTTCTTCCACTAACCTCATTGCAACTCCCCTCCAAGTCTCCGACCACTGCCTTGTATCCTTTTCCCTCTCGCTCTCATCCAACACCTCCCACACTGCCCCTACTCGGATGGTATCGCGCCGTCCCAACCTTCGCTCTCTCTCCCCCGCTACTCTCTCCTCTTCCATCCTATCATCTCTTCCCTCCGCTCAAACCTTCTCCCACCTATCTCCTGATTCTGCCTCCTCAACCCTCCTCTCCTCCCTCTCTGCATCCCTTGACTCTCTATGTCCCCTATCCTCCAGGCCGGCTCGGTCCTCCCCTCCCGCTCCGTGGCTCGATGACTCATTGCGAGCTCACAGAACAGGGCTCCGGGCAGCCGAGCGGAAATGGAGGAAAACTCGCCTCCCTGCGGACCTGGCATCCTTTCACTCCCTCCTCTCTACATTTTCCTCCTCTGTCTCTGCTGCTAAAGCCACTTTCTACCACGCTAAATTCCAAGCTGCTGCCTCTAACCCTAGGAAGCTCTTTGCCACCTTCTCCTCCCTCCTGAATCCTCCGCCCCCTCCCCCCTCCTCCCTCTCTGCAGATGACTTCGTCAACCATTTTGAAAAGAAGGTCGACGACATCCGATCCTCGTTTGCTAAGTCAAACGACACTGCTGGTTCTGCTCACACTGCCCTACCCTGTGCTCTGACCTCTTTCTCCCTCTCTCTCCAGATGAAATCTCGCGTCTTGTGACGGCTGGCCGCCCAACAACCTGCCCGCTTGACCCTATCCCCTCCTCTCTTCTCCAGACCATTTCCGGAGACCTTCTCCCTTACCTCACCTCGCTCATCAACTCATCCCTGACCGTTGGCTACGTCCCTTCCGTCTTCAAGAGAGCGAGAGTTGCACCCCTTCTGAAAAAACCTACACTCGATCCCTCCGATGTCAACAATTACAGACCAGTATCCCTTCTTTCTTTTCTCTCCAAAACTCTTGAACGTGCTGTCCTTGGCCAGCTCTCCCGCTATCTCTCTCTGAATGACCTTCTTGATCCAAATCAGTCAGGTTTCAAGACTAGTCATTCAACTGAGACTGCTCTCCTCTGTATCACGGAGGCGCTCCGCACTGCTAAAGCTAACTCTCTCTCCTCTGCTCTCATCCTTCTAGATCTATCGGCTGCCTTCGATACTGTGAACCATCAGATCCTCCTCTCCACCCTCTCCGAGTTGGGCATCTCCGGCGCGGCCCACGCTTGGATTGCGTCCTACCTGACAGGTCGCTCCTACCAGGTGGCGTGGCGAGAATCTGTCTCCTCACCACGCGCTCTCACCACTGGTGTCCCCCAGGGCTCTGTTCTTGGCCCTCTCCTATTCTCGCTATACACCAAGTCACTTGGCTCTGTCATAACCTCACATGGTCTCTCTTATCATTGCTATGCAGACGACACACAATTAATCTTCTCCTTTCCCCCTTCTGATGACCAGGTGGCGAATCGCATCTCTGCATGTCTGGCAGACATATCAGTGTGGATGACGGATCACCACCTCAAGCTGAACCTCGGCAAGACGGAGCTGCTCTTCCTCCCGGGGAAGGACTGCCCGTTCCATGATCTCGCCATCACGGTTGACAACTCCATTGTGTCCTCCTCCCAGAGCGCCAAGAACCTTGGCGTGATCCTGGACAACACCCTGTCGTTCTCAACTAACATCAAGGCGGTGGCCCGTTCCTGTAGGTTCATGCTCTACAACATCCGCAGAGTACGACCCTGCCTCACACAGGAAGCGGCGCAGGTCCTAATCCAGGCACTTGTCATCTCCCGTCTGGATTACTGCAACTCGCTGTTGGCTGGGCTCCCTGCCTGTGCCATTAAACCCCTTCAACTCATCCAGAACGCCGCAGCCCGTCTGGTGTTCAACCTTCCCAAGTTCTCTCACGTCACCCCGCTCCTCCGTTCTCTCCACTGGCTTCCAGTTGAAGCTCGCATCCGCTACAAGACCATGGTGCTTGCCTACGGAGCTGTGAGGGGAACGGCACCTCAGTACCTCCAGGCTCTGATCAGGCCCTACACCCAAACAAGGGCACTGCGTTCATCCACCTCTGGCCTGCTCGCCTCCCTACCACTGAGGAAGTACAGCTCCCGCTCAGCCCAGTCAAAACTGTTCGCTGCCCTGGCCCCCCCAATGGTGGAACAAACTCCCTCACGACGCCAGGACAGCGGAGTCAATCACCACCTTCCGGAGACACCTGAAACCCCACCTCTTTAAGGAATACCTAGGATAGGTTAAGTAATCCCTCTCACCCCACCCCCCCCCTAAGTTTTAGATGCACTATTGTTAAGTGACTGTCCCACTGGATGTCATAAGGTGAATGCACCAATTTGTAAGTCGCTCTGGATAAGAGCGTCTGCTAAATGACTTAAATGTAATGTAAATGACAATGAACCTAAGTACACAGCCAAGACAACGCAGGAGTGGCTTCGGGACAAACCTCCGAACGTCCTTGAGTGGCCGAGCCAGAGACCGGACATGAACCTGATTGAACATCTCTAGAGAGACCTGAAAATAGCTGTGCAGTGACGCTCCCCATTAAACCTGACAAAGCTTGAGAGGATCTGCAGAGAAGAATGGGGAAAAACAGGTGGGTCAATCCTGTAGCGCATTTCCCATGAAGACTCGAGGCTGTAATCACTGCCAAAGGTGCTTCAACAAATGATCTAGTGGATCTCTTGCTATGGGCTTTCATCTGTGTTTGTTGTGGCTTCAATGGACAACTGACAATCACTGTGAATATTTACAAAATAGTGTCCGACCGTGTAACGCTATGTGTCTCTATACTCGCTCTCTCTGAAACAATGACACCCCAACAACTGTATTTCAAGCCAAACAGAACCGTTTCCCTCTCCTACTGTACCTGTGTTTTTACATCATTTCATATGTAAAAGTCACATGTCCAAGTATAGTAGTCCCAATAACAACAGTATCCCTAAGCAGATGAACACTTGACGTGAGGAATTATATGCTGTCCTGCAACGCCTCAATCACACGGATTCCAGGCCTCATCATTCTGTATAAAGTTCTTAGTATCATAACGTTGTCAGTGGAATTTCTGGAGCGAGGTGTCTCGGCGCCAGTCGCTGTCAGTTCATTTAGATTCTTCCTCGGAGCGGCGACAGCTATCATTGCTCATAACCACTGTGTCACTCAATACGGAGGTAGAGAGACGTGGGAGAGACGTGGTGTTCTAGCCTCTCGGAAGGTGCTAACGTAATAAAATAAACTGCTACGGGTCTATGAATGGCCATATTAAAAGCTGTTTGCATCAATAGCAGCTGTGTGACTGGAGCTCGATGAGCTTCTAAGGAAAACAAACTGCTTTAGTCTGTTCTCGGCTGTCAGTTTGCAGAGCATCGCGGTGACGCGTATTCGCTAGGACGCAAACGCTTCTGGCAACAGGTGACTGATGCATATTAATGACGATCAGTATTTTCCTCATGCATCATGTACGATTTATGACATAACACATTTCCAGTCAAGCAAAGGCTTGTTCAATAAAAAAAAGACATTCATTCGTACAGTCATCTCACTCTATGCAGGAATGTTCATTTATATATAATGTTCACGGGAAAGGGATGTTACAATTTTAGAGTCATATACCTCCGAGTATTGCCAACTATGAATGGTATTCATGCAAATGACAGTCTTATACCACATGTATGTAGAGAAACTTACAGTATGCTTGAGATTCATGAACTGCTACAGTTCACGAATGCACTTATTTTTCACTTACCCATAGTAACAACGTGGTTTGTCCCAGAACTGCATTGACTAGCCTCAGCAGAGACATTGGGGAAAAGCCCAGGGGTATTGGATAACTTTAAGAGGGACACTTCAAGACTCTGTTTCGAGTTTCTCTCTCTCTCTCTCTCTCTCTCTCTCTCTCTCTCTCTCTCTCTCTCTCTCTCTCTCTCTCTCTCTCTCTCTCTCTCTCTCTCTCTCTCTCTCTCTCTCTCTCTCTCTCTCTCTCTCTCTCCAATCCAAGGGGCTTTATTGGCATGGGAAACTCTCTCTCTCCATCCCTCGACTCCATGGTGAAAGAGGTGTATTATAAGCTGTCCCTCTCTCTCCCAGTTCAGCAGCGTGCCACCTTGAGTGGTAAACACAATTCGGATTACTTATTGACATCGGCCTGATGATCTGGACAGCCGTGAAGACGCACTCCATTTGGTCATTAACATCTGCTCAGAAAGAAGCTGCCCTATCGGCCTATCGCACATCATGTAATGTCCAATCAGAACCTCTCCTGACCTGCCACTCACAATCTAATGTCCAATAAGAACCATTTAGTGTCCCTGTCACCACTGAGAGAAGTGCATGGGAGAGGAGGGCCTTCTGTAGCCTCCCCCAATACAGTGAGATCTGAGATTCATGTAAGTCACCTAAACAGCCAGCCTACGTACACTTAACGGCACAGCCCGACACAGGGGAGAATTTCGTATACACGGGGTTGAGGTGTGGGGAGGGGGGGGCGGCATGTTCAGAAAATTGCATTCCATTTCATAACTACAACCCCACCACTAGATGAGGATCATATAGCTCTCCATTGACTCTTCCTCTCCTTCATGCCTCTCTATCACCCCTCCTATATCTCTCATACAAACATGCACTCACTCACACTATCAAAAGCTAATAGCAAACATTTTCTCCGTCTGGCAGATTGGTAGATTTTATTACCTGACAAATCCAGCAGGGGGAAACAATTATAACAAAACATTACAGAAGGCAAAGACTGAATGTGGTAAAATTCTTCAAATCTATTAATGACTTAAAAAACGTTTCCTGAAAGAAGACAATATATGAATGGTCATCGATGGCTTTCACACAATAACAGCTGCCCATTTCTCTTTTATCTGACAACGTAAAAAAACGTTTTTACGAAGCCTCCGATTCACGTTTGATGTTGTACGCCAATAAAAGAGTTCTTAATGACAATCTGACGAGACTCGGCGGGGTGGCTCCACATCAACAACAAACAACGTTTTGCTGGATCACGTTTACTTAAAAATCAAATGAAAAATATAAAGGAAGCGCCTCGTCAGACTTCATGGCAATCTGTTCTCTGTTTGTTTGTTTGTTTTTAATCAGGGGAGACAGAAGAAGGAGGATGAGGTGATTGTGACCCCCCCCTCAGGGTTTCTTCTGCCACCCTTTCTTCCTGTTTGAACAAAAGATCTGCTTCTCTCTAGTTCTCTGGAAACTTCAATCCTCTATGTGTTTATGAAGTTACGTGTGGCTGCCTACTGCCTGTGCTTGGTTATCCACCAAAACAATATGCCATTCTCCCAGTGAATATAACCAGCTTTAACCAGCTTTAACCATCTTGGCTGAGATAGAACAGTTTTGGTGGTAGTTTCTCTTCCATTCGCCCTCTCGTTCCAGCAGCCAATTAGACATGTGCACTGTGCAATGTTGCTGAAAAGCCCCGTGCAGCACAGTGTCTCAGAATGCCCAAGGTGTGTCATTATCTGCTATTAGTGAACCACCTGCCTGGCCATAATGATTAACTAATTGGCTCAGTGCGTGTCCTAAAATAATAAAGAAATGAGACACTTTTACTCCTTGTGACTTTAGAGCCTTGCCATAGACTTATGGTATCTATGCTGTGCAGTTCAAATTAAATCAAATCCAATTTTATTTTTCACATACACATGGTTAGCAGATATTAATGCGAGTGTTGCGAAATTCTTGTGCTTCTAGTTCCGACAATGCAGTAATAACCAACGAGTAATCTAACCTAACAATTCCACAACAACTAACTTATACACACAGTGTAAAGGAATCAAAGAATATGTACATATAAATATATGAATGAGTGATGGTACAGAATGGCACAGGCAGGATGCAGTAGATGATATAGAGTACAGTATATACATATACATTTGAGATGAGTAATGTAGGGTATGTAAACTTATAAAAGTGGCATTGTTTAAAGTGGCTAGTGATACATTACATCAAGATGGCAAGATGCAGTAGATGGTATAGAGTACAGTAAATACATATGAGATGAGTAATGTAGGGTATGTAAACCTTTTATGAAGTGGCCGTGTTTAAAGTGGCTAGTGATACATTTATTACATCAATTTTCATTATTAAAGTTGCTTGAGTTGAGTCAGTGTGTTGGCAGCAGCCACTCAATGTTAGTGGTGGCTGTTTAACAGTCTGATGGCCTTGCGATAGAAGCGTTTTTTAGTCTCTCGGTCCCTGCTTTGATGCACCTGTACTGACCTTGCCTTCTGGATGATAGCGGGGTGAACAGGCAGTGGCTTGGGTGGTTGTTGTCCTTGATGATCTTTATAGCCTTCCTGTGACATCGGGTGATGTAGGTGTCCTGGAGGGCCTGGAGGGCAGGTAGTATGCCCCCAGTTTGCCCCTCTGGAGATCCTTACGGTTGTGGGCGAAGAAGTTGCCGTACCAGGCGGTGATATGGCCCAACAGGATGCTCTCAATTGTGCATCTGTATAAGTTTGTGAGTGCTTTTGGTGACAAGCCGAATTTCTTCAGCCTCCTGAGGTTGAAGAGGCGCTGCTGCGCCTTCTTCACCACTCTGTCTGTGTGTGTGGACCAATTCAGTTTGTCCGTGATGTGTACGCCGAGTAACGTAAAACGTACTACCCTCTCCACTACTGTCCAGATCCCTCTGCTGTTTCCTGAAGTCCACAATCATCTCCTTTGTTTTGTTGACATTGAGTGTGAGGATATTTTTCTGACACCACACCCTGAGGGCCCTCACCTCCTCCCTGTAGGCCGTCTCGTCGTTGTTGGTAATCAAGCCTACCACTGTAGTGTTGTCAGCAAAATTGATGATTGAGTTGGAGGCGTGCATGGCCACGCAGTCATGGGAGTTCAGGAGAGGGCTCAGAATGCACCCTTGTGGGGCCCCAGTGTTGAGGATCAGCGGGGTGAAGATATTGTTACCTACCCTCACCACCTGGGGGTGGTCCGTCAGGAAGTCCAGTCCCCAGTTGCACAGGGCGGGGTCGAGACCCAGGGTCTCGAGCTTGATGACGAGCTTGGAGGGCACTATGGTGTTAAATGCTGAGCTGCATTCTCACATAGGTATTCCTCTTGTCCAGATGGGTTAGGGTAGTGTGCAGTGTGATTGCGTCGTCTGTGGACCTGTTGGGGCGGTAAGCAAATTGAAGTGGGTCTAGGGTGTCAGGTAGGGTGGAGGTGATATGGTCCTTGACTAGTCTCTCAAAGCACCTCATGATGACGGATGTGAGTGCTATGGGGCGGCAGTTGTTTAGCTCAGTTACCTTAGCTTTCTTGTGAACAGGAACAATGGTGGCCCTCTTGAAGCATGTGGGATCAGCAGACTGGGATAAGGATTGATTGAATATGTCCGTAAACACACCAGGCAGCTGGTGTGCGCATGCTATGGGGATGCGCCTGGGGATGTCGTCTGGGCCTGCAGCCTTGCGAGGGTTAACACATTTAAAAGTTTTACTCACGTCAGCTGCAGTGAAGGAGAGTCCACAAGTTTTGGTAGTGGGCCGTGTCAGTGGCACTGTATTGTCCTCAAAGCGAGCAAAGAAGTTGTTTAGTCTGTCTGGGAGCAAGACTTCCTGGTCCGCGACAGGGCTGGTTTTCTTTTTGTAATCCGTGATTGACTGTAGACCCTGCCACATACCTCTTGTGTCTGAGCCATTGAATTGCGACTCTACTTTGTCTCTATACTGACGCTCAGCTTGTTTGATTGCCTTGCGGAGGGAATATCTACACTGTTTGTATTCGGTCATGTTTCCAGTCACCTTGCCCTGATTAAAAGCAATGGTTTGCGCTTTCAGTTTTGCGTGAATGCTGCTATCAATCCACGGTTTCTGGTTGGGGAATGTTTTACTAAATGCTGTGGGTACAACATCACCGATGCACTTGCTAATAAACTCGCTCACCGAATCAGCGCATTCGTCAATGTTGTTGTTTGACGCAATGCAGAACATATCCCAGTCCAAGGGATCGAAGCAATCTTGAAGCGTGGAGTCAGATTGGTCGGCCCAGCGTTGAACAGACCTGTTTCTGTCTGTAGGCAGGGAGCAACAAAATTGAGTTGTGGTCAGCTTTTCCGAAAGCAGGGCGTGGGAGTGCCTTATATGCGTCGCGGAAGTTAGAATAACAATGATCCAGGGTTTTACCAGCCCTGGTTGCACAATCGATATGCTGGTAGAATTTAGGGAGTCTTGTTTTCAGATTAGTCTTGTTAAAATCCCCAGCTACAATGAATGCAGCCTCTGGATATGTGGTTTCCAGTTTACATAGAGTCAAATTAAGTTCGTTCCGGGCCATCGATATGTCTGATGGGGGGGAATATATGCTGTGATTATAATAGAATAGAATTGTCTTGGTAGATAATGCGGTCAGCATTTGATTGTGAGGAATTCTAAGTCAGGTGAACAGAAGGACTTGAGTTCATGTATGTTGTTATGATCACAAAGTCTCGTTAATCATAAGGCATATGCCCCCACCCTTCTTCTTACCTGAAAGATGCTTGTTTCTGTCGGCACGATACGTGAAGAAACCAGCTGGCTGTACCGACTCCGATAGCGTGTCTCGAGTGAGCGATGTTTCCGTGAAGCAAAGAACGTTACAGTCACTTATGTCTCTCTGGAATGCTACTCTTGCTCGGATTTCATCAACCTTGTTGTCAAGAGACTGGACATTGGCGAGTAGTATGCTCGGGAGCGGTGCACGATGTGCCCATCTCCGGAGCCTCACCAGAAGACCGCTTCGTCTGCCCCTTTTACGGCGTGGTTGTTTTGGTTTGCCGGCTGAGATCCGATCCATTGTCCTGGGTGGTAAGCAAAACAGAGGTTCCACTTCCGGAAGGTCGTATTCCTGGCCATAATGTTGGTGAGTTGACGTTGCTCTTATATCCAATAGTTCTTCCCGACTGTATGTAATAAAACCTAAGATTGCCTGGGGTAACAATGTAAGAAATAACACGTAAAAAAAAAAATACTGCATAGTTTCCTAGGAACGCGAAGCGAGGCGGCTATCTCTGTTGACGCCAGAAGAATAATGAAAAAAGTCTAAAATGTCTCCCAGTTTTCATCATGTCTCTTACCATATACAGTATTTAAACATCTGAATGAAAAGGGAGTGAATAGTTCTATTGAATGTAAAACATGTACATGTTTGACTCAAATGGATAAAAGGGCCATTCAGTAAACATTGCTGTGAGTGAATGTAAGTGGATGTTATTCTCTGTACTGAGCTGATGATTAGCAGTAAATCAGCATTAGGGAAAAACAGAACCTGTGATTTGCAGATCAGCTATTACCATGTCACTGTTAAGACTCGAAAGTCTACAGATATCATGAAGACAGTGACACTCATCTTGCTAGTAAATATTATGCACCCTGAAGGGGATGCCTGGAGCACCCATCATAACCCTGCCCTCAACCTTAATGTCTGGAGCCAAGAGATGAACAAGGTCAATTGACATGCAACCATGTGATCAAGTTGAAGCCATACTCAAACACGGCATGCAAATAACTGAACACCATTTCACAAATGAATAGGGTTGTACTGCTGATACACTGTGAATACATTTAATTATTTGCTGATTTCAAGTCTGAAACGTATTTACGGTGTACTCATTTCAATGGTGCCCTAAGCTATTAGCCAGGCAGTGTTTACCATAGTTTCTATGCTAACAACATTACCCTCAGGCAAAGATTGTTTGAGTCAACAGAGTTCCGTCGTTATTTAAACTTCCTGTGTCAATGTAATAATGTGGCAAGTTGAAAGATTTCACATGAATGTTTTGACATCCAAAATTCTAACCCAGATTTTAATCATACATGAATAATAGGATTTTAATATTGAAACCTGTTGACAACTCAATCAAATATCAGCCTCGCAGGATGTTGATCAGGTGTTTTGGAAAGCATCCGGAGTATTCAGCCCCAGCCTCCATCCATGGCTAGCGGATGCTGTCCTACTCTAGCTCAATGGTTAGGTAGAAGGCTAGGTGCTGTCAGTCAGATGATTAGCAGGGGGAAGTTGACTAATTACATAGGTTGCTCTGTGGAGTCCCTAGGCGAGGGAAGATGGCGTGAGAGCGCCACAGGAGCTTCTTCATGACTAATGACCTTGGCTGTCTTAACATAACCTGCTGGATGTGGAAGGAGAGTGACGTCATCTCAGCCCGCTAAGGTAACCAAGTGGATAAGAGTGGAGTGGTAGAAGTGATTGGGGGGTGGGGTTAGCGTGCTCCATTATTGCTAATTCAGATATAGAGACAGGGTTTGGGGGCTAAGTGGATGCCTCATGTTTTGGAGTGACAAAAATAGATGTTGATAGTGCTTCCACCAAGAAGTTGAGAGTGATTGTTTTGATGGTTTCACAAGGAGAATGCAGGAAGAGTGCATATTGTTCATTGTCATGATGACGGTGTTTGTTTGACATCTTGTTTTGAGTGTCAACGCGCGAGGTAAAAATGAACCATTGCTTCACACCTTCATCAATAGGAGCTAACAACTGTATCAACCAATTGCTTTTGCAATCAGCTAATCATTATTTTCCCAGAACTCCATCTTTTCATGCTAGTGCATATCAGTATAGTGACACATTGCATACAAATGGGAAGAAATGACTATAGTCACATATGTTTGTCCCAATATCAACCCAGCTGTACTGAGTAACCCAGCATGCTCTTCACCAAGGGCTCACAGACACACACCATACTCTACCCAATCTGAGAACAGTCATCAATGCTGCCATTCTCCTTAACATTCCATAATGCACGCCTTCAGCACCTGTCGGCAGGTAGCCTCGTGGTTAGAGTGTTGGGCCTGTAACCATAAAGGTTACTGGATCAAATCGCTGAGCTGACAAGGTAAAAATCTGTCCTCCTGCCCACGAACAAGGCAGTTAACCCACTGTTCCCTGGGTGCTGAAGACATGGATGTTGATTATGGCCGCTCCCTGCACCTCTCTGATTCAGAGGGGTTGGGTTAAATGCAGAAGATGCATTTAGTTGGACAACTGACTAGGTATCCCCCTTTCCCCTTATTATTTGTCCTTCATCTCCCGGTGAAGTGTTCCACTGTATGGATGTCAGCTGAGGAATGTCATAATGGAAGCACCTGGTCCATCACTCTGTTATCTGACAGTAGAGCCACCATCGTCTTCATCGTACTTCACCATCATCATCTTCCTCCACCCTGGTGTTTTTAATCTGCACATTTGATATGGATTTGCATCAGGGCATCCATTCAGTGAAGAAGAAGAACATTGATAGAAAGTAAATGGATTGGAAATAACTGCCTGGTGATATATAGTGGCAGATCGGGCTGTCAGTGTGTAATCGTCTAATGTACTGAGCGTTTCCTTGCATTTTCATTTCAAAACTCAGAAATATGTTTCTTGCAGTAATGTAACTCCTAGATTCTATTTGTGGAATAAACCCAATTCTCCCCTCAGATGAATATGTAATTATGATAAGGTTTGAATTACTGTACATATCTTTACTGATTATGGATAATATTGAATCATTTCAAGGCAGTTTACAGAAAGCCAAATTAATTTCAGGAGATACTGTCCAATCATACGGAATATAAAAATAGTATTGCACAGTGTTAGACCTGGAAAGTCTAGGTAATAAGTAGGTGTGACGTAAAGCAGAATACAGATTACATATATATTTAATGATTGACTAATAACTATAGTCACTACAGTATTGGCTGTGTGGTACCATTATTTGTGATTAAACAGTAGAAATATGAAATAATAACAAGTTCACTGAGCTAAATCAAAAGTTTAAGCACTAAGCACAGACCTCAACTCGTAAAACAAGGCTTTGCCTGAGGAACTGGCGCTCAGCAAAGTGAGTTTCACCTCGCAGCTTAAGCAATGGCCGGTAAGACGCTATTCAAATGGGGATAAAGTGTGCTGACAGTCCTCTCGCTGCAGTTACCCAAACACTGCTCTTTCCCCCCACCAAGAGGATAAACAAATAAATAAATAAATATGAAGGCAGAAATACTACCGTTGCTGTATCCTCCCCAGGATATCAAGAATAATGCCTTCATTTGCTGCAGGGCTCGACACTGCACCAACTACAGACATGCCTTTTATGGCTGTAGTATTTCTGATTGGCACCCTAGCACAGCCTTTTGAATTATTTAATAGAAAACCCTCTAGTAGAGGAAAATAAGAGATATGTTTGTTTGTGTGCGTGCTGGTGTGAGTATTCTATAAGGCTTTTTATTTGTCTTTGGTTGTGTTTTCTCTCCGGCATGGAAGGATGACGCAAAGACACGCAAACAATGTCACTCTTTAGCCTCCTAAACCGTCAAATAAGCTGACAATGTAAGTACCCACATACACCAATCTTAAAAGTTTTCTATTTTGATTAAAGAACAGAATATATATTTTACCCCACCCTCAACACAATAACTAAAACAGGCATAGCCCTTTCCTGCAGTCGAATTACCACATCTCCCTCTAGTGGGCAGGGAATTAAAGGAATCTGGGCCTGGCCCCCACCACACTGTAGAACACAGGGCAGTGAATTAAAGGAATCTGGGCCTGGCCCCCACCACACTGTAGAACACAGGGCAGTGAATTAAAGGAAGCTGGGCCTGGCCCCCACCACACTGTAGAACACAGGGCAGTGAATAAAGGGGACTGGGCCTGGCCCCCCCCCTGTAGAACCACACTGTAGAACACAGGGCAGTGAATTAAAGGGGACTGGGCCTGGCCCCCACCACACTGTAGAACACAGGGCAGTGAATTAAAGGGGACTGGGCCTGGCCCCCACCACACTGTAGAACACAGGGCAGTGAATTAAAGGGGACTGGGCCTGGCCCCCACCACACTGTAGAACACAGGGCACTGGGTGGAACTGTAGAACACAGGGCAGGGGACTGGGCCTGGCCCCACCACACTGTAGAACACAGGGCAGTGAATTAAAGGGGACTGGGCCTGGCCCCCACCACACTGTAGAACACAGGGCAGTGAATTAAAGGAATCTGGGCCTGGCCCCCACCACACTGTAGAACACAGGGCTGGGTGAACAGGGCAGGGAATTAAAGGGGACTAAAGGGGACTGGGCCTGGCCCCCACCACACTGTAGAACACAAGGCAGGGAATTAAAGGGGACTGGGCCTGGCCCCCACCACACTGTAGAACACAAGGCAGGGAATTAGAACACAAGGCAGGGAATTAAAGGGGACTGGGCCTGGCCCCCCCACACTGTAGAACACAGGGCAGTGAATTAAAGGGGAGAACTGTAGAACACAGGGCAGGGAATTAAAGGGGACTGGGCCTGGCCCCCACCACACTGTAGAACACAGGGCAGTGAATTAAAGGGGACTGGGCCTGGCCCCCACCACACTGTAGAACACAGGGCAGTGAATTAAAGGGGACTGGGCCTGGCCCCCACCACACTGTAGAACACAGGGCAGTGAATTAAAGGGGACTGGGCCTGGCCCCCACCACACTGTAGAACCAGGGCAGTGAATTAAAGGGGACTGGGCCTGGCCCCCACACTGTAGAACACAGGGCAGTGAATTAAAGGGGACTGGGCCTGGCCCCCACCTCACTGTAGAACACAGGGCAGTGAATTAAAGGGGACTGGGCCTGGCCCCCACCACACTGTAGAACACAGGGCAGTGAATTAAAGGGGACTGGGCCTGGCCCCCACCTCACAGGGAATTAAAGGAATCTGGGCCTGGCCCCCCCCCTGTAGAACACAGGGCACTGAAGAACACAGGGCAGTGAATTAAAGGGGACTGGGCCTGGCCCCCACCACACTGTAGAACACAGGGCAGTGAATTAAAGGGGACTGGGCCTGGAATCTGGGCCTGGCTGGGCCCCACCACACTGTAGAACACAGGGCAGTGAATTAGAACACAGGGCAGGGGACTGGGCCTGGCCCCCACCCACTGAAGAACACAGGGCAGTGAATTAAAGGGGACTGGGCCTGGCCCCCCACTGTAGAACACAGAACACAGGGCAGGGAATTAAAGGAATCTGGGCCTGGCCCCCACCACACTGTAGAACACAGGGCAGTGAATTAAAGGGGACTGGGCCTGGCCCCCACCTCACTGTAGAACACAAGGCAGGGAATTAAAGGGATCTGGGCCTGGCTTCCATAAACCTGATCCATTTCCTGTCTTAGAGAAGATGAGTCAATCTGTGGTGAGCAGGAATCCCTCCCTAGGGTACTCTGTGAGAATCTGCAGGTTATCTTCAGCTCCCTCATTCCTCTCCTCCTCTTCTCCCTCTCTGAAGGCATGAGCATGCCCCTGAAGGAAATAAAGGAAAGATTGAAGAGTAACCTTGATTTGGTACTATATGCTTCTGCGTCTGGATATTGCTAAATAATTGTGACAAATGGCACGTGTTAGGCTACAAAAGGCAAACGTTGTTATCAGGGGACAGTTTGAGGAGATTAGCCAAGCTGGACCCTCCTGACCTCGACCCAGCCTGCCCCCCCCGCCACCAGTCTGCCCCACATTCCTTATCGGGCTTGGTAGCTAACCAGTTGTCTGACCTTGGCTAGCAGATAAATGCAGCAAACAGATAAGGAAAGAAGAGGGATGGAGAAGGAGGGGATGCGAGTGAGGGAGGGATGGGGAGATGTAGAGTGGCTTGAAAATGCACTTCCTGGATGTTGAAAACCCCCATTTACATTACAGAGAGGGAAGTCCACAGGGAGGTTTATGATCGATGAAAAAAATACCATAAGAGGGAGAGAAGAGAGGCATCTGGGATGTCCTCATTTAGCAAATTTGAATCCTGCTAAAAGAAAAGAGTGGTGGATTTAAGCCACACTTTTAGAGTAGACAGCGGATAGGTTACGTCATTCATCTTTTTATCACTGTGTCACGTTGGAGATTTAAAACGTCTTTGGGATCGGCGTCTCTTCCACGGGATGGTTGAGCTAACGTAGGCTAATGCGATTAGCAAAAAAAATATCCTAGTACATAGACATATCTGATATCAGCACAAAGCTTAAATTCCTGTTAATCTAACTGCACAATTTACAGTAGCTATTACTGTACAGTGAAATAATACCATGCCATTGTTTTTTTTTTTTTTTTTTTTACCTAGCAAGTCAGTTAAGAACAAATTCTTATGTTCAATGACGGCCTAGGAACAGTGGGCTAACTGCCTGTTCAGGGGCAGAACGACAGATTTGTACCTTGTCAGCTCGGGGATATGAGTTTGCAACCTTTCGGTTACTAGTCCAACACTCTAACCACTAGGCTACCCTGCCGCCCCAAAAGAGTGTACAATTTTGAACATAAAAAGTTATTAATAAACAAATTACGCACATTTGGGCAGTCTTATACATCATTTTCAACTGAAATACAATGGTTCATTGGATCAGTCTAAAACTTTATACATACACTGCTGCCATGTAGTGGCCAAAATCTAAATTGCTTTTATAATACATTTTGGCCTTTCTCTTGCATTTCAAAATGATGGTACAAACAAATACACAATAACGGTTAGTATTTTCTTTGTATTATCTTTTACCAGATCTATTGTGTTATATTATCCTACGTTCCTTTCACATTTCCACAAACTTCAAAGTGTTTTCTATCAAATGGTATGAAGAATATGCATATCCTTGCTTCAGGGCCTGAGCTACAGGCAGTTAGATTTGGGTATGTCATTTTAGGAGAAGAAATAAAAAGGGTGGATCCTTAAGAAGTGGAGTGGGCTTTGGAAATGCAATATCCCTCCCCCATCAGTACAGTAGGTCACTGCAAAATAGCCCTAATAAACAAAAAATAAACAAATGTTTTGTTGTCTTATCCAGTGCATTAGCCCATGAAAATATATTTCATAGATCCCCATCGCTGTTCCTTGGTTTTGCATTAGTGTGAACGGTGGAGTGAATTTGCTAAGTGTGTTTAGTCAATATCCCAGTAATTGTAAACACTTCTAATAAAGCACTGTTCCGAGCTGCTTGACAGAGCTCCGTACGCCCCTGGCAGAGAAAATAAAAAGGAACAGTGGTTTCTGAACGTGACACCCTGCTGTATCTGCCACTCTCCCCGGTGTCGGGCTGTGCCGTTAAGTGTGCGGGGGAGATGAAATGGCTGTTTAGGTGATTTACATGATCTTAAAGCACTGGAGGTGCTTTCCCTGGAATCTCAGATCTCATTGTGGGGGGGGGGGGGGGGGGGGCTACGGAAGACCTTCCTCTCCCATGCACTTCTCTCAGTGGTGACATGGACACTAAAGGGTTCTGATTGGACATTAGACTGTGAGTGGCAGGTCAGGAGAGTTTCTGATTGGACGTTACATGATGAGTGGCAGGTCAATAGGGCAGCTTCTTCCTGAGCAGATGTTAATGACCAAACGGTGTGCGTCTTCACGGCTGTCTAGATCATCAGGCCGATAAGTGAACCTAAGAGTCTTTATCACTCAAGGTGGCTGCTGAACTGGGAGAGAGAGGGACAGCTTATTATACACCTGTCTCTTACCATGGCAACAGATAAAGTCTACTAAGAGGAAGACTGCCCCTTGACTGACAGATGTCAGGACTACCCCAGTCTCTCAGGAGGCGTGTTTTTCTTTTGTGTTATGATTTTGTGATTTGTATTTTTATCTGGAAAAAGAACATCACCACACGAAGGCATGAACACCAAACAAAACATCTTATATGAACATTTTGTGCAATGTGTGGCAGGAAGCTGAGTGATTAAGAGCATTGAGCGAATAACCAAAAGTTTGCTTGTTCCAATCCCTGAACTAACCAGGTGAAAAATATGTTGATTTACTGTTAAGTAAGGAACATAACCCTAATTGCTTCTGTAAGTTGCGACACAAAGAGTATCTGCTATATTTGTAAATGTACTACATTTAAATCTGCATGCTAACCAATTAGCATGCAATTAGCATCCAGTTTTTATGTCCATATGTCCATCCATTGTGAAATGAGAATTCAGTATTTTATCCAAAAGGCAGAGCGAGTTTATATTGTCAAACAGTGTTCGTAACATCTCAATATTACATCCCCATATCTCCATGTTTCATCCCCACATCTCCATGTTTGATCCCCAAATCTCCATGTTTCTATTCCAGTCATAACTGTTCCATGTCGTCCCCAATCTCCAATAGCTTCCTGTTTCATCCCCACATCTTGGTTTTCCCCACAACTCCATGACTTCCTGGCCTTTCAGACATCTCCATTTCATCCCCAAATCTCCATGTTTCATCCCCACATTCTGTGTCAAACACCAGTTCCATGAGGCACTCCAAAATCTCCATGTTTAACCCCAGTTTCATCCCCAAAATGTCAAATCTCCATGTTTCAAACACATCTCCATGTTTCACTTTGGTTTCATCCCCACACTGTTCCTCTTGTGACATCTCCATGTTTCATCCCCAGATCTCTGTGTTTCATCCTCAATGATGTTTCATATATATTCTGTTTCATCTGACAGATATCTGTGATTCATCCCCACATTCTTTGTTTCATAATCCAGTCATGTTTGAACAATGTTTCCAAACATGTTTGTTTCTGGGTTAATAACATCTCACTAATCTGTGTACATCTCTGTGAGGTTTTGTGGTCCCCAAATCTTATGTTTCCTACCTGTGTTTCAATATCTTGTTTCATCCCACAGGTTTCATCCCACACAAACACACACTGTTTCATCCCCAACTGTCCTCTGTTTCATCCCCACATTAACAACTGTCTGTTCCCCACAGGTCATTCCTGTGTTTTCCCCCATCTCATGTTTCATGGCAGGATGTTTCACGTATGGTTTCACCATCTCTGTTTCATCCCCCATCTCTGTGTTTCATCCCCACATGGCTGATTTCATCCCTAATCTCCATGTTTCATCCCCAATGTATCTCCATGCCGTGCTGTGTTTCAACATCTCAGTGTTTCATCATCTCTGAAGACCATGTTTGAAAACTGTTTTTCCCCAAATCTCCATGTTTCATCCCCACATCTCTGTGAAAGGGGCATTCAGTGTTGATTGGGAACTGTGTTTTATCTTGAGGAATGTAATTGTTTTTCTTGAATATTTGTGATGTGCTGTTTCATTTTTTTTTAAACTTGTGTTTCATATCATGTTTCATCATTTGTTTCATTTTGTCTGATGAAATGTTTCATATACATCTCCATGTTTCATCCCCCATCTCTGTGAATCAATGGTGAGATAAATGGGAAAGGCAACATCCAGGGAAAGGGATAAACCTAGTCAGTTGTACAACTGAATGCATTCAACTGAAATCCGTCTTCCCATTTAACCCAAGGTTTAAAATAAATGTTTCATCCTACTCAGTTTCAAAAATGTATACTGTGAAACTTTTAAAAATATATCAAATCAAATCAAATCAAATCAAATGTATTTATACATCTCCATGTTTCATCCCCACATCTCTGCTGATATCTCAAAGTGTTTCATGTACAGAAACCCAGCCTAAAACCCCAAACAGCAAACAATGCAGGTGTCAAAAGCATGTTTCATGGCTATGTTTCAAAAACTCCATAGAAATCTCTGGCCCAAACCTGGAAGAAACCATTTTCAGAGAGGAACCGGGCTCCCCACATCTGGGGTTTCAGTCCTCTTCTGGCATCCCCACATCTCTGGGTAGAGATTATAACAGAACATGACCAAGATGTTCAAATGTTCATAAATGACCAGCATGGTCAAATAATAATAAGGCAGAACAGTTGAAACTGGAGCAGCAGCACAGTCAGGTGGACTGGGGACAGCAAGGAGCCATCATGTCAGGTAGTCCTGGGGCACGGTCCTAGGGCTCAGGTCCTCCGAGAGAGGAAAGAAAGAGAGAATTAGAGAGAGCATATGTGGGGTGGCCAGTCCTGGCCTTTCCGGCTGTGCCGGGTGGAGATTATAACAGAACGTGGCCAAGATGTTCAAATGTTCAAAAATGACCAGCATGGTTGAATAATAGTAATGGCAGAACAGTTGAAACTGGAGCAGTAATAAGCAGTTGGCCAGGTGTTTCTGGGTTAATAAGGAGTCCTCATCTGTCAGGTAGTTTCCTGGGACATGGTCCTACCTGTGGGCCCAGGCCAGTTGAAACTGGAGCAGCAGCATGGCCAGGTGGATTCCTTCCCCTGGGGACAGGAGGAGTCATGGCACCTTCTGTGCCCAGGTAGTCCTGGGGCATGGTTCTAGTTAAATGGCTGCTGAGGAACCCAGTGACTGATCATGTCTGAAGACCTTTGAAAAGTTAACAGGAAAGGGGCATTCAGTGTTGAGGGAACCTTTTATTGAGAATGAATTGTTTTTCTTGAATATTTTGATGTGCTGTATTTTTAAAAACAGGTTATATCATATTTCATTTGTGATTTTGGATGAAATGTTATATACACAGGGCTCCCAGATCAATGGTGAGATAAAGGGAAAGGCAAAGGCCAGGGGAAAGGGATAAACTACTGCAACTGAAATTCAACTGAAAGGCATTTGAGACAGGATGTTATATATATATATATATATTTTTAGATAAATCTATACTAAATACAGTGAATTCTGGAAGTATTCAGGCCCCTTGACTTTTTCCACATTCTGTTGCGTTACAGCTGTATTCGAAAATCAAATCAAATCAAATCAAATCAAATTTATTTATATAGCCCTTCGTACATCAGCTGATATCTCAAAGTGCTGTATTAAATGGATTAAATAATTAAATAAAATAAAAACATTCAATACCCCTTTATTTACGTACAGTACCAGTCAAAAGTTTGGACACACCTACTCACTCAAGGGTTTTCTTAATGTTTTACTATTTTAGACATAGTTTTGAAGACATCAAAACTATGAAATAAAACATATGGAATCATGTAGTAACCAGAAAATTCTTAAACAAATCAAAATATATTTTATATTTGAGATTCTTCAAAGGAGCCAAGCTTTGCCTTGATGACAGCATTGCATACTCTTGGCATTCTCTCAACCATCTTCATGAGGTAGTCACCTGGAATGCATTTCAATTAATAGGTGTGCCTTGTTAAATGTTATTTTATGGAATTTCTTTCCTTCTTAACAATCAGTTGTGACAGGGAAGGGGTGGCATACAGAAGATAGCCCCATTTGGTAAATGACCAAGTCCATATTATGGCAAGAACAGCTCAAATAATCAAAGAGAAATTACAGTCCATCATTACTTTAAGACATGAAAGTCAGTCAATGCGGAAACTGGTTCTCATGAGGACAGCCACAGGAAAGGAAGAACCAGAGTTACTTCTGCTGGAGAAGATAAGTTCATTAGAGTTACCAGCCTCAGAAATTGCAGCCAAAGTAAATGCTTCACAGAGTTCAAGTATGTTCAGAGGAGACTGAGTGAATCAGGCCTTCATTGTCAAGTTGCTGCAAAGAAACAACTACTAAAGGACACCAATAATAATAAGAGACTTGCTTGTGCCAAGAAACACGAGCAATGGACATCAGACCATTGGAAATCTGTTCTTTGGTCTGATGAATCCAAATGTGAGATTTTTTGTTCCTACTGCTGTGTCTTTGTGAGACGCAGTCGATGAACAGATGATCTCCGCATATGTGGTTCTCACCGTGAAGCATGGATGAGGAGGTGTGATGGTTTGGGGATGCATTGCTGGTGACACTGTCTGTGATTTATTTAGAATTCAAGGTACACTTAAAATCTCTTAACGATCCGCCCCTTTTTTTCAATTTTTGCTTAAAATGACATACCCAAATGTAACTACCTGTAGCTCAGGCCCTGATGCAAGGATATGCTAATTATTGGTACCATTTGAAAGGAAAAACTTTGAATTTTGTGGAAATTAAAGGAATGTCGGAGAATAAATATAATGCAATAGATCTAGTAAAGATAATACCAAGAAAAAAACAACCGTTCATTCGTGTTTTCATGTCTTTGAAATGCAAGAGAAAGGCCATAATGTATTATTCCAGCCCAGGTACAGTTTAGATGTTTGCCACTAGATGGCAGCAGTGTATGTGCAACCTTTTAGACTGATCCAATGAACCATTGTATTTCTGTTCAAAACTGGGTATGAAACTGCCCAAATGTCTCAAATTAGTTTATCAAATCAAATCACATTTTATTGGTCACATAAACATGGTTAGCAGATGTTAAGGCGAGTGTAGAGAAATGCTAGTGCTTCTAATTCCGACCATGCAGCAATATCTAACAAGTAATCTAACAATTTCACAACAACTACCTTTTACACACAAGTGTAAAGGAATGAATAAGAATATGTACATATAAATATATGGATGAGCGATGGACAAACGGCATAGGCAAGATGTAGTAGATGGTAGAGTACAATATATATAATATAGCCTTGAGATTTGTTTTTCAGTCTCTCGGTCCCAGCTTTGGTGGACGTGTACTGACCGCGCATTCTGGATGATAGCAGGGTGAACAGGCAGTGGCTAGGGTGGTTGTTGTCCTTGATGATCTGTTTGGCCTTCCTGTGACATCGGGTGGTGTAGGTGTCCTGGGGGGCAGGTAGTTTGCCCCTGGTGATGCATTGTGCAGACCTGACTACGCTCTGTAGAGCCGTACGGTTGTGGGCAGGGAAGTTGCCACACCAGGCGGTAATAAAGCCCGACAGCATGCTCTCAATTGTGCATCTGTAAAAGTTTGTGAGTGTTTCTGGTGACAAGCCGAATTTCTTCAGCCTCCTGAGGTTGAAGAGGTGCTATTGGGCCTTCTTCACCACGCTGTCTGTGTGGGTGGACCATTTCAGTTTGTCCGTGATGTGTATGCTGAGGAACTTAAAACTTTCCAACTTCTCCACTACTGTCCCATCGATGTGGATAGGGGGGTTGCTCCCTCTGCTGTTTCCTGAAGTCCACGATCATCTCCTTTGTTCTGTTGACGTTGAGTGTGAGTTTATTTTCCTGATACCACACTCCGAGGGCCCTCACTTCCTCCCTGTAGGCCGTCTCATCGTTGTTGGTAATCAAGCCTACCACTGTATTGTCATCTGCAAACTTGATGATTGAGTTGGAGGCGTGCATGGCCACGCAGTCATGGGTGAACAGGGAGTACAGGAGAGGGCTGAGAACGCACCCTTGTGGGGCCCCAGATTAAAGGATCAGTGGGGTGGAGATGTTGTTTCCTATCCTCACCACAGCAGAACAGCAGACTGGGCATGCTCTGAGGACGTGACTAGGGATACCATCTGGGCCGGCAGCCTTGCGAGATTTAGCAAGTTTAAATGTTTTACTCATGTTGGCTGCGGTGAAGGAGATCCCACAGGTTTTGGTAGCGGGCCATATCGGTTGCACTGTACTGTCCTCAAAGCGAAGAAAGAAGTTGTTTAGTTTGTCTGGTCCGTGACGGGGCTGGTTTTCTTTTTGTAGTCCGTGATAGACTGTAGACCCTGTAACATACCTCTTGTGTCTGAGCCATTGAATTGCGACTCTACTTTGTCTCTCTACTGACGCTTGTTTGAATGCCTTGTGGAGGGAATAGCTACGCTGTTTGTATTCGGTCATATTATTAATAACTTTTCATGTTCAAAATCGTCCACTCTCCTGAAACAATAGCATGGTATTCTTTCACTGTAATAGCTACTGTCAATTGGACAGCGCAGTTAGATTAACAAGAATTTAAGCTTTCTGCCAATATCAGATATGTCTGTCCTGGGAAACGTTCTTGTTTCTTACAACCTAATTCTAATCGCATTAGCCTACGTTATCTCAACTGTCCCATTGAAGGGACACTGATCCCGAAGAAGTTTTAACCAGCATGGCTACCAGAGCATTCTGCAGCAACGCGCTGTCCCATCTGGTTTGCGCTTAGTGGGACTATCATTTGTTTTTCAACAGAACAATAACCCAACACAACTCCAGTCTCAGTAAGGGTTATTTGACCAAGAAGGAGAGTTATGGAGTGCTGCATTAGATGACCTGGCCTCCACAATCACCCGACCTCAACCCAACTGAGATTGTTTTGGGATGAGTTGGACCGCAGAGTGAAAGAAAAGCAGCCAACAAGTGCTCAGCATATGTGGGAACTCCTTCAAATTGGATGGAAAAGCATTCCAGGTGAAGCTGGTTGAGGGAATGCCAAGAGTTTCCGAAGCTGTCATCAATGCAAACGGTGGGTAATTTGAAGAATCTCAAATATAAAATATATTTTGATTTGTTTAACACCTTTTTGCTTAATACATGATTCCATATATGTTATTTCATAGTTGTGATGTCTTCACTACTATTCTACAATGTAGAAAATTGTAAAATTAAAGAAAAACTCTGGAATGAGTAGAGGTGTCCAAACTTTGGACTGGTACTGTAAGTATTCAGACCCTTTGCTATGAGACTCGAAATTGAGCTCAGGTGCATCCTGTTTCCATTTAACATCCTTGATTGGAGTCCACCTGTAGAAAATTATAGTGATTGGCCATGACTTGGAAAGGCACATACCTGTCTATATAAGGTCCCACAGATGACAGTGCATGTCAGAGCAAACACCAAACCATGAGGTGTAAGTATTTGTCTGTAGAGCTTTGACACAGGATTGTGTCGAGGCACAGGTCTGGGGAAGTGTAAAAACATTGAAGCTCCCCAAGAACACAGTGTCCTCCATCATTCTTAAATGGAAGACGTTTGGAACCACCAAGACTCTTCCTAGAGCTGGTCACCTGGCCAAACTGAACAATCAGGGGAGAAGGGCCTTGGTCAGGGAGGTGACCAAGAACCCAATGGTCACTCTGACAGAGATCTAGAGTTCCTCTGTGGAGATGGGAGAACCTTCCAGAAGGACAACCATCTATGCAGCACTCCACCAATCAGGTCTTTATGGTAGAGTGACCAGACGGATGCCACTCCTCATTAAAAGGCACATGACAGCCTGCTTGAAGTTTGCCAAAAGGCACATAAAGACTCTCAGAAATTGAGAAACAAGAATCTCTGGTCTGATGAAACCAAGATTTAACTCTGTGACCTGAATGCCAAGCGTCACGTCTGGAGTAAACCAGGCACCATCCCTATGGTGAGGCATAGTGGTAGCAGCACCATGTTGTGGGGATGTTTTTCAGTGGCAGGGACTGTGAGACTAGTCAGGATCGAGGCAAAGATGAACCGAGCAAAGTACAGAGAGGTCCTTGATGAAAACCTGCTCCGCACCGCTCAGGTCCTCAGACGAGGGCAAAGTTTCGCCTTCCAATAGGATATCGAATCTAAGCACACAGTCAAGACAACACAGGAGTGGCTTTGGGGCAAGCCTCTGAATGTCCTTGAGTGGCCCAGTCAGAGCCCGGATTTGAACCAGATCAAACATCTCTGGAGAGACCTGAAAATAGCTTGAAATCAACGGTCCCCATCCAACCTGAAAGAGCTTGACAGGATCTTCAGGTAAGAATGGGAGAAACTCCCCAAATAAAGGTGTGTTGCCAAGCTTGTAGCGTCATACCTACGAAGACTCAAGGCTGTAATCACTGTCAAAGGCGCTTTAATAAAATACTGAGTAAAGTGTCTGAATACTTATTGTATGTAAATGTGATATTTCAGTAAAGAAATATACATATAGATTAGCAAAATATTATAGAAACTCGTTTTCTGTCATTATGGGGTATTGTGTGCAGATAGATGATACATATTTTACTTAATACATTTTAGAATAATTCTGTAACCAAAGAAAGTGTGCAAAAAGTCAAGTGGTCTAAATACTGAAGACACTGTATATTCACATGTCACCATATTAATGAATTGATTAAAACACACTACTGTAGCCTCAACAGAACCCTCTAGGGTAGCACCATGGTGTAGCCAGAGGACAGCTATTTCCATTTTCCTCTCGTTACATTGGCTTCAAAACAAAGCCTAGGAGACTCCCAACTCTTAGAAACACAGTAATTATGGTGACTTTCAGAGGACATCTTCCATCCTATCAAAGCTCTTGTAGTATGAACTGACATGCTTTCCATCCAATCAAAGCTCTTGTGGTATGAACTGACATGCTTTCCATCCAATCAAAGCTCTTGTAGTATGAACTGACATGCTTTCCATCCAATCAAAGGATCAGAGAATGAATCTAGCACTACAAGGCCCGAATTGTGGTGAGTAGTTGACAGAAAGAGAGATAAAGACAATAGTTGAACAGTTTTAAAGAAATGTATTTATGTTGGGGAAGTGAGGAGGTGTGTGTTCATGTTGGGGAATGTGTTGGGGAAGTGAGGAGGTGTGTGTTCATGTTGGGGAAGTGAGGAGGTGTGTGTGTTCATGTTGGGGATGCAGTGAAGAGGTGTGTGTGTGTTCATGTTGGGGAGTGTGTTGGGGAAGTGAGGAGGTGTGTGTTCATGTTGGGGAAGTGAGGAGGTGTGTGTGTTCATGTTGGGGAAGTGAGGAGGTGTGTGTGTTCATGTTGGGAATGTAGTGAAGGGATGTAAGTGAAGAGGTCTTTTCACAGCAGTTTTACAAAATGCTATAATATACAAAGTTTAATATGTCCTTTTACACTGACAAATACCTCGATCATCTAGATAACCTAAATCATCTTCCTTTTTCTGCTTCACGCCTTTTCACACTTCTATCTTTTTGGTCAGCAATGCTTGGCACATTTCTTGCCAGCTTCCTTCAATGCGGAGAGTATTTCATCCTCAACCAGTAAGTGGGCGTCGTGTCTCCTCCGCTGTTAGTCATTTAGGCTGCACGTTTTCTCCTGGACTCTTACAAGTACCCATAGCTCTAATGGTTATTCCCAATGCCCGTGACATCACGACTGCCAAGGTGGAGAGAACTCAAGGGGAGTCCTTTCATAATTGCAAATATTAAATCGACGTTATTGACTGAAAGTGTTATACAGTGATTCTCGGCCACTTGAACCGTGGCTGTGAATGGAGATGGTTTATTTACCTTAACCACAGGCCACATGAATCAAGCGTGATTTACAAGCCGAGCGGTGGGATGAACAGCTTTACTGCTCATTGATATTTTATTAGGTACAAACGGCAGGGCCAATCTGAATATCTCCTATATAAAGCTGTCAGGGCTGGAGGACTGGGTTGTTGGTACAACTCCCAGGTGCGTCTCGTCTTCTATTTCCCTCTGATTGGACTGCTGACATTTCTGACAACCCCCCCCCTCCCCCATCTGCCCAATAACGTGAGCCATATTGGCAGCACGTCCACGTTTTAATGTGTGTGTGTGTGTGAGTGATATGCCTGCATCTAGCTTATATAGGGTGTATTCATTACTTTAAACGTTTGCTAAACGCTCTGTTTTATAACTGAAGTTTCCATTAGACAAATTCAGGTAGTTCCCTCCGTGTTTCATTCCCTTTGCTTCCATTTAAGAAACGTTTTACAACAGATTTTGGATCATGTGTATGCATCTCTCTCTGTCTCTCTGTCTCTCTCTCTCTGTCTCTCTCTCTCTCTTTCACTCTCATATACACTGCTCAAAAAAATAAAGGGAACACTAAAATAACACATCCTAGATCTGAATGAATGAAATATTCTTCTAAAATACTTTTTTTAGTTGAATGTGCTGAGAGAGAGAGAGAGAGAGAGAGAGAGAGAGAGAGAGAGAGAGAGAGAGAGAGAGAGAGAGAGAGATGCATACACATAAACCTATATTTGTTGCACTTCTATATAAAAAAGAATTGTCCTCTCGCTGTCAGCTGCATTTATTTTCAGCAAACTTAACATGTGTAAATATTTGTATGAACATAACACGATTCAACAACTGTGAAATAAACTGAACAAGATCCACAGACATGTAACTAACAGAAATGGAATAATGTGTCCCTGAACAAAGGGAGGGTCAAATTCAAAAGTAACCGTCAGTATCTGGTGTGGCCGCCAGCTGCATTAAGTACTGCTGTGCATCTCCTCCTCATGGACTGCACCAGATTTGCATCAGTTCTTGCTGTGAGATGTTACCCCACTCTTCCACAGACCCTCAATCTCCAAATCGATCCCGCTCCAGAGTACAGGCCTCGGTGTAACGATCACTCTTTCGACGATAAACGCGAATCCGACCATCACCCCTGGTGAGACAAAACCGCAACTCGTCAGTGAAGAGCACTTTTTGCCAGTCCTGTCTGGTCCAGTGCCCATGGGTGATGTTGTTACCGGTGATGTCTGGTGAGGACCTGCATTACAACAGGCCTACAAGCTCTCAGTCCAGCCTCTCTCAGCCTATTGCGGCAGTCTGAGCACTGATGGAGGGATTGTCCGTTCCTGGTGTAACTCGGGCAGTTGTTGTTGCCATCCTGTACCTGTTCCCCAGGTGTAATGTTCGGAAGTACCGATCTTGTGCAGGTGTTGTTACACGTGGTCTGCCACTGCGATGACGATCAGCTGTCCTTCCTATCTCCCTCTAGGCGTCTCTTAGGCGTCTCACAGTACGGACATTGCAATTTATTGCCCTGGCCACATCTGCAGTCCTCATGCCTCTTTGCAGTATGCCTAAGGCACGTTCACGCAGATGAGCAGGGACCCTGGGCATCTTTCTTTGGTGTTATTCAGTGTCAGTAGAAAGGCCTCTTTAGTGTCCTAAGTTTTCATAACTGTGACCTTAATTGCCTACCGTCTGTAAGCTGTTAGTGTCTTAACGACCGTTCCACAGGTGCATGTTCATTAATTGTTTATGGTTCATTGAACAAGCATGAGAAACCGTGTTTAAACCCTTTACAATGAAGATCTGTGAACTTATTTGGATTTTTATGAATGATCTTTTAAAGATAGGGTTCTGAAAAAGGGACATTTCTTTTTTTGCTGAGTTTATATATATACTGTATACACTACCATTGAGAAGTTTGGGGTCACTTAGAAAGGTCCTTGTTGTTGAAAGAAAATCTATTTTCTTGTCCATTAAAATAACATCCATTTGATCTGAAATACAGTGTAGACATTTTTAGTGTTGTAAATGACTAGATTTTTCCAGCTACAATAGTATAGTCATTTACAACATTAACCATGTGTACACTGTATTTGTGATCAATTTGATTTTATTTTAATGAGAGAGAGAGAGAGAGAGAGAGAGAGAGAGAGAGAGAGAGAGAGAGAGAGAGAGAGAGAGAGAGAGAGAGAGAGAGAGAGAGAGGAGAGAGAGAGAGAGAGAGAGAGAGAGAGAGAGAGACGGAGAGAGAGAGAGAGACGGAGAGAGAGAGAGAGAGAGAGAGAGAGAGAGAGAGAGAGAGAGAGAGAGAGAGAGAGAGAGAGAGAGAGAGAGAGAGAGAGAGAGAGAGAGAGAGAGAGAGAGAGAGAGAGAGAGAGAGAGAGAGAGAGAGAGAGAGAGAGAGAGAGATCATATCCATGTTCATCCATTCTCTCTGTTTGTCTGTCTGTATATGGAAGTGTCATAACCATGAAGTATTAATGTATTTGACAATAAGAAAGAACAGTTACGGATGCCTCAGAGGTCCATAGAGTCCGGTGATAGAATTATAAAGACACAACTATTATTGACACAGAGCTTCTCTCATGCGTCTCATCTCCAATTCTTCTGTTTCCCACCACAGTCAAACCATTTGACTGGAAGCTATGTTTCTGATTAAGTAGGTCATTCCTGAAGGGGAGACGTGTGTGTGTGTGTGTGTCTTTGTATGTGCACATGTATGCATGTGTTCCTTCGTATGTGTGTTTGCACCTGTGTGCAATCGTGTGAATGCGTGCACGGGCATGTGCGTATGCTGGCGTTCCACTCCGATGCATGCATTAGCAGATTGCCTATTGATTGAGGGGAGATGTTTATACACCTCTGACTGATGGTAGCAATCTAGGAGTTAAATAAATGAATATGTGCCTTGTCCTGCTAAGAGACAGCCTTAGTTGAACCGTGATTTGCAATCTCATCAGCATTTGCAAATGTCAAGTTTAGTACAGCCACTTTCCCTGTTGCCAGCATCCCAACAAACAGATCTAGATTATGAGTACTGGGAGTGCGTATTTCGAACACGACAAAGGCGTCAGACGTGTACAAAGTTAAAAATAAATAAAAGGAATGTATTGTTACACATACACTGTATGTATATTAGGCTAAACAATACATTTATATTACACTATACCTTTATATAATATGTTTGTTTAGATAGCACGGCTATGCACTTTACTATGTTGCGGTCTCTCTGAAGAAGGATCGAGTAAGGGGCCAGACTTAGACAATGTTGCAAACACATCCATCAATCTAGCCCCAGGATATAGACTAGTGACATAGGCAACACAACTTCCAAATGAAATGGAGACATTTGCCACCACTACAGGCAACTGATATTAATGGAGTGTGCAGCCCTTTTAATTGTGGAGTGTGCAGCCCTTTATATTGTGTAGTTTGGTGCCCTTTATATTATGTAGTTTGGTGCCCTTTATATTATGGAGTGTGGTGCCCTATAAATTATGGAGTTTGGTGCCCTTTTAATTATCGAGTGTGATGCCCTTTAAATTATGTAGTTTGGTGCCCTTTAAATTATGGAGTGTGGTGCCCTTTAAATTATGGAGTGTGGTGCCCTTTAAATTATGGAGTGTGGTGCCCTTTAAATTATGGAGTGTGATGCCCTTTAAATTATGGAGTGTGGTGATGTTTGTAGATTATGGAGTGTGGTGCTGTTTGTAGATTATGGAGTGTGGTGCCCTTTAAATTATGGAGTGTGGTGCCCTTTAAATTATGGAGTGTGGTGCCCTTTAAATTATGGAGTGTGGTGCCCTTTTAATTATGGAGTGTGATGCCCTTTAAATTCTGTAGTTTGGTGCCCTTTATATTATGGAGTGTGGTGCCCTATAAATTATGGAGTTTGGTGCCCTTTTAATTATGGAGTGTGGTGCCCTTTAAATTATGGAGTGTGATGCCATTTATATTATGGAGTGTGGTGCCCTTTATATTATGGAGTGTGGTGCCCTTTAAATTATGGAGTGTGGTGCTGTTTGTAGATTATGAAGTGTGGTGCCCTTTACATTATGGAGTGTGGTGCCCTTTATATTATGGAGTGTGGTGCCCTTTAAATTATGGAGTGTGGTGCCATTTATATTATGGAGTGTGGTGCCCTTTATATTATGGAGTGTGGTGCCCTTTATATTATGGAGTGTGGTGCCCTTTAAATTATGAAGTGTGATGTCCTTTATTTTATGGAGTGTGGTGCCCTTTATATTATGGAGTGTGGTGCCCTTTAAATTATGGAGTGTGGTGCTGTTTGTAGATTATGAAGTGTGGTGCCCTTTACATTATGGAGTTTGGTGCCCTTTATATTATGGAGTGTGGTGCCCTTTATATTATGGAGTGTGGTGCCCTTTAAATTATGAAGTGTGGTGCCCTTTATATTATGGAGTGTGGTGTCCTTTATATTATGGAGTGTGGTGCCCTTTATATTATGGAGTGTGGTGCTGTTTGTAGATTATGGAGTATGGTGCCCTTTAAATTATGGAGTGTGGTGCCCTTTAAATTATGGAGTTTGGTGCCCTTTTAATTATCGAGTGTGATGCCCTTTATATTATGGAGTGTGGTGCCCTTTATATTATGGAGTGTGGTGCCCTTTAAATTATGGAGTGTGGTGCCCTTTATATTATGGAGTGTGGTGCCCTTTATATTATGGAGTGTGGTGCCCTTTATATTATGGAGTGTGGTGCTGTTTGTAGATTATGGAGTATGGTGCCCTTTATATTATGGAGTGTGGTGCCCTTTATATTATGGAGTGTGGTGCTGTTTGTAGATTATGGAGTATGGTGCCCTTTAAATTATGGAGTGTGGTGCCCTTTAAATTATGGAGTTTGGTGCCCTTTTAATTATCGAGTGTGATGCCCTTTATATTATGGAGTGTGGTGCCCTTTATATTATGGAGTGTGGTGCCCTTTAAATTATGGAGTGTGGTGCCCTTTATATTATGGAGTGTGGTGCCCTTTATATTATGGAGTGTGGTGCCCTTTATATTATGGAGTGTGGTGCTGTTTGTAGATTATGGAGTATGGTGCCCTTTAAATTATGGAGTGTGGTGCCCTTTAAATTATGGAGTTTGGTGCCCTTTTAATTATCGAGTGTGATGCCCTTTAAATTATGTAGTTTGGTGCCCTTTATATTATGGAGTGTGGTGCCCTTTATATTATGGAGTGTGGTGCTGTTTGTAGATTATGGAGTATGGTGCTCTTTAAATTATGGAGTGTGGTGCCCTTTAAATTATGGAGTGTGTTGCCCTTTAAATTATGTAGTTTGGTGCCCTTAACATTATGGAGTGTGGTGCTGTTTGTAGATTATGGAGTATGGTGCCCTTTAAATTATGGAGTGTGGTGCCCTTTTAATTATCGAGTGTGATGCCCTTTAAATTATGTAGTTTGGTGCCCTTTATATTATGGAGTGTGGTGCCCTTTAAATTATGGAGTGTGGTGCCCTTTAAATTATGGAGTGTGGTGCCCTTTAAATTATGGAGTGTGGTGCGTTTTGTAGATTATGGAGTGTGGTGCCCTTTATATTATGGAGTGTGGTGATGTTTGTAGATTATGGAGTGTGCTGCTGTTTGTAGATTATGGAGTGTGGTACCCTTTAAATTATGTAGTGTGGTGCCCTTTAAATTATGGAGTGTGGTGCTGTTTGTAGATTATGGAGTGTGGTGCTGTTTGTAGATTATGGAGTGTGCTGCTGTTTGTAGATTATGGAGTGTGGTACCCTTTAAATTATGTAGTGTGGTGCCCTTTATATTATGGAGTGTGGTGCTGTTTGTAGATTATGGAGTGTGCTGCTGTTTGTAGATTATGGAGTGTGGTACCCTTTATATTATGGAGTGTGGTGCCCTTTAAATTATGGAGTTTGGTGCCCTTTAAATTATGTAGTTTGGTGCCCTTTATATTATGGAGTGTGGTGCCCTTTATATTATGGAGTGTGGTGCTGTTTGTAGATTATGGAGTGTGCTGCTGTTTGTAGATTATGGAGTGTGGTACCCTTTATATTATGGAGTGTGGTGCCCTTTAAATTATGGAGTTTGGTGCCCTTTATATTATGTAGTTTGGTGCCCTTTATATTATGGAGTGTGGTGCCCTTTAAATTATGGAGTGTGGTGCCCTTTAAATTATGGAGTTTGGTGCCCTTTAAATTATGTAGTTTGGTGCCCTTTATATTATGGAGTGTGGTGCCCTTTATATTATGGAGTGTGGTGCCCTTTAAATTATGGAGTGTGGTGCCCTTTAAATTATGGAGTGTGGTGCGTTTTGTAGATTATGGAGTGTGGTGCTGTTTGTAGATTATGGAGTGTGGTGCCCTTTATATTATGGAGTGTGGTGCTGTTTGTAGATTATGGAGTGTGGTGCCCTTTATATTATGGAGTGTGGTGCCCTTTAAATTATGGAGTTTGGTGCCCTTTAAATTATGTAGTTTGGTGCCCTTTATATTATGGAGTGTGGTGCCCTTTATATTATGGAGTGTGGTGCCCTTTAAATTATGGAGTGTGGTGCGTTTTGTAGATTATGGAGTGTGGTGCTGTTTGTAGATTATGGAGTGTGGTGCCCTTTATATTATGGAGTGTGGTGCTGTTTGTAGATTATGGAGTGTGGTGCCCTTTATATTATGGAGTGTGGTGCCCTTTAAATTATGGAGTTTGGTGCCCTTTAAATTATGTAGTTTGGTGCCCTTTATATTATGGAGTGTGGTGCCCTTTATATTATGGAGTGTGGTGCCCTTTAAATTATGGAGTGTGGTGCCCTTTATATTATGGAGTGTGGTGCCCTTTATATTATGGAGTGTGGTGCCC
The DNA here is from genome assembly GCF_021184085.1 of Oncorhynchus gorbuscha. Lineage (NCBI taxonomy): Eukaryota > Metazoa > Chordata > Actinopteri > Salmoniformes > Salmonidae > Oncorhynchus > Oncorhynchus gorbuscha. Next base: position 42,077,172 of record NC_060197.1, read on the forward strand.
TTTAAATTATGGAGTGTGGTGCTGTTTGTAGATTATGAAGTGTGGTGCCTTTTACATTATGGAGTGTGGTGCCCTTTATATTATGGAGTGTGGTACCCTTTAAATTATGGAGTGTGGTGCCATTTATATTATGGAGTGTGGTGCCTTTTATATTATGGAGTGTGGTGCCCTTTATATTATGGAGTGTGGTGCCCTTTAAATTATGGAGTGTGATGTCCTTTATTTTATGGAGTGTGGTGCCCTTTATATTATGGAGTGTGGTGCCCTTTAAATTATGGAGTGTGGTGCTGTTTGTAGATTATGAAGTGTGGTGCCCTTTACATTATGGAGTTTGGTGCCCTTTATATTATGGAGTGTGGTGCCCTTTATATTATGGAGTGTGGTGCCCTTTAAATTATGGAGTGTGGTGCCCTTTATATTATGGAGTGTGGTGCCCTTTATATTATGGAGTGTGGTGCCCTTTATATTATGGAGTGTGGTGCTGTTTGTAGATTATGGAGTATGGTGCCCTTTAAATTATGGAGTGTGGTGCCCTTTAAATTATGGAGTTTGGTGCCCTTTTAATTATCGAGTGTGATGCCCTTTAAATTATGTAGTTTGGTGCCCTTTATATTATGGAGTGTGGTGCCCTTTAAATTATGGAGTGTGGTGCCCTTTAAATTATGTAGTTTGGTGCCCTTTATATTATGGAGTGTGGTGCCCTTTAAATTATGGAGTGTGGTGCCCTTTAAATTATGGAGTTTGGTGCCCTTTAAATTATGTAGTTTGGTGCCCTTTATATTATGGAGTGTGGTGCCCTTTATATTATGGAGTGTGGTGCCCTTTAAATTATGGAGTGTGGTGCCCTTTAAATTATGGAGTGTGGTGCGTTTTGTAGATTATGGAGTGTGGTGCTGTTTGTAGATTATGGAGTATGGTGCTCTTTAAATTATGGAGTGTGGTGCCCTTTAAATTATGGAGTGTGGTGCGTTTTGTAGATTATGGAGTGTGGTGCTGTTTGTAGATTATGGAGTGTGGTGCCCTTTAAATTATGGAGTGTGTTGCCCTTTAAATTATGTAGTTTGGTGCCCTTAACATTATGGAGTGTGGTGCTGTTTGTAGATTATGGAGTATGGTGCCCTTTAAATTATGGAGTGTGGTGCCCTTTTAATTATCGAGTGTGATGCCCTTTAAATTATGTAGTGTGGTGCCCTTTATATTATGGAGTGTGGTGCCCTTTAAATTATGGAGTGTGGTGCCCTTTAAATTATGGAGTGTGGTGCCCTTTAAATTATGGAGTGTGGTGCCCTTTATATTATGGAGTGTGGTGATGTTTGTAGATTATGGAGTGTGCTGCTGTTTGTAGATTATGGAGTGTGGTACCCTTTAAATTATGTAGTGTGGTGCCCTTTAAATTATGGAGTGTGGTGCTGTTTGTAGATTATGGAGTGTGGTGCTGTTTGTAGATTATGGAGTGTGCTGCTGTTTGTAGATTATGGAGTGTGGTACCCTTTAAATTATGTAGTGTGGTGCCCTTTATATTATGGAGTGTGGTGCTGTTTGTAGATTATGGAGTGTGCTGCTGTTTGTAGATTATGGAGTGTGGTACCCTTTATATTATGGAGTGTGGTGCCCTTTAAATTATGGAGTTTGGTGCCCTTTAAATTATGTAGTTTGGTGCCCTTTATATTATTTGGTGCCCTTTAAATTATGGAGTGTGGTGCCCTTTAAATTATGGAGTTTGGTGCCCTTTAAATTATAGTTTGGTGCCCTTTTATTATGGAGTGTGGTGCCCTTTATATTATGGAGTGTGGTGCCCTTTAAATTATGGAGTGTGGTGCCCTTTAAATTATGGAGTGTGGTGCGTTTTGTAGATTATGGAGTGTGGTGCTGTTTGTAGATTATGGAGTGTGGTGCCCTTTATATTATGGAGTGTGGTGCTGTTTGTAGATTATGGAGTGTGGTGCCCTTTATATTAAGGAGTGTGGTGCCCTTTAAATTATGGAGTTTGGTGCCCTTTAAATTATGTAGTTTGGTGCCCTTTATATTATGGAGTGTGGTGCCCTTTATATTATGGAGTGTGGTGCCCTTTAAATTATGGAGTGTGGTGCCCTTTAAATTATGGAGTGTGGTGCGTTTTGTAGATTATGGAGTGTGGTGCTGTTTGTAGATTATGGAGTGTGGTGCTGTTTGTAGATTATGGAGTGTGGTGCCCTTTAAATTATGTAGTGTGGTGCCCTTTATATTATGGAGTGTGGTGATGTTTGTAGATTATGGAGTGTGCTGCTGTTTGTAGATTATGGAGTGTGGTGCCCTTTATATTATGGAGTGTGGTGCCCTTTATATTATGGTGTGTGGTGCCCTTTAAATTATGGAGTGTGGTCCCCTTTAAATTATGGAGTGTGGTGCTGTTTGTAGATTATGGAGTGTGGTGACCTTTATATTATGGAGTGTGGTGCTGTTTATAGATTATGGAGTGTGCTGCTGTTTGTAGATTATGGAGTGTGGTGCCCTTTATATTATGGAGTGTGGTGCTGTTTGTAGATCATGGAGTGTGGTGCCCTTTATATTATGGAGTGTGGTGTGGTGCTGTTTGTAGATTATGGAGTGTGGTGCTGTTTGTATATTATGGAGTGTGGTGCTGTTTGTAGATTATGGAGTGTGGTGCCATTTATACTATGGAGTGTGGTGCTGTTTGTAGATTATGGAGTGTGGTGCCCTTTATATTATGGAGTGTGGTGCTGTTTGTAGATTATGGAGTGTGGTGCTGTTTGTATATTATGGAGAGTTTTGCTGTTTGTAGATTATGGAGTGTGGTGCCCTTTATATTATGGAGTGTGGTGCTGTTTGTAGATTATGGAGTGTGGTGCTGTTTGTAGATTATGGAGTGTGGTGCGCTTTATATTATGGAGTGTGGTGCCCTTTAAATTCCCTCAGAGTTTAGGACCTGGAGCCTACAGCTAGCTTGCCCCTGTCTGTTCTGACGTGCCTGCCAGTAACAGGGAACTAGACTTCAGAGGGTTTGACTGACTCATAAAGACTAGTCCTTCAACATCGGGATGATCCACCGCGGGGTTGTGAAGGGCGTACGAGAATAAAAACGACAATCTGAAATGAAAGGATCTATGGAAGACTTTGTAGTTTCAATTGATTTCACTCAATATACAATAATTCTCTCTTTTCATCTATAAGAAAAATCTATACTAATGAGGACAGTTTGTATCTGGGAAACTAGTCATTGTACTATTGACTACGTGTGTATTTGTCACACGCTTCGTAGACTAACACTAAAATGCAACAGGATAGATAATAAACTAGAGGCAGCGTATATGATGAGTCAAAGGAGTTAGTGCAAAAAGGGTCAATGCAGATAGTCCGGGTGAACTATTTATAAAACTAACTATCTAGCAGTGTGAAGCTATCCCTGCATCGTCTGCAGTGTTTATTTGCAAATCAATTGCACTCCTACTCGCACCATCGGTAGTGAAGTTACCTGTGATCTGTCTCTTTGAAACCGATCATCTTGCTTTGAACAGTGCGATAACTGCAAAGCTAATGCACAACAACACATTGCACACACACACACACACACACACACACACACACACACACACACACACACACACACACACACACACACACACACACACACACACACACACACACACACACACACACACACACACACACACACACACACACACACACACACACACACACACACACACACACACACACACACACTACCACTCTGCTCTCTCTATCCAGCTTTCTCTTGATCTGTCTCCCTCTCTCCCTCGCTCCATCTCTCTCTCTCTCTCTCTCTCTCTCTCTCTCTCTCTCTCTCTCTCTCTCTCTCTCTCTCTCTCCATCTCTCTCTCTCTCTCTAGGTCCATCTCTCTCTCTCTCAAGCTCCATCTCTCTCTCTAGCTCCATCTCTCTCTCTCTCTCTCTCTCTCTAGCTCAATCTCTCTCTCTCTAGCTCCATCTCTCTCTCTCTCTCTCTCTAGCTCCATCTCTCTCTCTAGCTCCATCTCTCTCTCTCTCTCTAGCTCCATCTCTCTCTCTCTCTCTCTGTGCAGTGACAGGACCTAATCTTCCCTGAGCTGCTGATAATCAGTGTGTGTTTGGTCTGGTCCTCTCAGTATTCTCCTCTGATCATACAGACTCTCTCTCTGTGTGTGTGTGTGTGTGTGTGTGTGTGTGTGTGCGCCTGTTCGGATTATTGATAGTGACAGATATTCCATTGTTCTTATAGGGATCTACACTGTACAATGTCGATCTGAGTGCTGATGTACCTATTTTTCAATAAAGTCAAGTCTACTTTTGGATTCGCATGAGTGAAATTGCAACTCCTCCCCAGACGGAGTGGGCTTCCATAACGTTGTGATAGAATATCGAGAGGTTAACGTTGTGATAGAATATTGAAACGTGTCATATGCAGTGTGATTGGTGGTTCGCTCTAATAAATGTCCAATTAGGAGGAGATCCAACATTCAGCTCAGACACCCAACAAGACATGCCATCAGAGGTTTCTTCACAGTCCCAAAGCCCAAAACTCATTAAAAGCAACTCACAGTATTATGCAGAGCCACGATCACATAGAACTCCCTTGGGGGCGACAGGTAGCCTAATGGTTAGATCGTTGACTAGTAACCAAAAGGTTGCAAAATCGAATCCCAGAGCTGACAAGGTAAAAATCTGTCGTTCTGTCCCTGAACAAGGCAGTTAACCCACTGTTTTTATTTATTTATTTTATTTCACCTTTACTTAACCAGGTAGGCAAGTTGAGAACAAGTTCTCATTTACAACTGCGACCTGGCCAAGATAAAGCAAAACAGTGTAACACAGACAACAACACAGAGTTACACATGGAGTAAAACAAACATACAGTCAATAATACAGTAGAAAAATAAGTCTATATACAATGTGAGCAAATGAGGTGAGATAAGGGAGGTAAAGGCAAAAAAAGGCCATGGTTGTCATGTTTGTCATTTATTATCATGTCTTGTCCCTGTGCTCCCCATTCTATTCGTTTCCCTCTGCTGGTCTTATTTGGTTCTTTCCCTCCTTCTATCCCTCTCTCTCCCCCTCCCTCTCTCACTCTCTCGCTCTCTCTTCTCTCTATCGTTCCGTTCCTGCTCCCAGCTGTTCCTATTCCCCTAATCATCATTTAGTCTTCCCACACCTGTTCCCGATCCTTTCCCCTGATTAGAGTCCCTATTTATTCCTTTGTGTTCCGTTCCTGTCCCGTCGGTTCCTTGTTTAGTATTCACCATGCTGTGATTGCGTTTCGCCCTGTCCTGTCGTGTTTTTGCTGTGATTGTGTATCGCCCTGTCCTGTCGTGTTTTTTGCCTTCATCAGATGCTGCGTGTGAGCAGGTGTCTCTGTCAACTACGGCCTGCGCCTACCCGAAGCGACCTGCAGTCTGTGGCCGCTTCTCCAGTTATTCCCCTCTACAGACTAGAGGATTTCTGTTATTCCCTGTTTGGACTTAAATAAACTCTGTTTCTGTTAAGTCGCTTTTGGGTCCTCTTTCACCTGCATGACAGAAGGAACCGACCAAGGAATGGACCCAGCGACTTCAGACGCTCGTTACACTGCCGTCAAGATCCAAGGAGCCATGCTCGGCAGACACGAGCAGGAATTGTCTGCTGCTCGCCATGCCGTGGAGAACCTGGCCGCTCAGGTTTCCGACCTCTCTGGACAGTTCCAGAGTCTACGTCTCGTGCCACCTGTTACTTCCTGGCCTGCCGAGCCTCCAGAACCTAGGGTTAATAACCCACCTTGCTACTCCGGGCAGCCCACTGAGTGCCGCTCCTTTCTCACGCAGTGTGAGATTGTGTTCTCTCTCCAACCCAACACATACTCTAGAGAGAGAGCTCGGGTTGCTTACGTCATTTCACTCCTTACTGGCCGGGCTCGAGAATGGGGCACAGCTATCTGGGAGGCAAGGGCTGATTGCTCTAACAAGTTCCAGAACTTTAAAGAGGAGATGATTCGGGTTTTTGACCGTTCAGATTTTTTGGTACAGGGCCCTGGCTTCCTTATGCCAAGGTGAACGGTCCATAACGGATTATTCTATTGAGTTTCGCACTCTTGCTGCCTCTAGTGAGTGGAACGAGCCGGCGCTGCTCGCTCGTTTTCTGGAGGGACTCCACGCAGTGGTTAAGGATGAGATTCTCTCCCGGGAGGTTCCTTCAGATGTGGACTCTTTGATTGCTCTCGCCATCCGCATAGAACGACGGGTAGATCTTCGTCACCGGGCTCGTGGAAGAGAGCTCGCATCAACGGTGTTTCCCTGCTCCGGCAACCATCTCCCTCCTCTGGCTTTGAGACTGAGCCCATGCAGCTGGGAGGGATTCGCATCTCGACTAAGGAGAGGGAACGGAGGATCACCAACCGCCTGTGCCTCTATTGCGGAGTTGCTGGACATTTTGTTAATTCATGTCCAGTAAGAGGCCAGAGCCCATCAGTAAGCGGAGGGCTACTGGTGAGCGCTAATACTCAGGTCTCTTCATCTAGATCTTGTACTACTATGTCGGTCCATCTACGCTGGACGGTGCTACATGCAGTGCCTTGATTGACTCTGGGGCTGAGGGTTGTTTCATGGACGAAGCATGGGGGAAACATAACATTCCTTTCAGACCGTTAGACAAGCCTACGCCCATGTTTGCCTTAGATGGTAGTCATCTTCCCAGTATCAAATTTGAGACACTACCTTTAACTCTCACAGTATCTGGTAACCACAGTGAGACTATTTCTTTTTTGATTTTCCGTTCACCGTTTACACCTGTTGTTTTGGGTCATCCCTGGCTAGTATGTCATAATCCTTCTATTAATTGGTCTAGTAATTCTATCCTATCCTGGAACGTTTCTTGTCATGTGAAGTGTTTAATGTCTGCCATCCCTCCCGTTTCTTCTGTCCCTACTTCTCAGGAGGAACCTGGCGATTTGACAGGAGTGCCGGAGGAATATCATGATCTGCGCACGGTCTTCAGTCGGTCCCGAGCCAACTCCCTTCCTCCTCACCGGTCGTATGATTGTAGTATTGATCTCCTTCCGGGGACCACTCCTCCTCGAGGTAGACTATACTCTCTGTCGGCTCCCGAGCGTAAGGCTCTCGAGGATTATTTGTCTGTGTCTCTTGACGCCGGTACCATAGTGCCTTCTTCTTCTCCGGCCGGGGCGGGGTTCTTTTTGTTAAGAAGAAGGACGGTACTCTGCGCCCTGCGTGGATTATCGAGGGCTGAATGACATAACGGTTAAGAATCGTTATCCGCTTCCCTTATGTCATCAGCCTTCGAGATTCTGCAGGGAGCCAGGTGCTTTACTAAGTTGGACCTTCGTAACGCTTACCATCTCGTGCGCATCAGAGAGGGGGACGAGTGGAAAACGGCGTTAACACTCCGTTAGGGCATTTTGAGTACCGGGTTCTGCCGTTCGGTCTCGCCAATGCGCCAGCTGTTTTTCAGGCATTAGTTAATGATGTTCTGAGAGACATGCTGAACATTTTTGTTTTTGTCTATCTTGACGATATCCTGATTTTTTCTCCGTCACCCGAGATTCATGTTCAGCACGTTCGAGTTCTACAGCGCCTTTTAGAGAATTGTCTCTACGTAAAGGCTGAGAAGTGCTCTTTTCATGTCTCCTCCGTTACTTTTCTCGGTTCCGTTATTTCCGCTGAAGGCATTCAGATGGATTCCGCTAAGGTCCAAGCTGTCAGTGATTGGCCCGTTCCAAGGTCACGTGTCGAGTTGCAGCGCTTTTTAGGTTTCGCTAATTTCTATCGGCGTTTCATTCGTAATTTCGGTCAAGTTGCTGCTCCTCTCACAGCTCTTACTTCTGTCAAGACGTGTTTTAAGTGGTCCGGTTCCGCCCAGGGAGCTTTTGATCTTCTAAAAGAACGTTTTACGTCCGCTCCTATTCGTTACTCCTGACGTCACTAGACAATTCATTGTCGAGGTTGACGCTTCAGAGGTAGGCGTGGGAGGCTTCCAGTCTGACGATAAGGTTCATCCTTGCGCTTATTTTTCTCATCGCCTGTCGCCATCTGAGCGCAACTATGATGTGGGTAACCGTGAACTGCTCGCCATCCGCTTAGCCCTAGGCGAATGGCGACAGTGGTTGGAGGGGGCGACCGTTCCTTTTGTCGTTTGGACAGACCATAAGAACCTTGAGTACATCCGTTCTGCCAAACGACTTAATGCCCGTCAAGCTCGTTGGGCGTTGTTCTTCGCTCGTTTCGAGTTTGTGATTTCTTACCGTCCGGGTAGCAAGAACACCAAGCCTGATGCCTTATCCCGTCTGTTTAGTTCTTCTGTGGCTTCTACTGATCCCGAGGGGATTCTTCCTTATGGGCGTGTTGTCGGGTTAACAGTCTGGGAATTGAAAGACAGGTTAAGCAAGCACTCACGCACACTGCGTCGCCGCGCGCTTGTCCTAGTAACCTCCTTTTCGTTCCTGTTTCCACTCGTCTGGCTGTTCTTCAGTGGGCTCACTCTGCCAAGTTAGCTGGTCATCCCGGTGTTCGAGGCACTCTTGCGTCTATTCGCCAGCGCTTTTGGTGGCCGACTCAGGAGCGTGACACGCGCCGTTTCGTGGCTGCTTGTTCGGACTGCGCGCAGACTAAGTCGGGTAACTCTCCTCCTGCCGGTCGTCTCAGACCGCTCCCCATTCCTTCTCGACCATGGTCTCACATCGCCTTAGGCTTCACTACCGGTCTGCCTTTGTCTGCGGGGAAGACTGTGAGAGCCGCCAATAAACGCAGGATTAAGAGTCCAAGGTATTGTTGCGGCCAGAGAGTGTGGCTTTCCACTCGCAACCTTCCTCTTACGACAGCTTCTCGTAAGTTGACTCCGCGGTTCATTGGTCCGTTCCGTGTCTCCCAGTCAATCCTGTCGCTGTGCGACTGCTTCTTCCGCGACATCTTCGTCGCGTCCATCCTGTCTTCCATGTCTCCTGTGTTAAGCCCTTTCTTCGCACCCCCGTTCGTCTTCCCTCCCCCCCCTCCCGTCCTTGTCGAGAGCGCACCTATTTACAAGGTACATAAGATCATGGACATGCGTTCTCGGGACGGGGTCACCAATACTTAGTGGATTGGGAGGGTTACGGTCCTGAGGAGAGGAGTTGGGTTCCGTCTCGGGACGTGCTGGACCGTTCACTCATCGATGATTTCCTCCGTTGCCGCCAGGATTCCTCCTCGAGTGCGCCAGGAGGCGCTCGGTGAGTGGGGGGTACTGTCATGTTTGTCATTTATTATCATGTCTTGTCCCTGTGCTCCCCATTCTATTCGTTTCCCTCTGCTGGTCTTATTTGGTTCTTTCCCTCCTTCTATCCCTCTCTCTCCCCCTCCCTCTCTCACTCTCTCGCTCTCTCTTCTCTCTATCGTTCCGTTCCTGCTCCCAGCTGTTCCTATTCCCCTAATCATCATTTAGTCTTCCCACACCTGTTCCCGATCCTTTCCCCTGATTAGAGTCCCTATTTATTCCTTTGTGTTCCGTTCCTGTCCCGTCGGTTCCTTGTTTAGTATTCACCATGCTGTGATTGCGTTTCGCCCTGTCCTGTCGTGTTTTTGCTGTGATTGTGTATCGCCCTGTCCTGTCGTGTTTTTTGCCTTCATCAGATGCTGCGTGTGAGCAGGTGTCTCTGTCAACTACGGCCTGCGCCTTGGCGACCTGCAGTCTGTGGCCGCTTCTCCAGTTATTCCCCACTACAGACTAGAGGATTTCTGTTATTCCCTGTTTGGACTTAAATAAACTCTGTTTCTGTTAAGTCGCTTTTGGGTCCTCTTTCACCTGCATGACAATGGTGGTGAAGTAAATACAATATAGCAAGTAAGAGATAGAAATAATGGGGTGCAAAACAAAATACATAAATAAATACAGTAGGGGGGGAGGTAGTTGTTTGGGCTAAATTATAGATGGGCTATGTACAGGTGCAGTAATCTGTGAGCTGCTCTGACAGCTGGTGCTTAAAGCTTGTGAGGGAGATAAGTGTTTCCAGTTTCAGAGATTTTTTTACAGTCATTGGCAGCAGAGAACTTTAAGGAGAGGCGGCCAAAGGAAGAATTGGTTTTGGGGGTGACCAGAGAGATATACTTGCTGGAGCGCGTGCTACAGGAGGGTGCTGCTACGGTGACCAACGAGCTGAGATAAGGGGGGACTTTACCTAGCAGGGTCTTGTAGATGACCTGGAGCCAGTGGGTTTGGCGACGAGTATGAAGCGAGGGCCAGCCAACGAGAGCGTACAGGTCGCAGTGGTGGGTAGTATATGGGGCTTTGGTGACAAAACGGATGGCACTGTGATAGACTGCATCCAATTTGTTGAGTAGGGTACTGGAGGATATTTTGTAAATGACATCGCCGAAGTCGAGGATCGGTAGGATGGTCAGTTTTACGAGGGTATGTTTGGCAGCATGAGTGAAGGATGCTTTGTTGCGAAATAGGAAGCCAATTCTAGATTTAACTTTGGATTGCAGACGTTTGATGTGAGTCTGGAAGGAGAGTTTACAGTCTAACCAGACACCTAGGTATTTGTAGTTGTCCACATATTCAGAACCGTCCAGAGTAGTGGTGTTGGACAGGCGGGCAGGTGGAAGGCAGCGATTGGTTGAAGAGCATTTTTTTTGCACCTCTTTCAGAACATCAGCTGACTGGATTTGGGAGAAGGAGAAATGGGGACGGCTTGGGCGAGTTGCTGTGGGGGGGTGCTATGCTGTTGACCGGGGTAGGAGTAGCCAGGTAGAGAGCATGGCCAGCCGTAGAAAAATGCTTATTGAAATTCTCAATTATGGTGGATTTATCGGTGGTGAAAGTGTTTCCTATCCTCGGTGCAGTGGGCAGCTGGGAGGAGGTGCTCTTATTCTCCATGGACTTTACAGTGTCCCAGAACTTTTTTGAGTTTGTGTTGCAGGAAGCAAATTTCTGCTTGAAAAAGCTAGCCTTGGCTTTTCGAACTGCCTGTGTATATCTAACTGCCTGCTTCCCTGAAAAGTTGCATATCACGGGGGCTGTTCGATGCTAACGCAGAACGCCATAGGATGTTTTTGTGTTGGTTAAGGGCAGTCAGGTCTGGAGAGAACCAAGGGATATATCTGTTCCTGGTTCTAAATTCCTTGAATGGGGCATGCTTATTTAAGATGGTGAGGAAGGCTTTTTTTTTAAATAACCAGGCATCCTCTACTGACAGGATGAGGTCAATATCCTTCCAGGATACCCCGGCCAGGTCGATTAGAAAGGCCTGCTCGCTGAAGTGTTTCAGGGAGCGTCTGATAGTGATGAGTGGAGGTCATTTCACTGTCCCAATTACGGATTCAGGCAATGAAGCAGTGATCGCTGAAATCTTGGTTGAAAACAGCAGAGGTGTATTTAGAGGGCAAGTTGTTTAGGATGATATCTACGAGGGTGCCCGTGTTTACGGCTTTGGGGTGGCACCTGGTAGGTTCATTGATAATTTGTGTGAGATTGAGGGCATCAAGCGTAGATTGTAGGATGGCTGGGGTGTTAAGCATGTTCCAGTTTAGGTCGCCTAGCAGCACCAGCTCTGAAGATAGATGGGGGGCAATCAGTTCACATATGGTGTCCAGAGCACAGCTGAGGGCAGAGGGTGGTCTATAGCAGGTGGCAACGGTGAGAGACTTGTTTTTAGAGAGGTGGATTTTTAAAAGTAGAAGTTCAAATTGTTTGGGTACAGACCTGGATAGTAGGACAGAACTCTGCAGGCTATCTCTGCAATAGATTGCAACAACGCCCCCTTTGGCCGTTCTATATTGTCTGAATGTTGTAATTAGGTATGAAGATTTCTGAATTTTTGGTGGTCTTCCTAAGCCAGGATTCAGACACAGCTAGAACATCCGGGTTGGCAGAGTGTGCTAAAGCAGTGAATAAAACAAACTTAGGGAGGAGGCTTCTAATGTTAACATGCATGAAACCAAGGCTATTACGGTTACAGAAGTCACCGAAAGAGAGCGCCTGGGGAATAGGAGTGGAGCTAGGTACTGCAGGGGCTGGATTCACCTCTACATCACCAGAGCAACAGAGGAGGAGTAGGATAAGGGTACGAGCTTTTAGCTATAGCTAAAAGCTATGAGAATTGGTTGTCTAGAACGTCTGGAACAGAGAGTATAAGGAGGTTTCTGGGGGCGATAAAATAGCTTTAAGGTATAAACCAGGTGATGTCATCGCATGTGTGGGTGGTGGAACTGAAAGGTTGGATATGGTATAATGAGCATATATAAGGCATATTGACATTAAGGAGAGGCATGCTTAGCCGAGTGATCATAAGGATCCAGTGAGTTGTGAGGTTGGTTGGGGTCACAGCGATTCAGACAGCTAGCTGTGCCATTAGTGGCAAGCTAGCATAGGATGGAGGTCTGTTTTTAGCCACCTCGTGCATTTCCGTCGGTAGATTAGTGGGGTTCCGTTCTGATAGAGGGGATAAATCCAATTGGCAAAATAGATATAGTTATAGTGACCCAAGAAAAATTGTTCGATAGATCTATTCAGATAGCAGTCGATAAGATAGCTAACGATTAGCGGGACGCAGATGGGCGTTCAGGTAAAGTCGCGATGGCCGGGCCAGTTGAATTACTCCCTCAGACGGATAATGTCGTTAGTCCAGTCCTGAAGGCCCGGTGGGGCTCCGCATCGGCAGTCAAACGGGTCCGGATAGGTGTTTGTAGCCCAGGACTGGCTGATGGAACTCTTCAGCTGGCTAGCGCCGGAATAATTTATGTTTGCTCTGGGAACGACGTAAGCCAATGGTCATACGGATAGCAGCTAGCTAGCTGTGAGATCCAGGTGTAAATGTCCAGAGCTTGCGGTTGAAATCCGGGGATATGGAGAGAAAAATAGGTTCGGTATGTTCTGGTTGCGTTGTACAAAACTGCCGATAGATTTCAGAGCTAAAGGATAGCTGATGACCACAAACCGTGGTTAGCTGAATACTAACATTAGCCAGTATACTGGCTAGCTTCTGGCCAGCTTCTGGCTAGCTTCTGGCTAGCTTCTGGTTAGCTTCTGGTTAGCTTCTGGCTAGCTTCTATTGTGGATTTCAGATTTTAGGTAAATAATACTTTTTTTTTAATTGGTGAGGCGGGTTGCAGGAGAATGTTTTGAAGTTCAGTTTTTGGAAAATATAATATATAAAAGATACGTGAAGAAAGGTGTAAATATATATGTATATATATACGGGACATGACAAGATGAGGACAAAGGACATCTGACTGCCATCTTGGGAAGTTGAGTTGTTCCTAGGCCGTCATTGAAAATAAGAATTTGTTCTTCACAAAAACAACTCCTATTCCTGAAGCAAACAGGACAATTACCTTAACTTCTTGCGTCGAGCCAACCCCGGATCCGGTATTGTGAAAGATTTCTGATCTCCTTTTTTTCTGACTTCATCAGGAAAATACATTGAATGTCCAGTTATTGTCTGAGTGTTTTGAGAAGGAGACACCAAGGGGAGACTGTTATCTTGAGTTGATGGTCTTGAACTAGGCCGGTCACAGACACTGGTCCAGCTAAAACCCCTTTCAGCCTGCAGTTGCATCCTTATCCTTTAATATGATGCCTTTCTTTGTCAACCTCTCAATTGTTCCAATTGCTCTTTTTACAAACCGCTCAATAGGATTAAGACCTCAAAGTTATGAAAGTTCATAGCTTAAAACCTAAAAACGTTTCCAAAAATACACATCAAGTATTTGGACACCCCTTCAATCAATCAAATCAATCAAATGTGTTTATAAAGCCCTGCTTACATCAGCTGATGACACAAAGTGCTGTACAGAAACACAGCCTATAAAACCCCAAAAAGCAAGCAATGCAGGTGTAGAAGCACGGTGGCTAGAAAAAACTTGAAAGGCTAGAACCAGGCTGGCCAGTACTCCTCTGGGGTGGCCAGTACTCTTCTGAGTGTGCCGGATGGAGATTATAACAGAACATGGACAAGATGTTCAAATGTTCATAGATGACAAGCAGGGTCAAATAATAACAGTCACAGTGATTGTAGAGAGAGAGAGATTCACACAGGACACTGGATAAGACAGGAGAAATACTACAGATATAACAGACTGACCCTAGCTACCCGACACATAAACAATTGCAGCATAAATACTGGAGGCTGAGACAGGAGGGGTCGGGAGACACTGTGGTCCAGTCCGATGATACCCCCAGACAGGGCCAAACAGGCAGTATATAACCCCACCCACTTTGCCAAAGCAAAGCCCCGACACCACTAGAGGGACAACTTCAACCATCGACTTAACATCCTGAGACAAGGTCGAGTATTGCCCATGAAGATCTCCCACACGGCACAACCCAAGGGATGATGCCAATCCAGACAGGAAGATCATGTCAGTGACTCAACCCACTCAAGTGACGCACCTCTCCTAGGGATGGCATGGAGGAGCACCAGTAAGCCTTTGACTCAGCCCCTGTAATAGGGTTTGAGGCAGAGAAACCCAGTGGAGAGAGGTTAACCGGCCAGGCAGAGACAGCAAGGGCGGTTCGTTGCTCCAGTGCCTTTCCGTTCAACTTCATCATCCTGGGCCAGACTACATTCAATCATAGGACCTAGTGAAGAGATGAGTCTTCAATAAAGACTTAATGGTCGAGATCAAGTCTGCGTCTCTCATATGGATAGGCAGACCATTCCGTAAAAGCTCTATAGGAGAATGCCCTGCCACCAGCTGTTTGCTTAGAAATTCTTGGGACAATAAGGAAGCCTGCATCTTGTGACCGTAGCGTACATGTAAGTATGTTCGGCAGGACCAAATCGGAAAGATGTTTAGGAGCAAGCCCATGTAATGCTTTGTAGGTTAGCAGTGAAACCTTGAAATCAGCCCTTGCCTTAACAGGAAGCCAGTGTAGAGAGGCTAGCACCGGAGTAATATGACCAAATTTTTCTGCATCATTTTTGGACAGAAAGGTTCAGATTTTTGCAATGCTGCGTAGATGGAAAAAAGCTATCCTTGAAACAGTCTTGATATGTTCGTCAAAAGAGAGATCAGGGTCCAGAGTAACAACAAGGTCCTTCACAGTTTTATTTGAGACGACTGTACATCCATCAACATTAATTGTCAGATTCAACAGAAGATCTCTTTGTTTCTTGGGACCAAGAACAAACATCTCTGTTTTGTCCGAGTTTCAAAGTAGAACATTTGCTGCCATCCACTTCCTTATGTCTGAAACACAGGCCTTCAGGGAGGTCAATTTTTGGGCTTCACCATGTTTCATCGAAATGTTCAGCTGTGTGTCATCCGCATAGCTAACAGTATGTTAACAGTATGTTTTCGAATGACATCCCCAAGAGGTAAAATATATAGTAAAATATATATAAAAACAATAGTGTTCCTAAAACGGAGCCTTGAGGAGCACCGAAATTTACAGTTGATTTGTCAGAGGACAAACCCTCCACAGAGACAAACATATCTTTCTGACAGATAAAATCTAACCCAGGCCAGAACTTGCCCCTGTAGACCGATTTGGGTTTCCAATCTCTTCAAAAAATGTGGTCATCGATGGTATCAAAAGCATCATTAAGATCTAGGAGCACGAGGACAGATGCAGAGCCTTGGTCTGATGCCATTAAAATGTAATTTACCACCTTCACACGTGCAATCTCAGTTATATGATGTTGTAACGGTGTTCGTCTGTTGAAAGAAGAGAGTCGGACCGAAATGCAGCGTGTTGGTTACTCATGACTTTAATGAAATGAAAGAACGCGGTACATGAAATAACTGAAACTAAATACAAAAACAACAGAACGTGAAACTAATTACAGCCTATCTGGTGACAACAACACAGAGACAGGTACAATCACCCACGAAATACAAAGCAAAACTCAGGCTGCCTAAATACGGTTCCCAATCAGAGACAACGATAAGCACCTGACTCTAATTGAGAATCGCCTCAGGCAGTCAAGCCTAACAACAACCCTAATCAGCCGCGATCCCAAATAATACAAACCCCAATACGAAACACAACATATAAACCCATGTCACACCCTGGCCTACCCAAACATATAACAAAAACACAAAATACAATGACCAAGGCGTGACAGATGTGGTCTAACAGCAGACTGAAGCATTTCGTATGCGTTGTTTGTCTTCAGGAAGGCAGTGAGTTACTGCGCAACAGCTTTTTCAAAAAAATTGAGAGGAATGGGAGATTCGATATAGGCCGATAGTTAAAAAAAATATTTTCTGGGTCAAGGTTTGGCTTTTTCAAGAGAGGCTTTATTACTTTTAGTGAGTTTGGTACACATCGGACGGATAGAGAGCTGTTTATTATGTTCAACATAGGAGGGCCAAGCACAGGAAGCAGCTCTCTCAGTAGTTTAGTTGGAATAGGGCCCTTTATGCAGCTTGAAGGTTTAGCAGTGTGTCAAGAGATATAGTATTACAAAACTTGTGTCTCCCTTTAACCTAGGTCCTGGCAGAGTTGTGGAGACTCAGGACACCTGAGCTTTGGAGGAATATGAATATTTAAAGAGGAGTGGATTCAGCTATTTCAGCCACACCCAATGCTGACAGGTGTATACAATTGTGCACACAGCCATGTAATCTCAATAGAGAAACTTTGGTAGTGGAATGACCCATACTGAAGAGTTAATTGACCGCCACATTTCCAAAAAGTCAGTTGTCAAATGTATGCCTTGCTAGACCTGCCCCAGTCAACTGTAAGTTCTGTTATTGTGGAGTGGAAACGTCTAAGAGCAACAACGGCTTAGTGGTAGGCCACACAAGCTCACAGAAAGGGACCGCCGAGTGCTGAAGCACATAGTGCCCCAAAACATTTTGTCGTCGGTTGCAACACTCACTACCGAGTTCCAAATTGCCTCTGGTAACAACTTCAGCACAATAACTGTTCGTCTGGAGCTTCATGAAATGGGTTTTAATGGAAGAGCAGCCACACACAAACCTAAGATCACTGTGTGCAACGCCAAGCGTCTGCTGGAGTGGTGTAAAGCTTGCCGCCATTGGACTCTGGAGCAGTGGAAACGCGTTTTCTCGAGTGATGAATCACGCTTCACCATCTGGAAGTCAGAGGGACAAATTTGGGTTTAGCCGATGTCAGGAGAACGCTACCTGCCCGAATGCATAGTGCCAACTGTAAAGTTTGGCGGAGGAGGAATAAAGGGCTGGTCCTTTCCAGTTTCAGCATGATGTAAAGTTTCAGCATGATGTAAAGTTTCAGCATGATGTAAAGTTTCAGCATGATGTAAAGTTTCAGTATGATGTAAAGTTTCAGTATGATGTAAAGTTTCAGCATGATGTAAAGTTTCAGCATGATGTAAAGTTTCAGTATGATGTAAAGTTTCACTATGATGTAAAGTTTCAGTATGATGTAAAGTTTCAGTATGATGTAAAGTTTCAGTATGATGTAAAGTTTCAGCATGATGTAAAGTTTCAGCATGATGTAAAGTTTCAGTATGATGTAAAGTTTCAGCATGATGTAAAGTTTCAGCATGATGTAAAGTTTCAGCATGGTAGTACCACGAACCGGCTCATAACAAAAAGGGAGACAACTTGGAGATAAATAATAACAAAATATATTTATTAACTGAAGTAAAGTAAATACAATTAACAACGGTGTGTGTTTAGTCAGTAGTGTTTGGTGTGTGGTCGCGTGTTTACATGTGATAATGAGTGGTGTTGAAAGGTGCCAAAGCAAACAAACCAAATAGCCACAAAAATGCCACAACCAAAATCTGTCTGTGTCTGCATGGAGAGTCTCCTCAATGAATGGGGAAAAGATGCATTCATCCTGCCAACCCTCCCGGCTCCGCCTCCTCCGACATCCTATTAGGAAAACAAGAGCAAAGACAAAGAATTTGTCAGACGGAGTGGGAGGGTCGTCACAGTATCATCAGTAGTAGCAACAGTAATAGTGATACTAGTAGTATAGTAGTATATTAGTAGTCACAGTAGTAGAAGCACCATCAGTAGTAGTAGTAGTAGTTGTTGTAGTGGTAGGAGTAGTAGTAGTATCATCAGTAGTAGCAACAGTAATAGTGATACTAGTAGTGTCATCAGTAGTAGTACATTTAATAGTGATACTCGTAGTATAGTAGTATATTAGTAGTAGTCGCAGTAGTAGAAGCACCATCAGTAGTAGTAGTAGTGGTAGTAGTAGTAGTTGTAGTATTAGTTTTAGTGGTAGTAGTTGTTGTAGTGGTAGTAGTAGTAGTAGTAGTGGTAGAAATAGAATTAGGAATAGTATAGTAGTAGTAGTAGTTGTAGTGGTAATAGTAGTAGTAGTAGTAGTAGTGGTAGTGGTAGTAGTAGTAGTAGTGGTAGTAATAGGAATAGGAATAGTGTAGTAGTAGTGGTAGTAGTTGTAGTAGTTGTAGTAGTAGTTGTAGTAGTGGTAGAAATATGAATAGGAATGGTAGAGTAGTAGTAGTTATAGTAGTAGTTGTTGTAGTAGTAGTAGTATTGGTAGCAATAGGAATAGTGTAGTAGTAGTAGTAGTAGTAGTAGTAGTAGTAGTAGTAGTAGTAGCAGTAATAGTAGTAGTAGTGGTAGTAATATGAATAGGAATAGTAGTAGCAGTAGTAGTAGTACTTGTAGTCGTAGGAATAGTAGTCGTAGTAGTAGTGGTAGTAATATGAATGGGAATAGTAGTAGCAGTAGTAGTAGTAGTTGTAGTGGTAGTAGTAGTGTAATTATAGTGGTAGTAGTAGTAGTACTAGTAGTAGTGGTAGTAATAGGAGTAGGAATAGTATAGTAGTAGTAGTAGTATTAGCCGTAGTAGTAGTGGTAGTAATAGGAATATGAATAGTATAGTAGTAGTAGTAGTATAGTAGTAGTAGTAGTAATAGTAGTAGTACTAGTGGTAGTAGTAACATTGTCTAACAAATTATAATAAACAAAATAGGAATACAGATCACATAAATCAAGCGTAGTGCTCAATTATATAAAGAATCAAGCATGCCGACTACGCCACTAAACACTAAAATAGAATTGATTGTGGTGCTAAGGGTGTGTAATTGATTGATACAAGTGGACACAGATAATGATCAAACTGAATTATAACAGAGACAAACAACTAATCACACACAAGATCTACAGTGGAGAGGGACATAGCTATTTATCCTGTACAGTGAATACTCTCCCAGCCACGGTTAAAGACTGTTCAGCCATGAGGATAAATCCTGGGTAGACCCAACCCATATGGACTTCATCAGAAGATCTTGCTTATGAATACATGGAGATATCCAGACTTCCAGTCCCAAGTCTTGCTTCTGATTCTGTTGACATGGTTCTGATCACATGGCTGCATGTTCCTCCTTAGCTTGCAAAGCTGGTGTTCCATTGGGGAATTTGTTGCCCTGAGAGGTGAATCAGCTCTGGCCGTTTGTTTGGTTCATGAATGTTGGAATGAATGCTTGACGGCTTCCTCATCATGCAGGGCACAGGCCAGGAAAGCCTTATTTATTCTGCCCAAGAGGAGGCCAAATCCCTGGGAGATGAATAGGTGTGTGTGTGTGTGTGTGTGTGTGTGTGTGTGTGTGTGTGTGTGTGTGTGTGTGTGTGTGTGTGTGTGTGTGTGTGTGTGTGTGTGTGTGTGTGTGTGTGTGTGTGTGTGTGTGTGTGTGTGTGTGTGTGTGTGTGTGTGTGTGTGTGTGTGTGTGTGTGTGTGTGTGTGTGTGTGTGTGTGTGTGTGTGTGTACTATCTATGCTAGGTGGAACATCACTTCATCTTTCAGTCTTTCTCAGCATGAATCATTTTAGAGCTCCACAATCACACTATTTATTTACCCGTTTCTTGACTTCTATAAGAAACATATAACAACATACAGTTTGCACAACATATATTAACACATATAACAACAAAGAAAACGTATAAAACATATAATAACACGGATAACAACATATGTAACCTATAAAAAAATAAATGCTTCACGGAGTTCAAGTTACAGACACATCTCAACATCAACTGTGTAGAGGAGAATGTGTCAATCAGGCCTTCATGGTGGAATTGCTGCAAATAAACCACAAATAAAGGACACCAATAAGAAGAAGAAGAGACTTGCTTGGGCCAAGAAACACTAGCAATGGACATTAGATAGGTGGATATTTGTCCAAATTTGAGATTTTTGCTTCAAACCACCGTGTCTTTGTGAGACGCTGTGTGGATGAACGGATTATCTCTGCATGTGTATTTCCCACCGTAAAGTGTCAGGATTTGGCCAGGGTTGTTCCGATTTTTGGTCACTAGATGCCCCCATTGTGCCTTTTGACCTTTTGTTTTCCCTTGATCCCCATTATTATTTGCACCTGTGCCTCGTTTCCCCTGATTGTATTTAAACCCTTTGTTTTCCTCTGTTCTTTGCTCTGTGTTTGTATGTTAGCACCCAGCCCTAGTACTCTGTGAACTCTTGTTGATCCTGGTAGACTCTCTTGTGGAATTCTGTTTTTTGTTCTTGTTTGTTTGTTTTTTGAGTATCTTTTGAGGCTTTTTGTGCTTTACCTTCCACCTTGTGGATTTACCTTTTTTTGTCTTGGAGGATTACCTTTGTTCTTGTAGGATTCCTTTTGAGGTTGTGGAGTTACATGTTTTCCTGAAGAATTTCACTTTTTTTCGGTCTGACTCTCTACAAACAGCAGACGAAGTACATTACAAACAACATATATAACGTAATATATAACAACATATAACAACATAAAACAACATATAACAACATATACAACATAACATATAACAACATGTAATGAACTTCGTCTGCTGTTTGAAGAGAGTCAGACCGAAATGCAGCGTGTAGGTTACTCATGACATTTAATGAAGAAAATGCTGTACATGAAATAACTGAGAATACAAAACAACAAACGAGTGAAACTAATTACAGCCTATCTGGTGACTAACACAAAGACAGGTACAATCACCCACGAAATACAACGCGCACTCAGGCTACCTAAATACGGTTCCCAATCCGAGACAACTAGAATCAGCGGACTCCAATTAGGAATCGCCTCAGGCAGCCAAGCCTAACTAGACACACCCCTACTAATACACACTCCCAATTAATACAAACCCTAATACGAAATACAACATATAAACCCATGTCACACCCTGGTCTACCCAAACATATAACAAAAACACAAGATACAATGACCAAGGCGTGACACAACATATAACAACATATAACAACATAACATATAACAACATATAACAACATAACATATAACAACATATAACAACATATAACAACATAACATATAACAACATATAACAACATATAACAACATATAACAACATATAACAACATAACATATAACAACATAACATATAACAACATATAACAACATATAACAACATAACATATAACAACATATAACAACATAACATATAACAACATATAACAACATAACATATAACAACATATAACAACATATAACAACATATAACAACATACAACAACATATAACAACATATAACAACATATAACAACATATAACAACATAACATATAACAACATATAACAACATATAACAACATAACATATAACAACATATAACAACATAACATATAACAACATATAACAACATATAACAACATATAACAACATATAACAACATATAACAACATATAACAACATATAACAACATAACAACATATAACAACATATAACAACATATAACAACATATAACAACATATAACAACATATAACAAAATAACATATAACAACATATAACAACATATAACAACATAACATATAACAACATATAACAACATAACATATAACAACATATAACAACATGACATAAAACAACATATAACAACATAACATATAACAACATATAACAACATATAACAACATATAACAACATATAACAACATAACATATAACAACATATAACATAACATATAACAACATATAACAACATAACATATAACAACATATAACAACATATAACAACATATAACAACATACAACAACATATAACAACATATAACAACATATAACAACATATAACAACATAACATATAACAACATATAACAACATATAACAACATAACATATAACAACATATAACAACATAACATATAACAACATATAACAACATATAACAACATATAACAACATATAACAACATAACATATAACAACATATAACAACATATAACAACATAAAACAACATATAACAACATAACATATAACAACATATAACAACATATAACAACATATAACAACATAACATATAACAACATATAACAACATATAACAACATATAACAACATATAACAACATAACATATAACAACATATAACAACATAACATATAACAACATATAACAACATAACATAAAACAACATATAACAACATAATATAAAACAACATATAACAACATAACATATAACAACATATAACAACATATAACAACATATAACAACATATAACAACATATAACAACATAAAACAACATATAACAACATAACATATAACAACATATAACAACATATAACAACATAACATATAACAACATATAACAACATAACATATAACAACATATAACAACATAACATAAAACAACATATAACAACATAACATATAACAACATATAACAACATATAACAACATATAACAACATAACATATAACAACATATAACAACATATAACAACATATAACAACATATAACAACATATAACAACATATAACAACATATAACAACATATAACAACATATAACAACATAACATATAACAACATATAACAACATACAACAACATATATAACATAATATAAAACAACATATAACAACATAATATAAAACAACATATAACAACATATAACAACATAATATAAAACAACATATAACAACATATAACAACATATAACAACATATAACAACATACAACAACATATATAACATAATATAAAACAATATAAAACAACATAATATATAACAACATATAACAACATATAACAACATAATATAAAACAACATATAACAACATAATATAAAACAACATATAACAACATATAACAACATATAACAACATATAACAACATAACATATAACAACATAACATATAACAACATATAACAACATATAACAACATATAACAACATAACATATAACAACATATAACAACATATAACAACATTACATATAACAACATATAACAACATATAACAACATAACATATAACAACATATAACAACATATAACAACATATAACAACATAACATATAACAACATATAACAACATATAACAACATATAACAACATAAAACAACATATAACAACATATAACAACATAAAACAACATATAACAACATATAACATCATAACATATAACAACATATAACAACATATAACAACATAATATAAAACAACATATAACAACATATAACAACATATAACAACATAACATATAACAACATATAACAACATATATCACATAATATAAAACAATATAAAACAACATAATATATAACAACATATAACAACATAAAACAACATATAACAACATAATATATAACAACATATAACAACATATATCACATAATATAAAACAATATAAAACAACATAATATATAACAACATATAACAACATATAACAACATATAACAACATATAACAACATAACATATAACAACATATAACAACATAACATATAACAACATATAACAACATATAACAACATATAACAACATATAACAACATAACATATAACAACATATAACAACATAAAACAACATATAACAACATAATATATAACAACATATAACAACATATATCACATAATATAAAACAATATAAAACAACATAATATATAACAACATATAACAACATATAACAACATAATATATAACAACATAATATAAAACAACATATAACAACATAATATAAAACAACATATAACAACATATAACAACATATAACAACATATAACAACATAACATATAACAACATAACATATAACAACATATAACAACATATAACAACATATAACAACATAACATATAACAACATATAACAACATATAACAACATAACATATAACAACATATAACAACATATAACAACATATAACAACATATAACAACATAACATATAACAACATATAACAACATATAACAACATAAAACAACATATAACAACATATAACAACATAAAACAACATATAACAACATATAACAACATAACATATAACAACATATAACAACATATAACAACATAATATAAAACAACATATAACAACATATAACAACATATAACAACATAACATATAACAACATATAACAACATAACATATAACAACATATAACAACATAACATATAACAACATATAACAACATATAACAACATAAAACAACATATAACAACATATAACAACATATAACAACATAAAACAACATATAACAACATATAACAACATAACATATAACAACATATAACAACATATAACAACATAATATAAAACAACATATAACAACATATAACAACATATAACAACATAACATATAACAACATATAACAACATAACATATAACAACATATAACAACATATAACAACATATAACAACATAACATAAAACAACATATAACAACATAACATATAACAACATATAACAACATATAACAACATAACATATAACAACATATAACAACATATAACAACATAACATATAACAACATATAACAACATATAACAACATATAACAACATATAACAACATAACATATAACAACATAACATATAACAACATATAACAACATATAACAACATATAACATATATAACATAATATAAAACAACATATAACAACATATAACAACATATAACAACATACAACAACATACAACAACAAATATAACATAATATAAAACAACATATAACAACATATAACAACATATAACAACATACAACAACATACAACAACATATTTAACATAATATAAAACAACATATAACAACATATAACAACATATAACAACATACAACAACATATATAACATAATATAAAACAATATAAAACAACATAATATATAACAACATATAACAACATATAACAACATATTATAAAACAACATATAACAACATAATATAAAACAACATATAACAACATATAACAACATATAACAACATAACATATAACAACATATAACAACATATAACAACATAACATATAACAACATATAACAACATATAACAACATAACATATAACAACATATAACAACATATAACAACATATAACAACATAACATATAACAACATATAACAACATATAACAACATATAACAACATAAAACAACATATAACAACATATAACAACATATAACAACATAAAACAACATATAACAACATATAACAACATAACATATAACAACATATAACAACATATAACAACATAATATAAAACAACATATAACAACATATAACAACATATATAACATATAACAACATATAACAACATATAACAACATATAACAACATAACATATAACAACATATAACAACATATAACAACATATAACAACATATAACAACATATAACAACATATAACAACATAACATATAACAACATATAACAACATAAAACAACATATAACAACATAATATATAACAACATATAACAACATATATCACATAATATAAAACAATATAAAACAACATAATATATAACAACATATAACAACATATAACAACATAATATATAACAACATAATATAAAACAACATATAACAACATAATATAAAACAACATATAACAACATATAACAACATATAACAACATAACATATAACAACATAACATATAACAACATATAACAACATAACATATAACAACATATAACAACATATAACAACATATAACAACATAACATATAACAACATAACATATAACAACATATAACAACATATAACAACATAACATATAACAACATATAACAACATATAACAACATATAACAACATAACATATAACAACATATAACAACATAACATATAACAACATATAACAACATATAACAACATATAACAACATAACATATAACAACATATAACAACATATAACAACATAAAACAACATATAACAACATAAAACAACATAAAACAACATATAACAACATAACATATAACAACATATAACAACATAACATATAACAACATATAACAACATATAACAACATAAAATGTAATATAAAACAACATATAACAACATATAACAACATATAACAACATAACATATAACAACATATAACAACATATAACAACATAACATATAACAACATATAACAACATATAACAACATATAACAACATAACATATAACAACATATAACAACATAAAACAACATATAACAACATAACATATAACAACATATAACAACATAACATATAACAACATATAACAACATAACATATAACAACATATAACAACATAACATATAACAACATATAACAACATATAACAACATATAACAACATAACATATAACAACATATAACAACATAACATATAACAACATATAACAACATAACATATAACAACATATAACAACATATAACAACATATAACAACATATAACAACATATAACAACATAATATATAACAACATATAACAACATATAACAACATAATATATAACAACATATAACAACATATAACAACATAACATATAACAACATATAACAACATATAACAACATATAACAACATAACATATAACAACATATAACAACATAAAACAACATATAACAACATATATCACATAATATAAAACAATATAAAACAACATAATATATAACAACATATAACAACATATAACAACATAATATATAACAACATATAACAACATAATATATAACAACATATAACAACATAAAACAACATATAACAACATATAACAACATATAACAACATATAACAACATAATATATAACAACATATAACAACATATAACAACATAATATATAACAACATATAACAACATATAACAACATATAACAACATATAACAACATAATATATAACAACATATAACAACATAATATATAACAACATATAACAACATAACATATAACAACATATAACAACATATAACAACATATAACAACATATAACAACATAATATATAACAACATATAACAACATATAACAACATAAAACAACATAATATATAACAACATATATAACAACATATAACAACGTAAACAACATATAACAACATATATAACATAATATAAAACAAGCCCAGTACTGAGATGAAGTTCAGGCAGGTAGTAGGCTCCGGTAAATCCTGGCTGGCTGGCGGAACTGGAAGATTCAGGTTGACTAGCAGATCTGGAAGAGACTGGTTGTCTGGCAGATCTGGAAGAGACTGGTTGTCTGGCAGATCTGGAAGAGACTGGTCGTCTGGCAGATCTGGATGAGACTGGTTGTCTGGCAGATCTAGAAGATCATGGCTGACTGGCGGATCTAGCTGCTCTATGCAGACTGACATCTCTGGCTGCTTCTTAAAGACTGATAGCTCTGGCTGCTTCATGCAGACTGACAGCTCTGGCTGCTTCATGCAGACTGACAGCTCTGACTGCTCCATGCAGGCTGACAGCTCTCTGCAGACTGGCAGATCCTGGCTGACTGGCACTTGCAGACTGGCGACGCTGGGCAGACTGGCGACGCTGGGCAGACTGGCGACGCTGGGCAGACTGGCGGCGCTGGGCAGACTGCCGGCACTGCGCAGACTGGCGGCACTGGCGACGCTGAGCAGACTGGCTGACGCTGGGCAGACTGGCGACGCTGGGCAGACTGGCGGCGCTGGGCAGACTGGCGACGCTGGGCAGACTGGGAGCACTGGCGGCGCTGGGCAGACTGGGAGCACTGTCGGCGCTGGGCAGACTGGCGGCACTGGCGGCGCTGGGCAGACTGGCGGCACTGGCGGCGCTGGGCAGACGGGAGACTCCGGCAGCGCAGGAGAGGAGAAAGGCTCTGGCTGCGCTAAACAGGCGGGAGACTCCGGCAGCGCAGGAGAGGAGAAAAGCGCTGGCTGCGCTGAACAGGCGAGGCGCACTGAAGGCCTGGTGCGTGGTGCTGGAACTGGTGGTACTGGATTGAGGACACGCACAGGAAGCCTGGTGCGGGGAGCTGCCACCGGAGGACTGGAGTGTGGAGGTGGCACAGGATGAGCTAGACCGTGAAAGCGTACAGGAGATCTTGAGAGCAGTGTGGGCACAGGACGTGCAAGGCTAGGGATGTGCACAGGAGGCCTGGTGCGTGAGGCTGGCACCAACTTCACCAGCCGACTAACACGCACCTCAGGTTGAGTATAGAGCGCTAACTCAGTTGCTATCAAATCCCCGACACGATCCGTCGGACGAATATCGTATCTATAGCACCAAGCTAGCAACTCCCTCATTACTCTCCACTCCACTTTCCCCATTAACTCCTTCACAGTCTCTGCTTCGCTCACCTCTAACACTGGCTCTGGTTCTGGTCTCCTCACGATAAACAAGGAGAGTTGGCTCAGGTCTATCTCCTGACTCAGCCATACTCTCCCTGAACCCCCCCAATACATTTTTTGGGGTGACTTGCGGTTTTCGCTCTGCGCCGCCTTCTCTTTTTTATTGACTCCATTAGCCTGTAGCCCTCTTCGCATTGCTGCAGCGAATCCCAGGCGGGCGCCTGCACTCTCTCTGGGTCGGCCGCCCACCTGTCAATTTCTTCCCACGTCGTATACTCCATGCCTCTATCGTCCATAACATCCTCCTTTCGCTGCTGAAGCTGTCGCTGCCAGTTTACACACTGCTCGGTCCGTGAGTGGTGGGTGATTCTGTAACGGCGTTCGTCTGTTGAAGGAAGAAAGTCGGACCGAAATGCAGCGCGTTGGTTACTCATGACTTTAATGACTGAAATGCGGTACATGAAATAACTGAAAGATGAAAACAACAAACGGAACTAAACTATTACAGCCTATCTGGTGAACACTAAACAAAGACAGGAACAATCACCCACGAAATACAAAGCGAAACTAAGGCTGCCTAAATACGGTTCCCAATCAGAGACAACGAGAATCACCTGACTCTGATTGAGAATCGCCTCAGGCAGCCAAGCCTATACAACACCCCTAAACAGCCGCGATCCCAAATACTACAAACCCCAATACGAAATACAACATATAAACCCATGTCACACCCTGGCCTACCCAAACATATAACAAAAACACAAAATACAATGACCAAGGCGTGACACATATAACAACATATAACAACATAATATATAACAACATATAACAACATATATAACATAATATAAAACAACATAAAACAACATATAACAACATATAACAACATAATATAAAATAACATATAACTGTATCGGCGTTCATCTGTTGAAAGAGAGTCAGACCAAAATGCGGCATGGTAGTTACTCATGTTCTTTAATGATAAAAACAACGATACATGAAATAACTAAATATATACAAAACAACAAACGAAACGTGAAAACCTATACAGCCTATCTTGTGATAACAAACACAGAGACAGGAACAATCACCCACGAAACCACTCACAGAATATGGCTGCCTAAATATGGTTCCCAATCAGAGACAACGCTAAATCACCTGACTCTGATTGAGAACCGCCTCAGGCAGCCATAGACTAATTAGACACCCCACAAAACCCCAAGACAAAAAACACACCACAATAACCCATGTCACACCCTGGCCTGACCAAATAAATAAAGAAAACACAAAATACTAAGACCAAGGCGTGACAATAACAACATATAACGTTTAACAACGCATATAACATAATATAAACATATAACAACATTAAACAACCTATATAACAACATACTGTATATAAGTAAGGGATAATCAATGAAGGGCTATGCGTTCTATGGAAAATATTGAATGACGTGGAAGGTGTGTTCCACAAAGTGCTAGAACTGACTTACAACAGAGTTTTTATTTTCTAGAGAATGCATAGAGCCCCAAGTTGATTATCCCTTTCATGCCATGGCTATAATTCAATCATTTAACACATTTGCCACTTTTAATGTGTTCATTTGCCTGTAGAAATGTGGTCAACATCCACTGAAGTAGCTAGAACGTTTACTAGCTACAGTAGTTGCCATGGTAACCGAACACACAGACTTACTCGTTTCACTAATCAAACCATCAGTCCTAGCTTCCCTTTATGAAAGTTGAATTCAACAATGCCAAGAAAGTTTCCATTTCGACTTTTCCTTTCAAATTAAACAATGTAGAACACGTAAAAAATTACCTACAGTATAGCCGTTGAATTCTAGCGTGCAAATATACTGTGCACTATAGTGAAATTATGCACGCTCTAGAATGTTCTTCAAGCCAATCAGAAACAAGTTTTCAACAATGGCATGGTATAACAACATATAACAAATATAACAACATATAACGACACATTCAACATATCACAAAGTATATAACAACATCATATCATTACAGGTTTCTAGTACCTTCAACAACATCCAGCCACATCTTCGAGCCCGCAATCTCCAGGTCATGCAGTTACATCCTTCCGACATCACCTGCGTCACGGACTAACTCACTGACGGGTCAGACTACAGAACCACTCGGGCTCAGACACCACCATCATTAACACAGGTTCCCCTCAAGGGACGGTTTTACATTTACATTTACATTTAAGTCATTTAGCAGACGCTCTTATCCATAGCGACTGTTTTGTCACCATTCCTCTTCACAGCAGACTGCCGGCAAGCCCAATCCTCCTGACACCTACGAAAGTTTTCAGAGGATTTCAGCCATTATATGCTGCATCACGAAGAATGACGATCACCTATACAGGGGGGGATGTCTTCATTTGTGGCATGGTGCAGTCAAAACAACCTGGAGCTGAATGCATCGAAAACAAAAGAGCTGGTGATAGACTTCAGAAGGAAGAAGGAGAGCGCTTTTCCTCTGATCGGGGTCACTGTGGAAATGGTAGACTCATAAAAAATACTCGGGGGTGGTGATTGACGATAAGCTGCGGTGGAATGAGAACTTCTCCATGGTTTTAAAAAAAAGTCTCTGCAAAGGCTATTTATTGTTAAGGAAGCTCTGTCTTCAATATCTGCTCAAAATTTCGCTAAAATATTTTTTTAACACCGCAATGGGGCTAAATCATGGTCACACAGAGTGTTTCTTGGTAGTCTCAAACAAATTGACTTTGAAACTAAAGTATACACCTCACACACATAGTTATGGGCTTTAAAAGAAAAAAGCCACCTGTACCATGTCACATTCTGTATGAAGGTGAACGGTAGAACATTTTCAGATTGTATCCCAATGTTGCACTGTATATACATCACAGACGAAAGACTGTTTGACATAGAAACACAGGATTTTCGCCTGTCTTTAATACAATAAAATAAAATGTAAATATGAAATTATGAGAGTGGGCTAACATCACTAGGGAAGACGCAAACATGGTAAACATCATCAAGAAGGCTGGATCTCCCATCGGTACCAACAGGACAAACTAGAGCCCATGCTGGATAAGCAGATCCTCAAAAAGCTTAGAGGTACAGAGTTCAACACTAGCCACCCCCTCCACAGTACCTGCCTGGAGCATCGCAGTGCGGTGGTAGACAGATTTATTTTACCCAGAGGGCCAAAACAGAACGTTTCCGCAAATCCTTCCCAACATATGCTATGAGGCTTTTAACACAAACACTTGGTTTTTATATTCATTGAAGACGTGCTGCTTTTAATGTCTTTTAATAAAGAACTATCTTATCTACTTTATTATCACATCATTGTCCGAAAAGTAACTAACTTGTCCCTGGTTTATAGAGCCGTAATTTGTACAAATGTATTCATCCCAATGAATGGTTACCCCCCCACCCCCACACACATACAAATGAATGGAATTATTATTCTCTCGGACATTCAGGCGTACATAGGAATGTTCAAAGCTATTTTCAGAATAGAACGAAAAAAGGAAGAAAAAAAATCTCCCCAATAAAAAGTTTTGGATGTTCTTTTTCTGGCCGTCTCTGTGCGCTGACCTTGTCACTGCGTTAGACAGGGAAACTGCAGCCCAGATGTATACTCACTAATTGCACTGAATGTTCTATATTTCTCCCCCTGATTATTCCCAACACACATTAACGCCCCGAGGGCGACTCATTTATTTTGGACCGAGCACATTTAATTAATATAATTTGAGGTGATTGGTACCTGAAATGGGTATTTGGAACTGATTTGTCTCTTTGTCACTTGCAAACTGTGAGAGCAATTTCAGTTAAACCTCACTGATGCTTGTATACTACAAACTGTTAAAGAAATTGGATCATATAAGATAGAATTGTATGTGTATTAGTAAAAGCCTGTTTTTACTGTTGTGTGTGTGTAGAACAAGAACCTAACTAGGGAAGTGTGTCCCATGATGTTCTTGGGACACAGACAAGAGCTGACAGGTGAATCCAATGGTTTCCTGAACCGGTTCCTCTTCATCTACTGAAAACAGAGCAACGTGTTAAATCCTGCACACCAGTTTAAAGCTGTTGCTGGGCAAAAGGTTCATGCTTGTGATTGCGTGTTGGTGTGAAACTCCACATCATCTAGGCAGGTAGTGAAAGGTGCCTGATTGCTGAATTCAGGGAACAGTCGACTCATCAAGAGTAACAGTGTCTGGAGAGATTTCCTTTTGTTCTGACACCAACTGTCCTCACTGGCAGACCAGTACAACCAGCAGTTGCTACAGAATGAGACAACCTTTTCCCCAGTTAGTCTGTACCTTGTACCCCAGTTTCATATTGTCCTACACACACATAGACATACCAAGGTCACGTGTTTTATACATGTTTGCATGAGACAACTTGAAAATGTTAGGGTTCTGTACTCCCTGTGTCATTTAAGGGTTCTGTACTCCCTGTGTCATTTAAGGGTTCTGTACTCCCTGTGTCATTTAAGGGTTCTGTACTCCCTGTGTCATTTAAGGGTTCTGTACTCCCTGTGTCATTCAAGGGTTCTGTACTCCCTGTGTCATTTAAGGGTTCTGTACTCCCTGTGTCATTTAAGGGTTCTGTACTCCCTGTGTCATTCAAGGGTTCTGTACTCCCTGTGTCATTTAAGGGTTCTGTACTCCCTGTGTCATTTAAGGGTTCTGTACTCCCTGTGTCATTTAAGGGTTCTGTACTCCCTGTGTCATTCAAGGGTTCTGTACTCCCTGTGTCATTTAAGGGTTCTGTACTCCCTGTGTCATTTAAGGGTTCTGTACTCCCTGTGTCATTTAAGGGTTCTGTACCCCCTGTGTCATTTAAGGGTTCTGTACCCCCTGTGTCATTCAAGCTCTCGGCGATCCACCTCGGTGGAGGGTTAACCAGCTACATTATTGCAATTCTTATTTAAATAAAGGTTGATTGTTTGAAGAAATGACAAAGTCTCCCCTTATTGGTTAGAATTTCCAAGCACAGAAGGGAGCTCATTTCACAGGTATAGACAAAATGGAATAGAAATTCCAGATAACCTTTTTATAACCTTGAGACTGTAATAGGTATTCAGCGGTTAAACCCTATGGAAGAACAAGCATCCCTCCTGTTAAAGTAATGCTCCAGAGCTTTCATACAGTTTCAGACAGTAGTTTTGAAAGTACTGCTTACGAGCCAAAATGTTGCATCGTTGTGTACTACGTCAACCATGTCTTTTGACATGTTATGTATTCAGACCCCTTGACTTTTTCCAGGTTTCATTATATTACAGATTTAAATAAGAAGAAGAAGAAGAAGAAGAAGAAGAATCCTCTGCAATCTACACACAATACCCCATAATGACAAAGTGAAAACAGTTTTAACTTTATTTTAGAAAATGTATAACAAAATAAAAAAACTGAAATACCTTATTTGTTTACTTATTTGCGTATGTTTTCCAACCCTTTGCTATTATACTCCAAATTTAGCTCAGGTGCATTCTGTTTCCATTGATCATCCTTGAGATGTTTCTACAACTTGATTGGAGTCCACCTGTGGTACATTCAATTGATTGTACATGATTTGGAAAGGCACACACCTGTCTATATAAGGTCCCACAGTTGACAGTGCATATCAGAGCATAAACCAAGCCATGAGGTCCAAGGAATTGTCTGTAGACCTCAGAGACAGGATCCCTGTATTAATGGCCCTCAAGAACACAGTGGCCTCCATCATGATTAAATGGAAGAAGTTTGAAACCACCAAGACTCTTCCTTGACCTGGCCTCCAGGCCAAACTGAGCAATCGGGGGAGAAGGGCATTGGTCAGGGAGGTGACCAAGAAATCAATGGTCACTTTGACAGAGAGTTAGAGTTCCTCTGTGGAGATGGGAGAACCTTCCAGAAGGTCAACCATCTCTGCATCACTCCACCAATCAGGCCTTTATGGTAGAGTGGCCAGACGGAAGCCACTCCTCAGTAAAAGGCACATGACAGCCATTTGTAATTTGCCAAAAGGCACCTAAAGACTCTCAGACCATGAGCAACAAGATTCCCTTGTCTGATGAAATCGATATTGAACTCTTTGGCCTGAATGCCAAGCGTCATGTCTTAAGGAAACCTGGCACCATCCCTACGGTGAAACATGGTGGTGGCAGCATCACGTCTGGAGGAAACCTGGCACCATCCCTACGGTGAAGCATGGTGGTGGCAGCATCACGTCTGGAGGAAACCTGGCACCATCCCTACGGTGAAGCATGGTGGTGGTAGCATCACGTCTGAAGGAAACCAGGCACCAACCCTACGGTGAAGCATGGTGGTGGCAGCATCATGCAGTGGCAATGTTTTTCAGCGGCAGGGACTGGAAGACTAGTCAGGTTTGAGCAAAGATTAACGGGGCAAAGAACAGAGAGGGATTCTTGATGAAAACCTGCTCCAGAGCACTTAGAATCTCAGACTGGGGCGA
The DNA here is from genome assembly GCF_021184085.1 of Oncorhynchus gorbuscha. NCBI lineage: Eukaryota > Metazoa > Chordata > Actinopteri > Salmoniformes > Salmonidae > Oncorhynchus > Oncorhynchus gorbuscha. Next base: position 42,112,018 of record NC_060197.1, read on the forward strand.
ATGTCACCTTCCAACAGGACAACAAACCTAAGCACACAGTCAAGACAACGCAGGATTGGCTTCGGGACAAGTCTCTGAATGTCCTTGAGTGGCTCAGCAAGAGCCTGGACTTGAACCTGATTGAGCATCTCTGGAGAGATGTGAAAATAGCTTTGCAGCAACTATCCCAATCAAACCTGACAGAGCTTGAGAGGATCTACAGAGAAGAATGGGAGAAACTCCCCAAATACAGGTATGCCAAGCTTGTAGCATCATACCCAAGAAGACTCGATGCCTTAATCGCTCCCAAAGGTGCTTCAACAAAGGGTCTGAATACTTATGTAAATATGATATATCAGTTTCTTATCTGTAATAAATTGCAAAAAGTGGGAACATTTCTAAAAAAAATAGTTTCTGCTTTGACATTTTGGGGTATTGTGTGTAGATTGATGAGTGTGGAAAAAACAAACAATTTAGTCCGTTTTAGAATTAGGCTGTAATGTAACAAAATGTGGAAAAAGTCAACGGGTCTCAATATTTCTTTAAAACAATTTATATACAGTATATACGTATAGCCTGGAAAAATATAGCATGAAATGTCTGAACAAAGTCGATTCAAAATGAGCATAGAAACCACCAAGGGCAAAGAGAGTCTTCTTGACAGATACACAAGGTACTTTGGATCTCATGTTTGGATTCATGGCACGTGCCGGTAGGATCAAATCGTATCACTTTTATTCTTATTTCAGGAGGTTGGAGGAAGTTCCAATCTTGGGCAGCGATCTCAAATCTCATATGTGTGATTAGATTCCTTTAGCATGGCTGAGGGGCCTGGGAGTAGGGGAAGACTAAGAGAAGGCTGAGGTGCCTGGGACTAGGGGAAGGCTGAGGTGCCTGGGAGTAGGGGAAGATTAGGGGAAGGCTGAGGGGCCTGGGAGTAGGGGAAGACTATGGGAAGGCTGAGGGGACTGGGAGTAGGGGATGACTATGGGAAGGCTGAGGGGCCTGGGAGTAGGGGAAGGCTGAGGGGCCTGGGAGTAGGGGAAGACTATGGGAAGGCTGAGGGGCCTGGGAGTAGGGGAAGACTAGGGGAAGGCTAAGGGGCCTGGGAATAGGGGAAGACTAGGGGAAGGCTGAGGGGCCTGGGAGTAGGGGAAGACTATGGGAAGGCTGAGAGGCCTGGGAGTAGGAGAAGACTATGGGAAGGCTGAGGGGCCTGGGAGTAGGGGAAGACTAGGGGAAGGCTGAGGGGCCTGGGAGTAGGGGAAGAATGAGGGGCTTGGGACTAGGGGAAGACTATGGAAAGGCTGAGGGGCCTGGGAGTAGGGGAAGACAGAGGGGCCTGGGAGTAGGGGAGGGCTGAGGGGCATGGGAGTAGGGGAAGACTATGGGAAGGCTGAGGGGCCTGTGAGTAGGGGAAGACTATGGGAAGGCTGGGGGGCCTGGGAGTAGGAGAAGACCATGGGAAGGCTGAGGGGCCTGGGAGTTGGGGAAGAGTAGGGGAAGGCTGAGGGGCCTGGGAGTAGGGGAAGACTGAGGGGCCTGGGACTAGGGGAATACTATGGGAAGGCTGAGGGGCCTGGGAGTAGGGGAAGACTGAGGGGCCTGGGAGTAGAGGAAGGCTGAGGGGCATGGGAGTAGGGGAAGACTATGGGAAGGCTGAGGGGCCTGGGAGTAGGGGAAGACTATGGGAACGCTGAGGGGCCTGGGAGTAGGGGAAGACTAGGGAAAGGCTGAGGGGCTTGGGAGTAGGGGAAGACTATGGGAAGGCGGAGGGGCCTGGGTGTAGGGGGAAGACGAGGGGAAGGCTGAGGGGCCTGGGAGTAGGGGAAGACTGAGTGGCCTGGGACTAGAGGAAGACTAGGGGAAGGCTGAGGGGCCTACGAGTAGGGGAAGATTGAGGGGCCTGGGAGTAGGGGAAGGCTGAGGTGCCTGGGACTAGGGGAAGACTATGGGAAGGCTGAGGGGCCTGGGAGTAGGGGAAGGCTATGGGAAGGCTGAGGGGCCTGGGAGTAGGGGAAGACTAGGGGAGGGCTGAGGGGCCTGGGTGTAGGGGAAGACTGAGGGGCCTGGGACTACGGGAAGACTAGGGGAAGGCTGAGGGGCCTGGGAGTAGGGGAAGGCTGAGGTGCCTGGGACTAGGTGAAGACTATGGGAAGGCTGAGGGGCCTGGGAGTAGGGGAAGACTATGGGAAGGCTGAGGGGCCTGGGAGTAGGGGAAGACTGAGGGGCCTGGGAGTAGGGGAAGACTGAGGGGCCTGGGAGTAGGGGAAGACTATGGGAAGGCTGAGGGTCCTGGGAGTAGGGGAGGACTATGGGAAGGCTGAGGGTCCTGGGAGTAGGGGATGACTATGGGAAGGCTGAGCATGTCGCTATCTTTGAATATCCCAATAAATGAATAGACTGTTGAGGTTAAACGGTAGGACATCTAGGGAGTGTATCTATGACTACGAAGGAGTGGGTAGACCGCCTACGCTGTCTAGGGTCAGATAAAGGTCAATATATAACATGCTTCACTCTCGTTTTGAGGTGAAAATGAAACATTTCTTAGTTTTCTTAGAAAATGAAAAGAACACTAGTGGTGATCTTTAAATAGCACGAGTGTGGATGTCTAGGGGAGGTGACACCCTTTAGTGTATGTTAATTAACATCAGTGCTCTTAAGCAGCTTTGACACTACGTATAAGTCAAGTGTTGTGCCATATCGACACAGACATTCCAAATATGTATTTCTTATAACACAGTTATATCATACTACACAATGATATCTTTTCTCAATAACATTAAGGTGTTGAGTGCATATGTCAAAACCTGTAATATAAATGTAGGTTTTTTACTGGGTTTTAATGGTGAGAGAAGTACTTATCTCCTATTCATGGAAGACCAGTAATAATACTACTGTAACTGGCATATGGTCTCTAGACGGCAGCCATTTCCTGCTGTCAAATTACCAAATCGCTCTCTCGTGGCCTCATGGGTGGAATGCTGTTCATTTAACCCACCAAACATCGGATATTTCTATGTTTAATCGTTTTGTTATGTTTCAGTCTTCTGTGGTGTATTTAAAGTGTAATATTGGGACGCAAACTCAAACTTGAAAACATTTCAACTCTACATCTGACATGGTACGGGTGTCTTCTTTTTTAAAGTCCGTGACTATGTCTGTGAGATGTATATATTTGTTTCAAAGTAGATTTGTTTAAGACGACCATGAAACACTGTGTGACCATGAATTAGCTCAGTGCCGTAAAAGGTTCAAGATATAAATGACTCAATTTAAAGCTCTTCTCATTTAATGTTTGCATTTAATGACAACATTGCTTTCCTAGTGCAAAAACTGGCTTCAATTCCTTTGTTCTTCCCCAAACAAGTTTGCAAAGTGTGTTTTTCACATAGGCGCTCACCTTGGCCGTCGTCAATGTTGTTGAGCAATAGGCACCATTGAAACATCTAACCTTGTTGCCGCTGGCAACACCGTGTTTAATTTCATTACCCCTTCAATATCTCAGAGGCCCTGCAAAAAACAACAAAGAAACCTTTTATTCACGCTCTATCTGTCAATTACTCTCCTTCCTTTTCTCTTTCCCCTTTTCCTCATTTTCTCCCTGTTTTTCACGGAGTTCAAAATGACTTGAAATGAGCGAAAAGAATGGGGGGAAATAATGAGCGCAAAGGAAAGGTAAAATAAGGAAGGAAATGTGTCATGAACAAATGGAACCGAAGGAATCAATTAATATCACTATTAGGTAGCAGTTTCTATCTGGCCCAGCGTTTGTTGTCACTATATAAAACCTTGACGACGACATCTGAATAGGTTCGAGAAATCAAATTAAAAACCCAGATTTGTCCGTCGGACTACAGATGGTGAAGCGTGATTCATCACTCCAGAGAACGCATTTACCACTGCTCCAGAGTCCAACGGTGGCGAGCTTTACACCACTCCAATCAACTATGACATTGCGCATTTGGCTGCTTGGCCATGGAAACCCATTTTATGAAGCTCTCGACAAACAGTTATTTTGCAGACATTGCTTACAGAGGAACTTGGTAGGGAGTATTGCCACCGACAACAGTACACGCCTCAGCACTCTGCGGTCTGAGCTTGTGTGGTCTACCACTTCGCTGCTAAGCCGTTGTTGCTTCTAGATGTTTCGACTTCACAATAACAGCACTTACAGTTGACCGGGGCAGCTCTAGCAGGGCAGATATTTGATGAACTGTCTTGTTGGGAAGGTGGCATGTTAAAAGTCACTGAGCTCTTCGGTATGCGGCAGGGTAGCCTAGTGGTTGGAGCGTTGGACTAGTATCCGGAAGGGTGCAAGTTCAAATTCCCGAGCTGACAGGGTACAAATCTGTCGTTCTGCCCCTGAACAGGCAGTTAACCCACTGTTCCTAGGCTGTCATTGAAAATAAGAATTTGTTCTTAACTGACTTGCCTAGTTAAATAAAGGTAAAATAATAAATAAATGGGCCATTTTTTCAAATCAAATCAAATTTATTTATATAGCCCTTCGTACACAGCTGATATCTCAAAGTGCTGTACAGAAACCCAGCCAAAAACCCCAAACAGCAAGCAATGCAGGTGTAGAAGCACGGTGGCTAGGAAAAACTCCCAAGAAAGGCAAAAACCTAGGAAGAAACCTAGAGAGGAACCAGGCTATGTGGGGTGGCCAGTCCTTTTCTGGCTGTGCCGGGTGGAGATTATAACAGAACATGGCCAAGATGTTAAAATGTTCATAAATTACCAGCATGGTCGAATAATAATAAGGCAGAACAGTTGAAACTGGAGCAGCAGCACGGCCAGGTGGACTGGGGACAGCAAGGAGTCATCATGTCAGGTAGTCCTGGGGCATGGTCCTAGGGCTCAGGTCCTCCGAGAGAGAGAAAGAAAGAGAGAAGGAGAGAATTAGAGAACGCACACTTTGATTCACACAGGACACCGAATAGGACAGGAGAAGTACTCCAGATATTACAAACTGACCCTAGCCCCCCGGCACATAAACTACTGCAGCATAAATACTGGAGGCTGAGACAGGAGGGGTCATGAGACACTGTGGCCCCATCCGAGGACACCCCCGGACAGGGCCAAACAGGAAGGATATAACCCAACCCACTTTGCCAGACCACAGCCCCCACACCACTAGAGGGATATCTTCAACCACCAACTTACCATCCTGAGACAAGGCTGAGTATAGCCCACAAAGATCTCCGCCATGGCACAACCCAAGGGGGGGCGCCAACCCAGACAGGATGACCACATTTGTCTATGGAGATTGCATGGCGGTTTGCTCGATTGTATACACCTGTCAGCATTGGGTGTGGCTGAAATAGCAGAATCCACCAATTTGAATGTGTATCCACATACTTTTGTATATATAGTGTATGTTCTCCCCATTCGTAATATGCTTTTCCAAAGCTGCTACAGATGTAGGATCTTAATTCGAAATGCAGAAAATATAAAACGTTTAGTGCATTTGAGGTTTAAAAGGTTTCTGAGGTTTGTCATTTCCACTGTGAAATGTTAGCTGAATCCACTCATTTCAAGACATGTCCACGTAATTGTGTTTAAGAAGAACAAAGGGATGGCCGAGATGGGTATTCCTCAGATACACACAAATGAAGCCTTCAACAGCTGGAGACAATATTCAGTGTCTCCTTTCGCAATTTCCGCAGTCCATTCCACAGCGCAACACACACACACACACACACACACACACACACACACACACACACACACACACATACATACTTGTCAGGCCCGCACAATGGTCGCCAACAGACAGATGGTCAGAGAGATGTGGTGAATCAGAAATAGACTGCATTCTTTTCCCCCTGGCCCGGGGTATATATATATGAGGTCAGAAGGAAGTGTCTTTCTTTAACGCTAACAAGGGCTACTTTACAGTGTCTTAACAGAGTGTTTTGTGGTAATGATGCCACAAGTGCTTCCAGAGACATGTCGGTTGCTAATGAACGGCAACAACGAGTGATGGAATACTGCTAATGTAGATATCGCATGTCTACGGAGGTAGATGCAGCGTACACACAACGTGTGTGTGATCCAACACACACACACATTTACATTACATTTAAGTCATTTAGCAGACGCTCTTATCCAGAGCGACTTACAAATTGGTGCATTCACCTTATGACACACATACAAACACGCACGACGCACCGCACAATCAAAGATAAAAATATTCAGGCGAACACACACACACACACACAACACACACCACACAGACGCTGTTACGGTTTTCTTCTGGTGAAAGAGAGGAGGACCAAAATGCAGCGTGGTTATTCATAAACATCTTTAAAATGAAAGATGAAAATACGAACAATTTACAAAAACAATAAATGTAACGTGAAAACCGGCAACAGTCCTAACTGGTGCAAAACACAGAGACAGGAACAATCACCCACGAAATACCCAAAGAATATGGCTGCCTAAATATGGTTCCCAATCAGAGACAACGATAAACACCTGCCTCTGATTGAGAACCACTCTAGGCAACCATAGACTTTCCTAGACTACTTAACTAAACACAATCCCATAAACTACAAAACCCCTAGACAAAACAAACCACATAAATCATCCATGTCACACCCTGGCCTAACCAAGAAAGAGAGAACGCAGTATACTAAGACCAGGGCGTGACACATGCCTTGAGATAAATACATGAGTCAGCCTCCAGTCCACTCCAGCGCAATAGTCTCTTGGAGGGGTTCTTTCAAGCTTCTTGGAGGGGGTCTATCAAGCCTCTTGGAGGGGGTCTATCAAGTCTCTTGGAGGGGGTCTATCAAGCCTCTTGGAGGGGGTCTTTCAAGCCTCTTGGAGGGGTCTTTCAAGCCTCTTGGAGGAGGTCTTTGAATCTGCATCTGTAAGTGATAGCTTCATTACTGGCATATGACCACTGAGTGCAATCAAGTAAATAATTTCCAAGCCTTGTGTGTACAGACCCTCCACTAAAGAAAAAAAACACGTCCTTCCTCCATCTCCTTCCCTTATATAAAAAAACACATCCTTCCTCAGTCTCCTTCCCTTATATAAAAAAACACATCCTTCCTCAGTCTCCTTCCCTTATATAAAAAAACACATCCTTCCTCAGTCTCCTTCCCTTATATAAAAAAACATGTCCTTCCTCAGTCTCCTTCCCTTATATAAAAAAACATGTCCTTCCTCAGTCTCCTTCCCTTATATAAAAAAACATGTCCTTCCTCAGTCTCCTTCCCTTATATAAAAAAAACATGTCCTTCCTCAGTCTCCTTCCCTTATATAAAAAAACATGTCCTTCCTCAGTCTCCTTCCCTTATATAAAAAAACATGTCCTTCCTCAGTCTCCTTCCCTTATATAAAAAAACATGTCCTTCCTCAGTCTCCTTCCCTTATATAAAAAAACACATCCTTCCTCAGTCTCCTTCCCTTATATAAAAAAACACATCCTTCCTCAGTCTCCTTCCCTAAAAACACATCCTTCCTCAGTCTCCTTCCCTTATATAAAAAAACACATCCTTCCTCAGTCTCCTTCCCTTATATAAAAAAACACATCCTTCCTCAGTCTCCTTCCCTTATATAAAAAAACACATCCTTCCTCAGTCTCCTTCCCATATATAAAAAAACACATCCTTCCTCAGTCTCCTTCCCTTATATAAAAAAACATGTCCTTCCTCAGTCTCCTTCCCTTATATAAAAAAACACGTCCTTCCTCAGTCTCCTTCCCTTATATAAAAAAACATGTCCTTCCTCAGTCTCCTTCCCTTATATAAAAAAACATGTCCTTCCTCAGTCTCCTTCCCTTATATAAAAAAACACATCCTTCCTCAGTCTCCTTCCCTTATATAAAAAAACATGTCCTTCCTCAGTCTCCTTCCCTTATATAAAAAAAATATGTTTTTTTTCTGAAGCATTTGCTATTTTTCAGAATTCATGTTTTTGTTGACAGAAATATCCTCAAAGGATAATCTGACTAGAGGAATGGTGACATTGAGCAGATCTTGTGTGCGTGTGTGTGTGTGTGTGTGTGTGTGTGTGTGTGTGTGTGTGTGTGTGTGTGTGTGTGTGTGTGTGTGTGTGTGTGTGTGTGTGTGTGTGTGTGTGTGTGTGTGTGTGCGTGTGCGCGTGCGTGTGCGTGTGCGTGCGCGTGCGCGTGCGCGTGCGTGCGTGCGTGCGTGCGTGTGTGCGTGCGTGCGTGCGTGCGTGTGTGTGTGTGTGTGCGTGCGTGCGTGCGTGCGTGCGTGTGTGTGTGTGTGCGTGCGTGCGTGCGTGCGTGCGTGCGTGTGCGTGTGCGTGTGCGTGCGTGCGTGCGTGCGTGCGTGCGTGCGTGCGTGCGTGTGTGTGTGTGTGTGTGTGTGTGTGTGTGTGTGTGTGTGTGTGTGTGTGTGTGTGTGTGTGTGTGTGTGTGTGTGTGTGTGTGCACAATTTGAGGATTAGGTTGTGTTTATTTGCTGCCACTTACATACACACTCTGAAATCTGAAAATTCTTCCTGAAACTTTGCATTATTCACCTGTCTAAGCATGTCTATCAAAAACAGGTTTGTCAGGTTGAACATACATGAGGTCCCTTTGATCAGGGCCTAGCAGTCACATCATACTCCATGAGTGTCTGTTTCTTCCAGACACACTGCCATGACATCTAAGGCTTTCATCCATATACCATAGATATGGCACACCTGTGAAACACATAAGGAATTGAGGGAGGGAGGGATGGAGGGAGTGAATGCTGTCGTCTCGTGTACCCCTGAGCAACAGCAATGGCGTATCAATGACTACAGCAGCTATGGCTACCGTGTCGCTACCGTGCCACATCCTGCCTTCCATCCAGGGACTAACCAGGACTGACCCTGCTTAGCTTCAGAGGAAACACAGCAGTGGGATACAGGATTCAATGTTGATGGAAAGAGTGTTCCAAAACTTGCAACTGGAAAAGGCAAAGGGTAACATAAGCAAAGATTGGGGAAAATTGCAGAAAAGATGGAGGAATTTTATTTATTCTCGTTATAATAAAAAAAAATGACTGAAAGATTATGTTTTGCTTCCTTTTACAATATATTTGTATTAAAAAAGTATTTATTTGCAATATTTTGTTTCTCTATCAACAGTTTGGGGTTTATGTATTTTATGTTATCAGATTTGTTTTTGCAATACGAGGAATTTTGTTCTCGACTCCAGAAGTTTGCTTGATATTATTAATGCCACAAAAGTAACTCACTCACTCGAAGATTTTACCATATAACATCAATATTACTCTATTAAAGTGGCTTATTTGAAACATTACCAAAGGGTCCTCGATAAAAAGCTGAGGGATGTGGCTGGAGAAATGCAACCATTCTCAAATCCATACACTACGCTATGGATGCAAAGACCATCAATGATATTCAAATTGTATTCATGTTTTTAGGCTATACAATGTTTGTTTGCATTTACTTTGTTTACAAACATTGGAGTAAATGTGGAGTTTTATTACATGTGAAACTGCTAATTAGATTTTCACTTTCACATGCCGAATTTTAAGTTCACATGTGAAAAACAATCACGTACGTATATACAATTCTAGTAAAACACATTCACGTTAAAATCTAACTTTTTTTCACATGTGAAACGGCAAATTAGATTTTACGTGTGATTGATTTCCACATTTGAAAGTGAGATTTTCACATCTGGATGTTTTTAAAACGGCAATTTACTTGAGCTGCATGTTATTCTCATCACAAGTGAAAAGTTGGTGATAACATGTGAACTCTAAATGTAATACTCGTGAAAATACAAGTGAAATTTAAGCTCAACGTGAAAACACTTACTTCACATGTTCAAATGAGATTTCATATGTGAAACTACAAATTTGATTAAAAAATGTGGTAAGGGTTAAACCTGCGGATTTCACTCCCTCCCTCTCTCCCTCTCTCCCTCTCTCCCTCTTATCTCGCTTCTATCCAAAGACATCGACTCTGGCTTGGATTTTATTCCAAGTTCTTATATACTTCTTAATCTCTCTACTGCCAAGACTGCTATCTGTCTGTGTGGGTATCAGAGGAAATCCCTCTGTGTAAGTAGCCACACCAGTTACAGTATGGGGAGAAGAGAGATAGCAGTGTTTTGGGTTAGGAAGACTTTTGATGGATGTCATTTGTTTTGCTCAAAACAAGAGAAACTTGAAAGTATGTGTAGCATGAAGACCGAGCAATGTGTATTCTCAAGAGATCATCAATATTGAATGAGCAACCGCCGACTGTGCATGGTCAAATTAAACCTTACGAAACTTCATATAAATAAATGGGTGAAGGTCAGAGTGAGGACTGTTTCAAGTATGACTTTCATCTATCAAATGAATTATTGATGATCTTGAAATGCTCAAGGATGAATTAAATGCCACCAACAGAAGACCTCCAGAAAGCATAATAGGCATTTTTTCTCATTTGGACAAAAAGTCTGTCCTCCCCCTTCTCTTCCCCGTGCTCTCTCCTCCCCCTTCTCTCCCCCATGCTCTCTCCTCCGTGCTCTCTTCCCCGTGCTCTCTCCTCCCCCTTCTCTCCCCCATGCTCTCTCCCCCGTGCTCTCTTCCCCGTGCTCTCTCCTCCCCCTTCTCTCCCCCGTGCTCTCTCCTCCCCCTTCTCTCCCCCGTGCTCTCTCCTCTGTGCTCTCTCCCCGTGCTCTCTCCCCCGTGCTCTCTCCTCCCCCTTCTCTCCCCCGTGCTCTCTCCTCCGTGCTCTCTCCTCCCCCTTCTCTCCCCCGTGCTCTCTCCTCACCCTTCTCTCCTCCCCCTTCTCTCCCCCGTGCTCTCTCCTCCCCTTCTCTCCCCCGTGCTCTCTCCCCCGTGCTCTCTCCTCTCCCTTCTCTCCCCCTTCTCTCCCATCCATGCTCTCTCCTCCCCCTTCTCTCCCTTGTGCTCTCCCCCGTGCCCTTTCCTCCCCCTTCTCTCCCCCGTACTCCCCCGTGCTCTCTTCCCCGTGCTCTCTCCTCCCCCTTCTCTCCCCGTGCTCTCTCCCCCGTATTCTCTCCCCCGTGCTCTCTCCCCTGTGCTCCCTCCCCCGTGCTCTCTCCCCCGTGCTGTCTCCTCTGTGCTCTCTCCCCGTGCTCTCTCCTCTGTGCTCTCTCCTCCCCCTTCTCTCCCTTGTGCTCTCCCCCGTGCCCTTTCCTCCCCCTTCTGTCCCCCGTACTCCCCGTGCTCTCTTCCCCGTGCTCTCTCCTCCCCCTTCTCTCCCCGTGCTCTCTCCCCTGTATTCTCTCCCCCCTTCTCTCCCCCGTGCTCTCTCCCCTGTGCTCCCTCCCCCGTGCTCTCTCCCCGTGCTCTCTCCTCTGTGCTCTCTCCCCGTGCTCTCTCCTCTGTGCTCTCTCCCCTGTGCTCTCTCCCCCGTGCTCTCTCCTCTGTGCTCTCTCCCCCGTGCTCTCTCCCCGTGCTCTCTCCCCGTGCTCTCTCCGTGCACTCTCCCATGTGCACTCTCCTCTGTGCTCTCTCCTCCCCCTACTCTCCCCATGCTCTCTCCCCCGTGCTCTCTCCTCCCCCTTCTCTCCCCGCGCTCTCCCCTCCATGCTCTCTCCTCCCCCTTCTCTCCCTTGTGCTCTCCCCCCGTGCCCTTTCCTCCCCCTTCTCTCCCCCGTACTCCCCCGTGCTCTCTTCCCCGTGCTCTCTCCTCCCCCTTCTCTCCCCGTGCTCTCTCCCCCGTATTCTCTCCCCCCTTCTCTCCCCCGTGCTCTCTCCCCTGTGCTCCCTCCCCGTGCTCTCTCCCCCGTGCTCTCTCCTCTGTGCTCTCTCCCCCGTGCTCTCTCCTCTGTGCTCTCTCCCCGTGCTCTCTCCCCCGTGCTCTCTCCTCTGTGCTCTCTCCCCGTGCTCTCTCCCCCGTGCTCTCTCCCCCGTGCTCTCTCCCCCGTGCACTCTCCCATGTGCACTCTCCTCTGTGCTCTCTCCTCCCCCTACTCTCCCCATGCTCTCTCCCCCATGCTCTCTCCTCCCCCTTCTCTCCCCAGTGCTTTCTCCCCCGTTCTCTCTTCTCCATGCTCTCTCTCCTCCCCCTTCTCTCCCCGTGCTCTCTCCCCCGTGCTCTCTTCCCTGTGCTCTCTCCTCCCCCTTCTCTCCTCCCCCTTCTCTCCCCGTGCTCTCTCCCCCGTGCTCTCTCCTCCCCCTTCTCTCCCCGTGCTCTCAACCCTGTGCTCTCTCCTCCCACTTCTCTCCCCAGTGCTCTCTTCCCCATGCTCTCTCCTCCCACTTCTCTCCCCCGTGCTCTCTCCCCCATGCTCTCTCCTCCCCCTTCTCTCCCCGTGCTCTCTCCTCCCACATCTCTCCCCTGTATTCTCTCCTCCCCCTTCTCTCCCCCTGTGCTCTCTCCCCGTGCTCTCTCCCCCGTGCTCTCTCCTCCCCCTTCTCTCCCCGTGCTCTCTCCCCCGTGCTCTCTCCCCCGTGCTCTCTCCCCGTGCTCTCTCCTCCGTGCTCTCTCCCCGTGCTCTCTCCCCCGTGCTCTCTCCCCGTGCTCTCTCCTCCCCCTTCTCTCCCCCGTGCTCTCTCCCCCGTGCTCTCTCCCTGTGCTCTCTCCCCCATGCTCTTTCCCCGTGCTCTCTCCTCCCCCTTCTCTCCTCCCCCTTCTCTCCCCCGTGCTCTCTCCTCCCCCTTCTCTCCCCCGTGCTCTCTCCCCCGTGCTCTCTCCTCCCCCTTCTCTCCCCCTTCTCTCCCCTCCATGCTCTCTCCTCCCCCTTCTCTCCCTTGTGCTCTCCCCCGTGCCCTTTCCTCCCCCTTCTCTCCCCCGTACTCCCCCGTGCTCTCTTCCCCGTGCTCTCTCCTCCCCTTCTCTCCCCGTGCTCTCTCCCCCGTATTCTCTCCCCCGTGCTCTCTCCCCTGTGCTCCCTCCCCCGTGCTCTCTCCCCCATGCTGTCTCCTCTGTGCTCTCTCCCCGTGCTCTCTCCTCTGTGCTCTCTCCTCCCCCTTCTCTCCCTTGTGCTCTCCCCCGTGCCCTTTCCTCCCCCTTCTCTCCCCCGTACTCCCCGTGCTCTCTTCCCCGTGCTCTCTCCTCCCCCTTCTCTCCCCGTGCTCTCTCCCCCGTATTCTCTCCCCCTTCTCTCCCCCGTGCTCTCTCCCCTGTGCTCCCTCCCCGTGCTCTCTCCCCCGTGCTCTCTCCTCTGTGCTCTCTCCCCGTGCTCTCTCCTCTGTGCTCTCTCCCCTGTGCTCTCTCCCCGTGCTCTCTCCCCCGTGCTCTCTCCCCCGTGCTCTCTCCGTGCACTCTCCCATGTGCACTCTCCTCTGTGCTCTCTCCTCCCCCTACTCTCCCCATGCTCTCTCCCCGTGCTCTCTCCTCCCCCTTCTCTCCCCCGCGCTCTCCCCTCCATGCTCTCTCCTCCTCCTTCTCTCCCTTGTGCTCTCCCCCGTGCCCTTTCCTCCCCCTTCTCTCCCCGTACTCCCCGTGCTCTCTCCCCCGTGCTCTCTCCCCCGTGCTCTCTCCTCCCCCTTCTCTCCCCGTGCTCTCTCCCCCGTGCTCTCTCCCCGTGCTCTCTCCCCCGTGCTCTCTCCTCCGTGCTCTCTCCCCGTGCTCTCTCCCCCGTGCTCTCTCCCCGTGCTCTCTCCTCCCCCTTCTCTCCCCCCGTGCTCTCTCCCCGTGCTCTCTCCCTGTGCTCTCTCCTCCCCTTCTCTCCCCCGTGCTCTCTCCCCGTGCTCTCTCCCCGTGCTCTCTCCTCCCCCTTCTCTCCCCCGTGCTCTCTCCCCCGTGCTCTCTCCCCGTGCTCTCTCCCCCATGCTCTTTCCCCGTGCTCTCTCCTCCCCTTCTCTCCCCCGTGCTCTCTCCCCCGTGCTCTCTCCTCCCCCTTCTCTCCCCCATGCTCTATCCCCCGTGCTCTCTCCCCCGTGCTCTCTCCCCGTGCTCTCCCCCGTGCTCTCTCCCCTGTGCTCTCTCCCCGTGCTCTCTCCTCCGTGCTCTCTCACCCGTGCTCTATCCCCCGTGCTCTCTCCCCCCGTGCTCTCTCCCCCGTGCTCTCTCCCCGTGCTCTCTCCTCCCCCTTCTCTCCCCCGTGCTCTCTCCCCGTGCTCTATCCCCCGTGCTCTCTCCCCCGTGCTCTCTCCCCGTGCTCTCTCCTCCCCCTTCTCTCCCCCGTGCTCTCTCCCCCGTGCTCTCTCCCCGTGCTCTCTCCCCGGTGCTCTCTCCCCCGTGCTCTCTCCTCCGTGCTCTCTCGCCCGTGCTCTATACCCCGTGCTCTCTCCCCCGTGCTCTCTCCCCGTGCTCTCTCCTCCCCCTTCTCTCCCCGTGCTCTCTCCCCGTGCTCTCTCCCCGTGCTCTCTCCTCCCCCTTCTCTCCCCCGTGCTCCCTCCCCGTGCTCTCTCCCCCGTGCTCTCTCCCCCGTGCTCTCTCCTCCGTGCTCTCTCCCCCGTGCTCTCTCCCCCGTGCTCTCTCCCCCGTGCTCTCTCCTCCGTGACCCGGAAACCAATAAGTTGTCGAGTGGTCGAGGAGAGTGTCAATTCATTAGTAGGCAAAATGAAGACAGACCTCCCCAATAACCTCCTTTTAATCGAGGAAGTACAAGTGTGTCCTACTTGAGTCCATCTTGGAAGAGTTTTGAAACCTGCCATATACTCTTTAAACCCACTATTGGTTTCTCAAAGAAAATAAACAATATGCTTTCATCCTTTTATCTCTAAAATGTATTGCACAACTAGCTCAATGTGTTTTACATCAATTTAAACAAGTGTTTTTGGATTCGACTGTAAATGTAATTTGCCTGATGACACACGATTGTAGGAGAGTCTACATTTCATACCAGCGCATTCTTGTGCACTTTTCCTCTCCTCGCCGCCTCGCCTCAATTACCTTTGACATTTTTCAAAAGAAGGCCAAAGAGGATGAAGGTGAGAGGACGCACAAATTTAGAAAATCCAATTGAGAAAAGGCCACTGTCATCACAGCAGTAATGCAACACGGGGAGAAAAAGCCCCTTTGTTTCCCATAGTGATGCAAGAGATCGGGGAAGAAGAAGAAGCAATAACAGTTATATATTTATTTACTTGAGATCAATCAGTCAAATTTTGACAAACTGCAATAGACCACAGAATTGGGAGAAGATTTGGTGTGTAATAATGTTGGGGTGTGATGGCAGGAAATGAAAAGAAAGACCAAATAAATAAAATCAAAAAAGCAATAACCTGGTAGTCTAATGCAACCTGAGAGGTTACCAAAATAACTACAGACATCTGTGTGTTTGAAATTACGCCCCTGACAGGGAGACAAATTAATAACATACAGTAAGGTGTTTTTTTTCTGTGGTTAACCCATTCATTGCTGAACAAAACACTTAAGCAGCAATATTCAAGGGAGAAGTCTCAGTCTCACTGAGCTATTTCTTCGCAGCAACTCAGACCCAATTTATACATACTGTAGTAAGAGATGGATCAACCTGCTTTGGGAATGCTGTGTCACCAAATTAATCTAATGAATATAATGATTGTCTTATCCAAAGGCTGCAAAAACATGCGGTATCCTTCTGTGCTGTTACTTGGTTAGAAGAGGCAAAGATGATCTTTGAACAATGTAGAGGGCCCTAGTGGAATATCTATTGTCACACTCATTAAGGCACTGCTTGGCAGGCTTAGGATGAGACAGCGGGATGAAGAGTGACAGAGAGACTGAGAGGAATATAAAGGAAGAGAGAGAAGGGGGGGCTAAGATAGAGACAGAGGGAAGAAAGAGAGAGTGAGCTAATAAAAGCACATTGTGGAGAGAGAGAGAGAGACACAGAGAGAGACAGAGAGAGAGAGAGAGAGAGAGAGAGAGAGAGAGAGAGAGAGAGAGAGAGAGAGAGAGAGAGAGAGAGAGAGAGAGAGACAGAGAGAGAGAGAGAGAGAGAGAGAGAGAGAGAGAGAGAGAGAGAGAGAGAGAGAGAGACACAGAGACACAGAGAGAGACAGAGAGAGAGAGAGAGAGAGAGAGAGAGACAGAGAGAGAGAGAGAGAGAGAGAGAGAGAGAGAGAGAGAGAGAGAGAGAGAGAGAGAGAGACAGAGAGAGAGCGAGAGAGAGAGAGAGAGACACAGAGAGAGACAGAGAGAGAGAGAGAGAGAGAGAGAGAGAGAGAGAGAGAGAGAGAGAGATACACCAGTGAAGAACAAACACCATTGTAAATACAACCCATATTTATGCTTATTTATTTTCTCTTATGTACTTTAACTATTTGTAATTGACACAGACAGACAGACAGACAGACAGACAGACAGACAGACAGACAGACAGACAGACAGACAGACAGACAGACAGACAGACAGACAGACAGACAGACAGACAGACAGACAGACAGACAGACAGACAGACAGACAGACAGACAGACAGACAGACAGACAGATAGATAGACAGATAGACAGATAGATAGATAGATAGATAGATAGATAGATAGATAGATAGATAGATAGATAGATAGATAGATAGATAGATAGAGAGATAGAGAGATAGATAGATGAAACATCCATGGAGCTGATCACAGAGTTAGAGGAGGAAGCATCTCCATGATCAAGGGCTCCGTCATGGCCTTGTAAACAGAGCTCTTTGTGTGTTTTGCAGTAAGATCCCCGTCCCAGTAGAGGGTCCGCTGGTTAATTCCCCTTAACCGCTTCACTACCGTCACTGAGTGCTTGTGTCCAATGGCTCTCCCAGGACCACCACGCAGCACAGCACAGCACCACATTCTCCCTGGCACGGCAATGAGCCTTTGTCTCCCTTGCACAACAAGGAAGAGGGTAATGGGGGGGGGGGGAATGTGGGAGAGCAGGAAGCTGAGGATGAAAAAAAGAACATTGATAAGGTAGCGAAAGAGGCACGATGAGTGAGAGAAAGAATGGAGAGATAGAGAAGGCTGGAAAGAGAGAGAGAGACAGAGAGAGAGAGAGAGAGAGAGAGAGAGAGAGAGAGAGAGAGAGAGAGAGAGAGAGAGAGAGAGAGAGAGAGAGAGAGAGAGAGAGAGAGAGAGAGAGAGAGAGAGAGAGAGAGAGAGATAGAGGGGAGGGGTGATAAACAGGAAACAATGTCTGAAATAGTCACTATAGTAGGGAGCAAGAGATGGGGATGACAGAGATAGAGAGGATACTTTCCTACACAACACCACATGAATATTAATATGGCCATGTACAACACAGCTACCATTTATTTCTCTAATGGATTGAGCTAACGGTAATGTAGGCATGGAGGTTCCAGCATCTAACAGGGCCTTTTGTAATGTCACAATGCAATGTGATTATCCATTTTGTTATTCATGAAGGTTGGGACCATGACTGTGTTGCATCCAACACTTACAGCATTTATTTACACATACTAAACATACGGTACCAACTGTACAGCACACCAAAAAAAATCGAATAAAATAGATTTCTGGCTTTTAAATAGAATATCAAAGCTGTAAAAACTTATCCTAGATATAAACCATCAACTTAGTGAATACCACTGATGTTTGCTATGAGGGTTTCAGAATGAAATATCCTTTATATATATTTTCACAATCTTTTATTTATTTTACTATGTCATGTATTTATTTTACTATGTCATGTATATATTTTACTATGTCATGTATATATATTACTAAGTCATGTATATATATTACTATGTCATGTATATATTTTACTATGTCATGTGTTTATTTTACTATGTCATGTATATATTTTACTATGTCATGTATTTATTTTTTTATATCATGTATATATTTTACTAAGTCATGTATATATATTTCTATGTCATGTATTTATTTTACTATGCCATGTATATATTTTACTATGTCATGTATATATTTTACTATGTCATGTATATATTTTACTATGTCATGTATTTATTTTACTATGCCATGTATTTATTTTACTATGTCATGTATTTATTTGTAATGCTTTGGCTACAAACTTGTTGCAGTTGTGAAAAAAGTCAATAGTTGAAAGAGTTGAGGAGGTATAAGAAAATAATGTCGTTGTTGATTAGATACTTTTTTAATGAATTAGGCAATTTTTGATAAAAATATGGTTTATCAAATAGAAACTAATTGAAAATATGGACACATATAATAAATTAATATTAATATATTTTTATATATTTAAAAAAAAAATAGTTATTCAAGTGCAAATTACCAAAGTTACAATAGATTGCCATATATTTTCTCTTAATTACCAAAATTACTGAAGATTGAAGTCACTTTGGTAAATAACAGGTGCTTTGCAACCCGAGAAATAACACAATTGTGATTTTTGGGGGGTGGGATATAGCATTTTGGAAATACACTTTTCATTTGACCTCAAAAGGTTAAAGGGCAGGAATTATTTATTAAAGTAATGTATTTACTGTAACATCACCAAAAGGATTTCCTAGGGGATACATGGAAAAATGGTTTTGTAGCTATGATCAGATTATGTAGCTATGTAGCTATGAAGCTATGCCCAGGTTGTATAGATATTTAGCTATGCCCAGGTTGTATAGCTATGTAGCAATGCCCAGGTTGTATAGCTATGTAGCAATGCCCAGGTTGTATAGCTATGTAGCAATGCCCAGGTTGTATAGCTATGCAGCTATGCTCAGGTTGTATAGCTATGCCCAGGTTATGTAGCTATGTAGCTATGTCCAGGTTATGTAGCTATGCCCAGGTTGTATAGCTATGCCCAGGTAATGTAGCTATGTCCAGGTTATGTAGCTATGTCAAGGTTGTATAGCTATGCCCAGGTTGTGTAGCTATGTCCAGGTTTTGTAGCTATGTCAAGGCTATGTAGTTATGTCCAGGTTATGTAGCTATGCCCAGGTTGTAGAGCTTTGCCCAGGTTGTGTTGCTATGTCCAGGTTATGTAGCTATGTCCAGGTTATGTAGCTATGTCCAGGTTATGTAGCTGTGCCCAGGTTGGTAGCTATGCCAGGTTGTATAGCTATGCCCAGGTTGTGTAGCTATGCACAGGTTGTGTAGCTATGCCCAGGTTGTGTAGCTATGCCCAAGTTGTATAGCTATGCCCAGGTTGTGTAGCTATGCCCAGGTTGAGTAGCTATGCCCAGGTTGTATAGCTATGCCCAGGTTATGGAGCTATGCCCAGGTTGTGTAGCTATGCCCAGGTTGTGTAGCTATGACCAGGTCGTGTAGCTATGTCCAGGTTGTATAGCTAAGCCCAGGTTGTGTAGCTATGCCAAGGTTATGTAGCTATGTCCAGGTTATGTAGATGTGCCCAGGTTATGTAGCTATGTCCAGGTTATGTAGCTATGTCCAGGTTATGTAGCTATGCCCAGGTTGTGTAGCTATGTCCAGGTTGTATAGCTATGTCCAGGTTATGTAGCTGTGCCCAGGTTGTGTAGCTATGTCCAGGTTATGTAGCTATGTCCAGGTTATGTAGCTGTGCCCAGGTTGTGTAGCTATGTCCAGGTTATGTAGCTATGTCCAGGTTATGTAGCTGTGCCCAGGTTGTGTAGCTATGTCCAGGTTATGTAGCTATGTCCAGGTTATGTAGCTGTGCCCAGGTTGTGTAGCTATGTCCAGGTTATGTAGCTGTGCCCAGGTTGTGTAGCTATGTCCAGGTTATGTAGCTATGTCCAGGTTATGTAGCTGTGCCCAGGTTGTGTAGCTATGTCCAGGTCGTGTAGCTATGCCCAGGTTGTATAGCTATGCCCAGGTAATGTAGCTATGTCCAGGTTATGTAGCTATGTCCAGGTTATGTAGCTATGCCCAGGATGTATAGCTATGCCCAGGTTGTATAGCTATGCCCAGGTCGTGTAGCTATGCCCAGGTTGTATAGCTATGCCCAGGTTATGTAGCTATCCCCAGGTAATGTAGCTATGTCCAGGTTGTATAGCTATGTCCAGGTTATGTAGCTATGCCCAGGTAATGTAGCTATGTCCAGGTTGTATAGCTATGTCCAGGTTATGCAGCTATGCCCAGGTTATGTAGCTATGCCCAGGTTGTATAGCTATGCCCAGGTCGTGTAGCTATGCCCAGGTTGTGTAGCTATGCCCAGGTTGTGTAGCTATGCCCAGGTTATGGAGCTATGCCCAGGTTGTGTAGCTATGCCCAGGTTGTGTAGCTATGCCCAGGTTGTGTAGCTATGACCAGGTCGTGTAGCTATGCCTAGGTTGTATAGCTATGACCAGGTCGTGTAGCTATGCCCAGGTTGTATAGCTATGACCAGGTCGTGTAGCTATGCCCAGGTTGTGTAGCTATGCCCAGGTTATGGAGCTATGCCCAGGTTGTGTAGCTATGCCCAGGCATAGCTACACAAAGCCTTTAAAGTCATTCTCATTCATTTTATTTGGCTGGGTTCTCTTTTGGAGTTTTTCCAGATTGTATTGGACTTCTGTTAGATTCTGATGAAATGCTGTCTCTCCCTGAAATACCCACCACACTTCCATCCATCTAATTCGATCCCATCTAAAAGTGTTATGATCTGCTAAATACAGTTGCCTTGTGTTCTAAATCATAACTGTTGGAGATAATCAATTTTAGAATAACAGCAGTTATTTTATTTCAACTGAATTATTGTCCGATATTTACATTGAAGTAATTTCTACATGTGTTAGAGATCTTGAAGGCAATGTAGGCTGCTAGTCCAATGGATATAAGTATAACAGCTATGTTCGAGTGTCATTATATTCAATTAAACTAACGGTTATTGTTTTGATGTTGTTGTGACTAAGGGGGTAACATTTTATATTCAAATTGTTTCATTTTGTAATTCATACACCTGACATTTCAACAAAATAAACTCAGAATATTGAATAATAAGTCAAAGTAAACATTGTAAATACTCAATAATTTAACACACAACTTCTCTACTGCTTACCTACATACCATGCGAATACTTTTTGACACCTCCTGATTTGTGCTATAGCTATGCTATATTTCCCAGACTCTCATTAGCAGTATGCATGCCTGTGCTTTCTAGCGGTGACAGACAAGTCACAGAGACGAATGTGTGAGGGTAACACCACCAACACAGTAATGAGTATACGGCCGTGTCACCAAACCACCCAGACAAGCCTGGATACGGAGCTATAGAAATGCTGTATCTAGGCCTCATAGACACTCATCCACCGCTAATCTCACCTTCAACCTCTTTTCTTCTGCTTATCGAGAACAAAATATGCTAATAACTAGGACTCTTGTCTTCAGTTCAACATGTGGCCTTTCTATGATATACTTCACACAAATTCTCTGGTTCTCAGAGCTATTAAAAGAGTGAATTTGTCAGATATTATATAATTCATGCTCATTTTGAAAAAGCTTTACCTCAAAGTTAGAGATTGCTGCACTTCAGAATGATGATCTGAGTCCCACTTATTATATCTGGAATATGCTGTGCCCACATGTGAACAATAATATAATTGATAGGAATAGGTTCCAAGGACGTAATCATTAACCATAACTTATGAACACCTTGTTCCCACACTAATTGTCACTAATGAATATGATCAAACAGAGAAGTAAAAATACAATTGTATTACCTGTAATCACATAAATCCCACTTTTGCAAAGGCTTATTCTAGGTGACACCTTAGTTGAGTTAGGCTGTGGAGTTGGGCTGTGGAGTTGGGCTGTGGAGTTGGGCTGTGGAGTTGGGCTGTGGAGTAGGGCTGTGGAGTAGGGCTGTGGAGTTGGGCTGTGGAGTTGGGCTGTGGAGTAGGGCTGTGGAGTAGGGCTGTGGAGTTGGGCTGTGGAGTTGGGCTGTGGAGTTGGGCTGTGGAGTTAGGCTGTGGAGTTGGGCTGTGGAGTTGGGCTGTGGAGTTGGGATGTGGTGTTGGGCTGTGGAGTTAGGCTGTGGAGTTGGGCTGTGGAGTTGGGCTGTGGAGTTGGGATGTGGTGTTGGGCTGTGGAGTTGGGCTGTGGAGTTAGGCTGTGGAGTAGGGCTGTGGAGTTAGGCTGTGGAGTAGGGCTGTGGAGTAGGGCTGTGGAGTTGGGCTGTGGAGTTGGGCTGTGGAGTAGGGCTGTGGAGTTGGGCTGTGGAGTTGGGCTGTGGAGTAGGGCTGTGGAGTAGGGCTGTGGAGTTGGGCTGTGGAGTTGGGCTGTGGAGTTGGGCTGTGGAGTTGGGCTGTGGAGTAGGGCTGTGGAGTTGGGCTGTGGAGTTGGGCTGTGGAGTAGGGCTGTGGAGTAGGGCTGTGGAGTTGGGCTGTGGAGTTGGGCTGTGGAGTAGGGCTGTGGAGTTGGGCTGTGGAGTAGGGCTGTGGAGTAGGGCTGTGGAGTTGGGCTGTGGAGTTGGGCTGTGGAGTAGGGCTGTGGAGTAGGGCTGTGGAGTAGGGCTGTGGAGTAGGGTGTAGGGCTGTGGAGTAGGGCTGTGGAGTAGGGCTGTGGAGTAGGGTGTAGGGCTGTGGAGTAGGGCTGTGGAGTTGGGCTGTGGAGATTTTTCCCCAGAAAATATTTAGCTTTTTTTCCCCTCCAACTTTCATTTACAAACCTCACAGGGACTTCTGTTTTTCGTGTCTCTCCCTCTCCCTCTCCCCCCCCTCTTCCTTCAGCTGATTAATCTATTTTTTCCCCCTCTCATTCCACATCGGTGTGAGTTTAGTTTGGGAAACTTTTTTCACTTCCCACTTGATGGCAATCAGTAGAAACATGTTGCAGTTTGATGGACAGAGTTACGCTTGTCACTCATATTCTCAGAAATGTGTGTGTGTGAGCGTGTGTGTAGGTGGTGTGTGTGTAGTGTGCTGTGACAGATTAAATTGGGGTGTATATGTGGGGGGTCGAGGCAGACAGGGTGTGGCTTGGGGGGTGTTATGTGAGGGTGTAAGAAGCATGTGGTTGGGACGCAGGGAGGGAGGGATGTAGCTAGCTATCTGAAAAGAGATGTGGAATGGTGGGGAGAGGGTATATGTGCACAGGGAGACCTAAACTTGGTGCTCCGGAACCGCTTGCTGTGCAGTAGCAGAGAGAACAGTCTATGACAAGGGTGGCTGGATTCTTTGGCAATTTTTAAGGCATTCCTCTGACACCGCCTGGTATAGAGGTCTTTGATGGCAGGAAGCTTGACCTCAGTGATGTACTGGGCCGTATGCACTACCTTCAGTAGTGCCTTGCGGTCGGAGGCCGAGCAGTTGTCATACCAGGCAGTGGTGAAACCGGTCTGGATGCTCTCGATGGTGCAGCTGATTAACTTTTTGAGGATCTGAGGACCCATGCCAAATCTTTTCAGTCTCCTAATGGGGAATAGATGTTGTTGTTCGCTCTTCACGAATGTCTTGTTGTGTTTGGACCATGATAGTTTGTTGGTGATGTGGACACCAAGGAACTTGAAGCTCTCAACTTGCTCCACTATAGCCATGTCGATGAGAATAGGCATGTGCTCGGTCTTCTTTTTCCTGAAGTCCACAATCATCTCCTTTGTCTTGCTCATGTTGAGGGAGAGGTTGTTATCCTGGAACCACACTGCTAGATCTCTGACCTCTCTGTAGGCTGTCTCATCGTTGTCGGTGATCAGGCAAACCACTTTTGTGTCATCGGCAAACTTAATGATGGTGTTGCATGAAGTGTTTTGAGAGGATGGTTAAGGATCATATCACCTCCACCTTATCTGACACCCTAGACCCGCTTCAATTTGCTTATGGCCCCAATAGATCTACAAACAGTGCAATCACCATCGCACTGTACACTGACCGATCCCATCGAGACAAGAGGAATACCTACGTCAGAATACTGTTCATTGACTATAGCTCCTACTTCAACACCATAGCAAGCTCATCATTAAGCTCAGGGCCCTGGGTCTGAACCCCTCCCTGTGCAACTGGGTCCTGGACTTCCTCATGGGTCGCCCCCCCTCTTCATTGATCCTCAAGACAGGGGCCCCACAAGTGTCCATACTCAGCCCCCTCCTGTACTCCCTGTTCACCCATGACTGCGTGGCCACGCAAGCTTCCAACTCAAATCATCAACTTTGCAGACGACACAACAGTGGTAGGCCTGTTTACCAACAATGACGAGACGACCTACAGGGATGAGGTGAGGGCCCTGATTGAGTGGTGCCAGGAGAATAACCTCTCCCTCAACAAAACACAGGAGCTTATCGTGGACTTCAGGATCACGCCCCTATCCACATCGAAGGTACGTCAGTAGAGAAGGTGGAAAACTTCAAGTTCCTCAGCGTATACATCACTGTATTATTCGCCTACCTCCTCATGCCTTTTGCACACATTGTATATAGACTGCCCATTTTTTCTTCTGTGTTATTGACTTGCTAATTGTTTACTCCATGTGTAACTCTGTGTTGTCTGTTCACACTGCTATGCTTTATCTTGGCCAGGTCGCAGTTGCAAATGAGAACTTGTTCTCAACTAGCCTACCTGGTTAAAAACGGTGAAATAAAAAAATTAAAAAATAAAAACTGACGATCTGAAATGGCCCATCCATACAGACAGTGGGGGGAAGAAGGCCTAACAGCGCCTCTTTAACCTCAGGAGGGAAAAAAATGCCTAGGCCCGTAGGAAACCTCAATACCTCAATACAGATGCAGGTTTGAGAGCATTCTGTCGGGCTGTATCGCCGCCTGGTACGCAACCACAGGGCTCTCCAGAGGTTGGTGCGGTCTGCCCAACGCATCACCGGGGGCGCACTGCCTGCCCTCCAGGACACCTACAGCACCCGATCTCTGAAGGCCAAAAAGATCATCAAGGACATCAACCACCCGAGCCACTGCCTGTTCACCCCGCTACCATCCAGAAGGCGAGGTCAGTACAGGTGCATCAAAGCTGGGACCGAGAGACTGAAAAACAGCTTCTATTTCAAGGCCATCAGACTGTTAAATAGCCATCAATGGCCAGTTACCACCCGGTTACGCAACCCTTCACCTTATATGTAAGGCTTCTGCCCTACAAATACTAATGAAACACTAGTCACGTGAATAATGGGTACGCACTACTTTACTCATCTCATATGTTTATACTGCATTATAAACTGTGTGGTTCAAGCCCTGAATGCTGATTTTATGACAGCCGTGATATATCAGACCGTATACCACGGTTATGACAAAACATTTATTTTTACTGCTCCAATTACATTGGTAACCAGTTTATAATAGCAATAAGGCACCTCAGGGGGTTTGTGGTATATGGCCAATATACCACAGCTAAGGGCTATCCAGCACGCGTTGCATCGTGCATAAGGATAGCCCTTAGCAGTGGTATATTGGCCATATACCACACCTCTTCTGGCCTTGTTGCTTAATTCTATTCTACTGTATTTTATTCAATGCCACGCCAACATTACTCCTTCTAATATTTATATATTTCTTTATTCCATTATTTTACCTTTAGGTGTGTGTATTTTTGTGAATTGTTAGATATAACTGCACTGTTGGAACTAGGAACACAAGCATTTCGCTACAACCGCAATACCATCTGCTAAATATGTGAATTCTGACCAATAACATTTGATTTTATTTAGTTGTGACAGATTATATTAATTCACTCAAGCACGTTGTGTGGGTGTCACACACTTTGGCGACTCCCAGCGCATAACCAATGAGGAGGCTGTATGATTAGAAAATGTTTGAGCATGGTGTCTGTGCGCGTGCGCGAGTGCGTGTGTGTGTGTGTGTGTGTGCGTGTGTGTGTGTGTGTCCTGGAAGAATGATTGTCATCCTGCTAGTTATTTCTTAGAGATTGCAGTTGGAGCATTTTTACTCCACTTTGAAAGAGAGAAAACATGTTATATACCATATTCGATTGTTTATCACCAGGGCAACTAGGCTGGCATGATGGATAAATAATTGCATGTCAGTGTGCTTGCTGGAACGGCCATCTCTGTCGTGGTTGCAGGTACCTGTCAGATCAGTCACATAGATGTACACACACTAGAATGGTTAATGGGCAATGTGCTACACTGCACTGGCAAATCAAAGATTATTCATGGGACACTCGTCATCATCATCGTCATCATCCTGTGACATCACACCAGACAATCTGACATGTTTGGCCACAGAGACATTTAGTCTCATTCTGTTTCAAGATTTTTTTTTTAAAGAGTTTCCTCTTAACTTTTAGTATGACATGTTCTGTATTTCAAAGATCCTCATGTTGCTACCTTTTCTGAGATTGTGGAGTTGTTTTATATTCAATCTATGTAACATTCTATTGCTTTATATAAATCATACAGGATGTCACTATTGGATTTCTTGGAGCTCATTATCCGGATATGTTGTTGTATGAGTAACTATAACATCGTCTATTTTCACCAGACAAACATTGATTTTTTTTTTTGAGACGCAACTGTCGCTGTCTCATCATTGGACAAATCAAAGCTGAACTTTAAGTATGATCCACCGGATATAAAACAACACTGAAAAAGTTTTGATGTTTTCAAAGCCTGAATAAATTAAAAACTGATATTGGAAAGCCTAAAACTTTAGAGGCTTTCCAGTGAACTTCCAGAATTCATCATGGCCTGTCACAGGAGATGACAATTAGATCTGAGGTTGGGAGCCCTGCATTGGAAATATGACAACAATGCTGTCGATCAAGGCTCATTAGGAACAAAGTGAAGAGGACTTGTTGTTCATCAGAAGATACAACTAACCTTTCAGCATACTTTGGCATCAGAAGATACTAAGGGCGAAAGGGGTAGGCCAAAGTAAACATGGTCCTGTTCCTTGAACTGAAGTTGGTGAACGCAGGTTACTTCCAAGAGTTTCTTGAAAAGGAAAAGGGAAAAACTCCAGAGCATAGTTATGGTTGTGGCATTTGGTTGGTTGTGGCATTTGGTTAGTTGTGGCATTTGGTCGGTTGTAGCATTTGGTTGGCTGTAGCATTTGGTTGGTTGTAGCATTTGGTTGGTTGTAGCATTTGGTTGGTTGTAGCATTTGGTTAGTTGTAGCATTTGGTTAGTTGTGGCATTTGGTTAGTTGTAGCATTTGGTTGGTTGTAGCATTTGGTTAGTTGTTGCATTTTGTTGGTTGTAGCATTTGGTTGGTTGTAGCATTTGGTTAGTTGTTGCATTTGGTTGGCTGTAGCATTTGGTTGGCTGTAGCATTTGGTTGGCTGTAGCATTTGGTTGGTTGTGGCATTTGGTTGGTTGTGGCATTTGGTTGGAGAGCCTTACGGTTGTGGGCAAGGCAGTTGCCGTACCAGGCGGTGATACAGCCCGCCAGGATGCTCTCGATTGTGCATCTGTAGAAGTTTGTGAGTGCTTTTGGTGACAAGCCAAATTTCTTCAGCCTCCTGAGGTTGAAGAGGCGCTGCTGCGCTTTCTTCACCATGCTGTCTGTTTGGGTGGACCAATTCAGTTTGTCTGCGATGTGTATGCCGAGGAAGTTCAAACTTGCTACCCTCTCCACTACTATTCCATCGATGTGGATAGGGGGGTGTTCCCTCTGCTGTTTCCTGAAGTCCACAATCATCTCCTTAGTTTTGTTGACGTTGAGTGTGAGGTTATTTTCATGTAGGCCGTCTCGTCGTTGTTGGTAATCAAGCCTACCACTGTTGTGTTGTCCGCAAACTTGATGATTGAGTTGGAGGCGTGCGTGGCCACGCAGTCGTGGGTGAACAGGGAGTACAGGAGAGGGCTCAGAACGCACTCTTGTGGGGCCCCAGTGTTGAGGATCAGCGGGGTGGAGATGTTGTTGCCTACCCTCACCACCTGGGGGCGGCCCATCAGGAAGTCCAGTACCCAGTTGCACAGGGCGGGGTCGAGACCCAGGGTCTCGAGCTTGATGACGAGCTTGGAGGGTACTATGGTGTTAAATGCCGAGCTGTAGTCGATGAACAGAATTCTCACATAGGTATTCCTCTTGTCCAGATGGGTTAGGGCAGTGTGCAGTGTGGTTGAGATTGCATCGTCTGTGGACCTATTTGGGCGGCAAGCAAATTAGAGTGGGTCTAGGATGTCAGGTAGGGTGGAGGTGATATGGTCCTTGACTAGTCTCTCAAAGCACTTCATGATGACGGAAGTGAGTGCTACGGGGCGGTAGTCATTTAGCTCAATTACCTTAGCTTTCTTGGGAACAGGAACAATGGTGGCCCTCTTGAAGCATGTGGGAACAGCAGACTGGTATAGGGATTGATTGAATATGTCCGTAAACACACCAGCCAGCTGGTCTGCGCATGCTCTGAGGGCGCGGCTGGGGATGCCGTCTGGGCCTGCAGCCTTGCGAGGGTTAACACTTTTAAATGTTTTACTCACCTTGGCTGCAGTGAAGGAGAGGCCGCATGTTTTGGTTGCAGGCCGCTTCAGTGGCACTGTATTGTCCTCAAAGCGGGCAAAAAAGTTATTTAGTCTGCCTGAGAGCAAGACATCCTGGTCCGTGACGGTGCTGGTTTTCTTTTTGTAATCCGTGATTGACTGTAGACCCTGCCATATACCTCTTGTGTCTGAGCCGTTGAATTGAGATTCTACTTCGTCTCTATACTGACGCTTAGCTTGTTTGATTGCCTTGCGGAGGGAATAGTTACACTGTTTGTATCTGGTCATGTTTCCTGTCACCTTGCCCTGATTAAAAGCAGTGGTTCGCGCTTTCAGTTTCACGCGAATGCTGCCATCAATCCACGGTTTCTGGTTTGGGAATATTTTAATCGTTGCTATGGGAACGACATATTCAACGCACGTTCTAATGAACTCGCACACCGAATCAGCGTATTCGTCAATGTTGTTGTCTGACGCAATACGAAACATATCCCAGTCCACGTGATGGAAGCTGTCATGTTTTGTCATTGATTATCATGCCTTGTCCCTGTTCTTCTCCTTCTATTCGTTTCCCTCTGCTGGTCTTATTAGGTTCTTTCCCTCTTTCTATCCCTCTCTCTCCCCCTCCCTCTCTCACTCTCCCGCTCTCTCTTCTCTCTATCGTTCCGTTCCTGCTCCCAGCTGTTCCTATTCCCCTAATCAATCATTTAGTCTTCCCACACCTGTTCCCGATCCTTTTCCCTGATTAGAGTCCCTATTTCTCTCCTTGTTATTCGTTTCTGCCCTGTCGGTTCCTTGTCTAGAATTCACCGTGCTGTGTTTGTGTATCGCCCTGTCGTGTCGTGTTTTCCTCAGATGCTGCGTGGTGAGCAGGTGTCTGAGTCTGTTTGGTTCAAGTGCCTTCCCGAGGCAACCTGCTGTTCACCTGCTGTTCAAGATCGAGTCTCCAGTTTGTCCTCGTCATTTCGAGTGAAAGTTGTGTTTTTTTGATTGTATTTACTTTACTGGATTAAAGACTCTGTTTTCGCCAAGTCGCTTTTGGGTCCTCTTTCACCTGCATGACAGAAGGAACCGACCAAGGAATGGACCCAGCGACTTCAGACGCTCGTTACACTGCCGTCGAGATCCAAGGAGCCATGCTCGGCAGACACGAGCAGGAATTGTCTGCTGCTCGCCATGCCGTGGAGAACCTGGCCGCTCAGGTTTCCGACCTCTCTGGACAGTTCCAGAGTCTTCGTCTCGTGCCACCTGTTACTTCCTGGCCTGCCGAGCCTCCAGAACCTAGGGTTAATAACCCACCTTGCTACTCCGGGCAGCCCACTGAGTGCCGCTCCTTTCTCACGCAGTGTGAGATTGTGTTCTCTCTCCAACCCAACACATACTCTAGAGAGAGAGCTCGGGTTGCTTACGTCATTTCACTCCTTACTGGCCGGGCTCGAGAATGGGGCACAGCTATCTGGGAGGCAAGGGCTGATTGCTCTAACAAGTACCAGAACTTTAAAGAGGAGATGATTCGGGTTTTTGACCGTTCAGTTTTTTGGTAGGGAGGCTTCTAGGGCCCTGGCTTCCCTATGCCAAGGTGAACGGTCCATAACGGATTATTCTATTGAGTTTCGCACTCTTGCTGCCTCTAGTGAGTGGAACGAGCCGGCGCTGCCCGCTCGTTTTCTGGAGGGACTCCACGCAGTGGTTAAGGATGAGATTCTCTCCCGGGAGGTTCCTTCAGATGTGGACTCTTTGATTGCTCTCGCCATCCGCATAGAACGACGGGTAGATCTTCGTCACCGGGCTCGTGGAAGAGAGCTCGCATCAACGGTGTTTCCCTGCTCCGCATCGCAACCATCTCCCTCCTCTGGCTCAGAGACTGAGCCCATGCAGCTGGGAGGGATTCGCATCTCGACTAAGGAGAGGGAACGGAGGATCACCAACCGCCTGTGCCTCTATTGCGGAGTTGCTGGACATTTTGTTAATTCATGTCCAGTAAAAGCCAGAGCTCATCTGTAAGCGGAGGGCTACAGGTGAGCGCAACTACTCAAGTCTCTCCATCAAAATCCTGTACTACTTTGTCGGTCCATCTACGCTGGACCGGTTCGGGTGCTACATGTAGTGCCTTGATAGACTCTGGGGCTGAGGGTTGTTTCATGGACGAAGCATGGGTTCGGAAACATGACATTCCTTTCAGAGAGTTAGAGAAGCCTACGCCCATGTTCGCCTTAGATGGTAGTCATCTTCCCAGTATCAGATTTGAGACACTACCTTTAACCCTCACAGTATCTGGTAACCACAGTGAGACTATTTCTTTTTTGATTTTTCGTTCACCGTTTACACCTGTTGTTTTGGGTCATCCCTGGCTAGTATGTCATAATCCTTCTATTAATTGGTCTAGTAATTCTATCCTATCCTGGAACGTTTCTTGTCATGTGAAGTGTTTAATGTCTGCCATCCCTCCCGTTTCTTCTGTCCCTACTTCTCAGGAGGAACCTGGCGATTTGACAGGAGTGCCGGAGGAATATCATGATCTGCGCACGGTCTTCAGTCGGTCCCGAGCCAACTCCCTTCCTCCTCACCGGTCGTATGATTGTAGTATTGATCTCCTTCCGGGGACCACTCCTCCTCGGGGTAGACTATACTCTCTGTCGGCTCCCGAACGTAAGGCTCTCGAGGATTATTTGTCTGTGTCTCTTGACGCCGGTACCATAGTGCCTTCTTCCTCTCCGGCCGGGGCGGGGTTCTTTTTGTTAAGAAGAAGGACGGTACTCTGCGCCCCTGCGTGGATTATCGAGGGCTGAATGACATAACGGTTAAGAATCGTTATCCGCTTCCCCTTATGTCATCAGCCTTCGAGATTCTGCAGGGAGCCAGGTGCTTTACTAAGTTGGACCTTCGTAACGCTTACCATCTCGTGCGCATCAGAGAGGGGGACGAGTGGAAAACGGCGTTTAACACTCCGTTAGGGCATTTTGAGTACCGGGTTCTGCCGTTTGGTCTCGCCAATGCGCCAGCTGTTTTTCAGGCATTAGTTAATGATGTTCTGAGAGACATGCTGAACATCTTTGTTTTTGTCTATCTTGACGATATCCTGATTTTTTCTCCGTCACTCGAGATTCATGTTCAGCACGTTCGACGTGTTCTACAGCGCCTTTTAGAGAATTGTCTCTACGTAAAGGCTGAGAAGTGCTCTTTTCATGTCTCCTCCGTTACTTTTCTCGGTTCCGTTATTTCCGCTGAAGGCATTCAGATGGATTCCGCTAAGGTCCAAGCTGTCAGTGATTGGCCCGTTCCAAGGTCACGTGTCGAGTTGCAGCGCTTTTTAGGTTTCGCTAATTTCTATCGGCGTTTCATTCGTAATTTCGGTCAAGTTGCTGCCCCTCTCACAGCTCTTACTTCTGTCAAGACGTGTTTTAAGTGGTCCGGTTCCGCCCAGGGAGCTTTTGATCTTCTAAAAGAACGTTTTACGTCCGCTCCTATCCTCGTTACTCCTGACGTCACTAGACAATTCATTGTCGAGGTTGACGCTTCAGAGGTAGGCGTGGGAGCCATTCTATCCCAGCGCTTCCAGTCTGACGATAAGGTTCATCCTTGCGCTTATTTTTCTCATCGCCTGTCGCCATCTGAGCGCAACTATGATGTGGGTAACCGTGAACTGCTCGCCATCCGCTTAGCCCTAGGCGAATGGCGACAGTGGTTGGAGGGGGCGACCGTTCCTTTTGTCGTTTGGACAGACCATAAGAACCTTGAGTACATCCGTTCTGCCAAACGACTTAATGCCCGTCAAGCTCGTTGGGCGTTGTTTTTCGCTCGTTTCGAGTTTGTGATTTCTTACCGTCCGGGTAGCAAGAACACCAAGCCTGATGCCTTATCCCGTCTGTTTAGTTCTTCTGTGGCTTCTACTGATCCCGAGGGGATTCTTCCTTATGGGCGTGTTGTCGGGTTAACAGTCTGGGGAATTGAAAGACAGGTTAAGCAAGCACTCACGCACACTGCGTCGCCGCGCGCTTGTCCTAGTAACCTCCTTTTCGTTCCTGTTTCCACTCGTCTGGCTGTTCTTCAGTGGGCTCACTCTGCCAAGTTAGCTGGTCATCCCGGTGTTCGAGGCACTCTTGCGTCTATTCGCCAGCGCTTTTGGTGGCCGACTCAGGAGCGTGACACGCGCCGTTTCGTGGCTGCTTGTTCGGACTGCGCGCAGACTAAGTCGGGTAACTCTCCTCCTGCCGGTCGTCTCAGACCGCTCCCCATTCCTTCTCGACCATGGTCTCACATCGCCCTAGACTTCATTACCGGTCTGCCTTTGTCTGCGGGGAAGACTGTGATTCTTACGGTTGTCGATAGGTTCTCTAAGGCGGCACATTTCATTCCCTCGCTAAACTTCCTTCCGCTAAGGAGACGGCACAAATCATTATCGAGAATGTATTCAGAATTCATGGCCTCCCGTTAGACGCCGTTTAGACAGAGGCCCGCAATTCACGTCACAGTTTTGGAGGGAGTTCTGTCGTTTGATTGGTGCGTCCGTCAGTCTCTCTTCCGGGTTTCATCCCCAGTCTAACGGTCAAGCAGAGAGGGCCAATCAGACGATTGGTCGCATACTACGCAGCCTTTCTTTCAGAAACCCTGCGTCTTGGGCAGAACAGCTCCCCTGGGCAGAATACGCTCTTCGCTTCCTTCGTCTGCTACCGGGTTATCTCCGTTTCAGAGTAGTCTGGGTTACCAGCCTCCTCTGTTCTCATCCCAGCTTGCCGAGTCCAGCGTTCCCTCCGCTCAAGCGTTTGTCCAACGTTGTGAGCGCACCTGGAGGAGGGTGAGGTCTGCACTTTGCCGTTACAGGGCACAGACTGTGAGAGCCGCCAATAAACGCAGGATTAAGAGTCCAAGGTATTGTTGCGGCCAGAGAGTGTGGCTTTCCACTCGCAACCTTCCTCTTACGACAGCTTCTCGTAAGTTGACTCCGCGGTTCATTGGTCCGTTCCGTGTCTCCCAGGTCGTCAATCCTGTCGCTGTGCGACTGCTTCTTCCGCGACATCTTCGTCGCGTCCATCCTGTCTTCCATGTCTCCTGTGTCAAGCCCTTTCTTCGCACTCCCGTTCGTCTTCCCTCCCCCCTCCCGTCCTTGTCGAGAGCGCACCTATTTACAAGGTACATAAGATCATGGACATGCGTTCTCGGGGACGGGGTCACCAATACTTAGTGGATTGGGAGGGTTACGGTCCTGAGGAGAGGAGTTGGGTTCCGTCTCGGGACGTGCTGGACCGTTCACTCATTGATGATTTCCTCCGTTGCCGCCAGGATTCCTCCTCGAGTGCGCCAGGAGGCGCTCGGTGAGTGGGGGGTACTGTCATGTTTTGTCATTGATTATCATGCCTTGTCCCTGTTCTTCTCCTTCTATTCGTTTCCCTCTGCTGGTCTTATTAGGTTCTTTCCCTCTTTCTATCCCTCTCTCTCCCCCTCCCTCTCTCACTCTCCCGCTCTCTCTTCTCTCTATCGTTCCGTTCCTGCTCCCAGCTGTTCCTATTCCCCTAATCAATCATTTAGTCTTCCCACACCTGTTCCCGATCCTTTTCCCTGATTAGAGTCCCTATTTCTCTCCTTGTTATTCGTTTCTGCCCTGTCGGTTCCTTGTCTAGAATTCACCGTGCTGTGTTTGTGTATCGCCCTGTCGTGTCGTGTTTTCCTCAGATGCTGCGTGGTGAGCAGGTGTCTGAGTCTGTTTGGTTCAAGTGCCTTCCCGAGGCAACCTGCTGTTCACCTGCTGTTCAAGATCGAGTCTCCAGTTTGTCCTCGTCATTTCGAGTGAAAGTTGTGTTTTTTTGATTGTATTTACTTTACTGGATTAAAGACTCTGTTTTCGCCAAGTCGCTTTTGGGTCCTCTTTCACCTGCATGACAGAAGCAGTCTTGGAGTGTGGAATCAGATTGGTCGGACCAGCTTTGAACAGACCTCAGCGTGGGAGCTTCTTGTTTTAGTTTCTGTCTGTAGGCAGGGATCAACAAAATGGAGTCGTGGTGAATGCAAAGGTATTGTATCTATATAGATATGTGTACTACAAAGGTATTGTATCTGTATAGATATGTGACCAAGGTCATTCTCCCCAGATTGCACAGTTTGGCCTGGAGGCCAGCTCAGTTTGGCCTGGAGGCCAGCTCAGTTTGGCCTGGAGGCCAGCTCAGTTTGGCCTGGAGGTCAGTCTTGGTGGTTCCAAACTTATTCGATTTAAGAATGATGGAGGCCACTGTGTTCTTGGGGAAATTCAATGCAGTACTCAATTTCGAGTAGTAGGGTCTGAAAAGTTATGTAAATAAGGTATTTGTTTTATTTAATTTTATACGTTTGCAAAACAAATTCGCAAACAATTCCTCATTATGGGGTATAGTGTGTAGTTTGAGGAGGAAAATTATTTATTTAATCCATTTTAGAATAAGGCTGTAATTTAACACAATGTGGAAAAAGTCAAAGGGTCTGAACACTTTCCAAATGCACGGTATGTGTCCTTCAAGAGTACTGTATCTGTATAGATCTGTGTCCTACAACAGTAATGTATCTGTGATGATATGGGTCCTACACAGGTACTGTATCTGTGTTGATATGGGTCCTACAACAGTAATGTATCTGTGATGATATGGGTCCTACAACAGTAATGTATCTGTGATGATATGGGTCCTACAACAGTAATGTATGTGTGTTGATATGGGTCCTACAACAGTAATGTATCTGTGTTGATATGTGTCCTACAACAGTAATGTATCTGTGTTGATATGGGTCCTACAACAGTAATGTATGTGTGTTGATATGGGTCCTACAACAATACTGTATCTGTATAGATATGTGTGGCAGTTTTTTCTCTTTTCCTGACTTGATGTGTTTTGTCATAAATGGTTAGGCTGACATATTACTATGGATGGCCACAAACACATTTGCGGGTGATGAAAATTGGATGAATATTATTGTCCATGTGCTTTTAAGTGTTGAGGACGATGACTGTGTGACGGCACCTAGGCCTCCTCTCTTCTCCCCATCGTTAATATGCTGTGTTTGAATAGGCTTCCGACGTTGTCACTCTTCTCTCTATGTCTACAGGCTTTTTATGTCCTATGTGCACAAATTGTTAAATGGGAGAAACTGATGAGGTGGACTGTAGAAGCAGATTGAATACGACAGCTGACTTCAAGAGAAAGAAATCATCATTTTTTCATTTTTTAAAATTCTCTTGGACAAAGAATAACTATTGCGGAATTCAGGAAAGACAATGAGTAATAGCGAGAGAGAGAGAGAGCGAGCGAGAGAGAGCGAAAGAGAGAGAGTGAGAGAGAGCGAGAGAGAGAGAGAGAGAGAGAGAGAGAGAGAGAGAGAGAGAGAGAGAGAGAGAGAGAGAGAGAGAGAGAGAGAGAGAGAGAGAGAGAGGGGAAGTCATGTATACACTGAGTATACAAAACATTATGAACACCTGCTCTTTCCATGACATAGAATAGGAGACATCTTTATCTGACCAGATGAATTCAGGTGAAATCTATGATCCCTTATTTATTTTGCTCGTTAAATCCACTTCAATCAGTTTAGATGAAGGGGAGGAGACAGGTTAAAGAAGGATTTGTAAGCTTTAAAACAATTGAGAAATGGATTGTGTATTTGTGCCATTCAGATGGTGAATGGGCAAGACAAAATATTTAAGTGTAGTCCGTCATTGTGAAATAAGAATTTGTTCTTAACTGACTTGCCTAGTTAAAAAAAAAATCCCTCCCCGTTGATTGGGGTAATGGTAGTAGGTGCCAGGCGCACCGGTTTGTGTCAAGAACTGTAACACTGCTGAGTTTTTCGCTCAACAGTTTCCCGCGTGTATCAGGAATGGTCCAGCACTAAAGGATATCTAGCCAACCTGACACAACTGTGGGAAGCATTGTCGTCAACATCAGCCTGCACCCATGTGGAACGCTTTCGACACCTTGTAGAGTCCATGCCCCGGCGAATTGAGACTGTTCTGAGGGGAAAAGGGGTTGCAAGTCAATATTAGGAAGGTGTTCCTAATGTTTTGTAAAACCCTGTGTATGTTCCAGTTGTTTTTGGGGAATCTCTCCTGGGGTAGTGGACAAAAGTGATGGAGAGACAGAGTGCGTTTCCCTCCTATCCCCCACCATCCTCACCTAGCTGTGTCCTATCAGGACCAGATGTCTCCCTCCTATCCCCCACCACCCTCACCTAGCTGGGTCCCATGAGGCCCGTCTTGGCCCTCTTTTCTTTCAGAGTTACAATCATGGTTTTTCTGTCTTTCTCTCCCTTTCAACATTTCTCTTTTCCTTTTCATTCGTCTCTTTCCGGTGTCTCCACAGTCTATGATACATCTTCCCGAGAGGTAATGTTCAAGACCAAAAATATCTAGTTTATTTACTTCCTACATCATTTAGCAGTTTAGTGGTGTATCCCTGCCGCCCATTCCAGGACCACCAGCTCTACCTCATATTTTTTCTCTCTCTCTAATTCCTTTGACCCTCTCTCGCTCTCTCTGAATAATGAGGTGGCGGTCATAGTGGGGTCAAAAGGAGACACGGTAACCAGGATTAATGGGACTTTTATCTCTACTGGTTGAACAGATTGATCAGTAATGGGAATTCAATGAGGTGTAAGACACAGACATGGTCGTTATCTTCAGAGGATATTGACAAATCATGTTGAGTTAATAATCATCTCTAACGCAATATTTTATCACTTTGGTCAATTCATACTTACATCCTCCTTTGAAGAATCCTTTTTAAACTCCCCATCCATTTTGTAGAATATTAACTGAACAACATAAAACGTGTTCCATTGATTCCTCTTTCATTATTTGCTGCAAGTTTCTTCTACGTTCCCCTTTCTATTTGTACTTTTTCACCTTGGGTGTTAATTAAACTGTGAGAGTGTGACAGAGTTTTCCCTCCATTTTGTCGGCAACAACCAATAACCCTTCTTCCCCGAAGAGACACAATATCAGATCTCTCCTCCTTTTCATCATCAACCCTCTCATCAAGGGTGCACTCTTGTATTCAGCCTCTCTCTGATAGCGGCATTTCGTTTTCCTCAGAAAACAAACTCGAGAAAACACGTGGAATAGGGCAATGCAACGGCACCCCATCTCCCGGATAATAATCCTGAAGAAGTGGAGACAAAAGTAATTCATCTGCAAGTCGTCGACACTGGCAGGTTGACTTTTTTACTGAGGACGGGTGATAATTGTGATACTTTCCGAATTGATGAGTGTAATCCAGACAGTCATGCCAACCCGGTTGAAATGAGGAGGAAGATGAAAATAAGGAATGTACACAGAGGAGTGTTTATGTAACAAAACAAAGAAAGTGTATCAAATAAAGTTTTGTTCCACTCTGTTTCGCAGAGATGGATAGGAGCAGCAATCAAAAGAAACAGGCAATTTAGCCTCAGTGTGATAAAGGAGAATGAACAAACACACCTAGATTTATTCAGTTTTATTGTATTTACACATTCCAATACTTTGTCTCAAACATTGTCTGGATCCTCGAAACTAATTCCCAAACCTTGAATTGAACAAATCACACAAAAGATAAACCCACTCCAGCAGTACATCCACCCTTAGCAACATGCTCCGGTTTGAGCACTCTACAAAAGTATCAGTGTCATATAGACACAGACATGTTTTTTTAAATCTTTCCCACCACTCTACATCTCTCTCTCTTCCCAAAGTTGTGCTGCTACAACATGATCATGTGTATCCCAGGTCAGAGGGAGTTCTGCTCCATCACGATCATGTGTATCCCAGGTCAGAGGAAGTTCTGCTCCAACACGATCATGTGTATCCCAGGTCAGAGGAAGTTCTGCTCCAACACGATCATGTGTATCCCAAGTCAGAGGAAGCTCTGCTCCATCACGATCATGTGCATGCCAGGTCAGAGGAAGCTCTGCTCCATCACGATCATGTGTATCCCAGGTCAGAGGAAGTTCTGCTCCATCACGATCATGTGTATCCCAGGTCAGAGGAAGCTCTGCTCCATCACGATCATGTGCATGCCAGGTCAGAGGAAGTTCTGCTCCATGACGATCATGTGTATCCCAGGTCAGAGGAAGTTCTGCTCCATCACGATCATGTGTATCCCAGGTCAGAGGAAGTTCTGCTCCATCACGATCATGTGTATCCCAGGTCAGAGGAAGTTCTGCTCCATCACGATCACGTGTATCTCATGTCAGAGGAAGCTCTGCTCCATCACAATCATGTGTATCCCAGGTCAGAGGAAGTTCTGCTCCATGACGATCATGTGTATCCCAGGACAGAGGAAGTTCTGCTCCATCACGATCATGTGTATCCCAGGTCAGAGGAAGTTCTGCTCCATCACGATCACGTGTATCCCATGTCAGAGGAAGTTCTGCTCCATCACGATCACGTGTATCCCAGGTCAGAGGAAGCTCTGCTCCATCACGATCATGTGCATGCCAGGTCAGAGGAAGTTCTGCTCCATCACGATCATGTGTATCCCAGGTCAGAGGAAGTTCTGCTCCATGACGATCATGT
Organism: Oncorhynchus gorbuscha; assembly: GCF_021184085.1. NCBI lineage: Eukaryota > Metazoa > Chordata > Actinopteri > Salmoniformes > Salmonidae > Oncorhynchus > Oncorhynchus gorbuscha. The sequence goes on from NC_060197.1 coordinate 42,150,565, forward strand.
GTATCCCAGGTCAGAGGAAGTTCTGCTCCATGACGATCATGTGTATCCCAGGTCAGAGGAAGTTCTGCTCCATCACGATCATGTGTATCCCAGGTCAGAGGAAGTTCTGCTCCATCACGATCATGTGTATCCCAAGTCAGAGGAAGCTCTGCTCCATCACGATCATGTGCATGCCAGGTCAGAGGAAGTTCTGCTCCATCACGATCATGTGTATCCCAGGTCAGAGGAAGTTCTGCTCCATGACGATCATGTGTATCCCAGGTCAGAGGAAGTTCTGCTCCATCACGATCATGTGTATCCCAGGTCAGAGGAAGTTCTGCTCCATCACGATCATGTGTATCCCAGGTCAGAGGAAGTTCTGCTCCATCACGATCATGTGTATCCCAAGTCAGAGGAAGTTCTGCTCCATCACGATCATGTGTATCCCAGGTCAGAGGAAGTTCTGCTCCATCACGATCATGTGTATCCCAGGTCAGAGGAAGTTCTGCTCCATCACGATCACGTGTATCCCAGGTCAGAGGAAGTTCTGCTCCATCACGATCACGTGTATCCCAGGTCAGAGGAAGTTCTGCTCCATCACGATCATGTGTATCCCAGGTCAGAGGAAGTTCTGCTCCATCACGATCATGTGTATCCCAGGTCAAAGGACGTTCTGCTCCATCACGATCATGTGTATCCCAGGTCAGAGGAAGCTCTGCTCCATCACGATCATGTGTATCCCAGGTCAGAGGAAGTTCTGCTCCATCACGATCATGTGTATCCCAGGTCAGAGGAAGTTCTGCTCCATCACGATCATGTGTATCCCAGGTCAGAGGAAGTTCTGCTCCATCACGATCACGTGTATCCCAGGTCAGAGGAAGTTGTATGTGTGTAATGTGAAATAATATGCCTGCTTGATGATATCAATCGTCCTTTTCTGCCCGGGTTTTGAACAACTCAAAAAACTCTTAATTTGTATCACACTCCGCAGATGAGATCCCTGTCAGTGTGCTGGGTATGCTTTGAACTGAAGAGATCTACAGAGAGAGAGAGAGAGAGTGATAAGAGAGGAGGGGGAAAAAAGAGAGGGGAGACGGACTGATTCTGAGAGTAGAGTGGTAAGCTGTGTCGTTCTGGAGGATGTCCAGACCTCAACTCAGCTCCTGATGAGGCAAACGAGATAAACACTGATTCAGCAAGGGCAGAAATATTAAATCAAATCAAATCAAATTTTATTTGTCACATACACATGGTTAGCAGATGTTAATGCGAGTGTAGCGAAATGCTTGTGCTTCTAGTTCCGATAATGCAGTAATAACCAACAAGTAATCTAACTAACAATTCCAAAACTACTGTCTTATACACAGTGTAAGGGGATAAAGAATATGTACATAAGGATATATGAATGAGTGATGGTAAAGAGCAGCATAGGCAAGATACAGTAGATGGTATTGAGTACAGTATATACATATGAGATGAGTATGTAAACAAAGTGGCATAGTTAAAGTGGCTAGTGATACATGTATTACATAAGGATGCAGTCGATGATATAGAGTACAGTATATACGTATGCATATGAGATGAATAATGTAGGGTAAGTAACATTATATAAGGTAGCATTGTTTAAAGTGGCTAGTGATATATTTACATCATTTCCCATCAATTCCCATTATTAAAGTGGCTGGAGTTGAGTCAGTGTCAGTGTGTTGGCAGCAGCCACTCAATGTTAGTGGTGGCTGTTTAACAGTCTGATGGCCTTGAGATAGAAGCTGTTTTTCAGTCTCTCGGTCCCAGCTTTGATGCACCTGTACTGACCTCTCCTTCTGGATGATAGCGGGGTGAACAGGCAGTGGCTCGGGTGGTTGTTGTCCTTGATGTTCTTTATGGCCTTCCTGTAACATCGGGTGGTGTAGGTGTCCTGGAGGGCAGGTAGTTTGCCCCCGGTGATGCGTTGTGCAGACCTCACTACCCTCTGGAGAGCCTTACGGTTGAGGGCGGAGCAGTTGCCGTACCAGGCAGTGATACAGCCCGCCAGGATGCTCTCGATTGTGCATCTGTAGAAGTTTGTGAGTGCTTTTGGTGACAAGCCAAATTTCTTCAGCCTCCTGAGGTTGAAGAGGCGATGCTGCCTGTGTGAGTGGACCAATTCAGTTTGTCTGTGATGTGTATGCCGAGGAACTTAAAACTTGCTACCCTCTCCACTACTGTTCCATCGATGTGGATAGGGAGGTGTTCCCTCTGCTGTTTCCTGAAGTCCACAATCATCTCCTTAGTTTTGTTGACGTTGAGTGTGAGGTTATTTTCCTGACACCACACTCCGAGGGCCCTCACCTCCTCCCTGTAGGCCGTCTCGCCGTTGTTGCTAATCAAGCCTACCACTGTTGTGTCGTCCGCAAACTTATTACACTTCTTTAACTGATTAGCATATCTGCTTGTTTTGAATGGTTCCTAAATATGCCATTATACTCCTCATCGTGGTTCATTCTTACTGTAAATATGCCATTATACTCCTCATCGTGGTTCCTTCTTACTGTAAATATGCCATTATACTCCTCATCGTGGTTCCTTCTTACTGTAAATATGCCATTATACTCCTCATCGTGGTTCCTTCTTACTGTAAATATGCCATTATACTCCTCATCGTGGTTCCTTCTTACTGTAAATATGCCATTATACTCCCCATTGTGGTTCCTTCTTACTGTAAATATGCCATTATACTCCCCATCGTGGTTCCTTCTTACTGTAAATATGCCATTTATACTCCCCATCGTGGTTCCTTCTTACTGTAAATATGCCATTATACTCCCCATCGTGGTTCCTTCTTACTGTAAATATGCCATTATACTCCCCATTGTGGTTCCTTCTTACTGTAAATATGCCATTATACTCCCCATCGTGGTTCCTTCTTACTGTAAATATGCCATTTATACTCCCCATCGTGGTTCCTTCTTACTGTAAATATGCCATTATACTCCCCATCGTGGTTCCTTCTTACTGTAAATATGCCATTATACTCCCCATCGTGGTTCCTTCTTACTGTAAATATGCCAATTATACTCCCCATCGTGGTTCCTTCTTACTGTAAATATGCCATTATACTCCTCATCGTGGTTCCTTCTTACTGTAAATATGCCATTATACTCCCCATCGTGGTTCCTTCTTACTGTAAATATGCCATTTATACTCCCCATCGTGGTTCCTTCTTACTGTAAATATGCCATTATACTCCTCATCGTGGTTCCTTCTTACTGTAAATATGCCATTATACTCCCCATCGTGGTTCCTTCTTACTGTAAATATGCCATTATACTCCTCATCGTGGTTCCTTCTTACTGTAAACATGCCATTATACTCCTCATCGTGGTTCCTTCTTACTGTAAATATGCCATTATACTCCCCATCGTGGTTCCTTCTTACTGTAAATATGCCATTATACTCCCCATCGTGGTTCCTTCTTACTGTAAATATGCCATTTATACTCCTCATCGTGGTTCCTTCTTACTGTAAATATGCCATTATACTCCTCATCGTGGTTCCTTCTTACTGTAAATATGCCATTATACTCCCCATCGTGGTTCCTTCTTACTGTAAATATGTCATTATACTCCTCATCGTGGTTCCTTCTTACTGTAAATATGCCATTATACTCCTCATCGTGGTTCCTTCTTACTGTAAATATGCCATTATACTCCTCATCGTGGTTCCTTCTTACTGTAAATATGCCATTATACTCCTCATCGTGGTTCCTTCTTACTGTAAATATGCCATTATACTCCGTGGTTCATCGTAAATATGCCATTATACTCCTCATCGTGGTTCCTTCTTACTGTAAATATGCCATTTATACTCCTCATCTTGGTTCCTTCTTACTGTAAATATGCCATTATACTCCTCATCGTGGTTCCTTCTTACTGTAAATATGCCATTATACTCCCCATCGTGGTTCCTTCTTACTGTAAATATGCCATTATACTCCCCATCGTGGTTCCTTCTTACTGTACATATGCCATTATACTCCCCATTGTGGTTCCTTCTTACTGTAAATATGCCATTTATACTCCCCATCGTGGTTCCTTCTTACTGTAAATATGCCATTATACTCCCCATCATGGTTCCTTCTTACTGTAAATATGCCATTATATTCCCCATCGTGGTTCCTTCTTACTGTAAATATGCAATTCCTGTTGTGGTTCCTTCTTATTGTAAATGTGCCATTCACATGGGGGTTTATGCTTACTGTAAATGTGCAATTCCCATTGAGGTTCTGTCTTACTTTAAATGTACCATCATCTTGCCCATTGTTGCTTCGTACTGTAAAAAGCTCAAACTTAACTTTTCCCTCTGTAGTATAGTTGGCATTTAGACATTTTAGCACATTCCATCATAGCACAGTAGAGTCTATATATACTGTAGACAAAAATATACTGAGCAAAAATTTAAATTGCAACATGCAGCAATTTCAAAGATTTTACTGACTTAGAGTTCATAGAAGGAAATCAGTCAAATTAAATACATTCATTGGGCCCTAATCTATGGATTTCACATGACTGGGAACACAGATATGAATCTATTGGCTACAGATACCTTTAAAAAAAGGTAGGGCCATGGATCAGGAAACCAGACAGTATGTGGTGTGACAACCATTTGTGTCATGCAGCGCAGCACATCTCATTCGTATAGAGTTGATCAGGCTGTTGATTGTGGCCTGTGGAAAGTTGTCCCACTCCTCTTCAATGGCTGTGTAAAGTTGCTGGATATTGGCGGGACCTGGAACAGGTTGTCGAACACGTCGATCCAGAGCATCCCAAACATGCTCAATGGAGGGTGACATGTCTGGTGAGTATGCAGGCCATGGAAGAACTGGGACATTTTCAGCTTCCATGAGTTGTGTACAGATCCATGTGACATGGAGCCGTGCAGTATCATGCTGAAACATGAGGTAATGATGGGGGATGAATGGCACGACAATGGGCCTCCAGGATCTCGTCAGGGTACCTCTGTGCATGCAAATTGCCTTCAATAAAATGCAATTGTGTTCGTTGTCTGTAGCTTATGCCTGCCCATACCATAAACCCACCACCACCATGGGGCACTCTGTTCACAATGTTGACATCAGCAAACCGCTCGCCCACACGAAACCAAGCAGCCCTGTCTGCCAGGGGATTCATCTGTGAAGGGAACACATCTCCAGCATGCCAGTGGCCATTGAAGATGAGCATTTTCCCACTAAAGTCCTTTACGAAGCTGAACTTCAGGATTCTGATGAAGACTATGAGCGTGCAGATGAGTTTCCTTGAGACGGTTTCTTCGGTTGTGCAAACCCACAGTTTCATTAGCTGTCCGGCCACAGACGATCCCGCAGGTGAAGTAGCCGGATGTGGAGGTCCAGGGTTGGCGTGGTAACACATGGTCTGTGGTTGTGATGCCAGTTGGACATACTGAAAAATTCTCTAAAACGATGTTGGAGGCGTCTTATGGTAGAGAAATGAACTTTCATTTCTCTGGCAACATCTTTGGTGGACATTCCTGCAGTCAACATGCCAATTGCATGTGCCCTCAAAACATGAGACATCTGTGGCATTGTTTTGTGACAAAACTGCACAATTTAGAGTGGCCTTTTATTGTCCCCAGCACAAAGTGCACCTTGGTAATGACCATGCCGTTTAATCAGTTTCTTGATATGCCAAACCTGCCAGGTGGATGGATTATCTTGGCCTAGGAGAAATGCTCAGTGACAGGGATGTAAACACATTTGTGCCCAAATCTGAGAGAATAACTTTTTCTGTGCGTATGGAACATTTCTGGAATCTTTTATTTCAGCTCATGAAACACCAGGCCAACACGTTATATGTTGTGTTGATATTTATTTGAGTGTGCAAAACACTAGGGACATCTTCCTAATATTTAGTTGCACCCCCTCTTGCCCTCAGAACAGCCTCAGTTCATCAGGGCATATGGACTCTACAAGGTGTTGAAAGCAATCCACAAGGATGCTGGCCCATGTTGACTCTACAAGGTGTTGAAAGCAATCCACAAGGATGCTGGCCCATGTTGACTCTACAAGGTGTTGAAAGCAATCCACAAGGATGCTGGCCCATGTTGATTCCAATGCTTCCCACAGTTGTGTCAAGTTGGTTGGATGTCCTTTGGGTGGTGAAAGTGAAAAACAAAGCAGGGTTGTAGTTTATGACACACTTAAACCTGTGCGCTTGTTCCGGTGACAGAGGTAGACAGAGGGAGTGAAGCTCCTTTCCCTTGTTCCAACTCATGAACCGAATACGAACTTGAACAAGTGGAATGGACTCCGTAAAAGCTTCCCCCTCTCTCTCTCTCTCTCTCTCTCTCTCTCTCTCTCTCTCTCTCTCTCTCTCTCTCTCTCTCTCTCTCTCTCTCTCTCAAGAATAAAGTGAGTAAAGCCCCCCCCCCCCTCTGAACGTCCATACATCATCAAGCACCATTGTTATACCGAGGCTCTTGAGTATTCATTGTAATATTTCTACACTATCATATTTGTAAGATGAATTTAATAATCTTACTAAGACAAACCTATCATTTATCAATCCCCTCTTCCCATTATAGATCCATTTAATCCCAACCAATCATTTATCAACCCCGTCTTTCCATGCTAGATCCATTTAATCCCCAACACGCCATGGGTTTCATTCTCAACAACACAATGCCCCAAGAAGACAATATCTCTTCAGGAAACTCTGTCTAACCAATGGATAGACAGTATTAAACTGGTTATGTCTATCATAATAAGATATACATTAGATTTTCCTTTTACCTCCCTTATCTCACCTCATTTGCTCACATTGTATATAGACTTATTTTTATACCTTATTATTGACGGTATGTTTGTTTTACTCCATGTGTAACTCTGTGTCGAACTGCTTTGCTTTATCTTGGCCAGGTCGCAATTGTAAATGAGAACTTGTTCTCAACTTGCCTACCTGGTTAAATAAAGGTGAAATAAAAATTGTAATATAAAATAAAGTTGTGGTCACATATTAAGATTGTAATACATTGCACATATCTCATTCCAAGGTGACTTGTCTGAATATATCATTTTCTGTAGGCTAAAATAAATCTTAGTTTACTGATGATCTGTTTTTTTTTTTATTCTGCCAGTTTCTTCCCTCCAACATACATAATGGACAGTGAGACATACAGTATCAGCAATATTAAATGGAAGGAGGCCTGAAATGTTCCCATCCCTCGTGTCATTACATGGCGTGTAGATTCTAACACCCAGAGGCCTTACGTCACAGTACCACAGAGGTTAACCACCTCCATGCTTCCTCCCACCCTCAATCTCTCCCTCCGTTTCTCCTGCCCTGACCCCCATCTCTCCCTCCGTTTCTCCTGCCCTGCCCTCCATCTCTCCCTCCGTTTCTCCTGCCCTGACCTCCATCTCTCCCTCCGTTTCTCCTGCCCTCCATCTCTCCCTGCCCTCCATCTCTCCCTGCCCTCCATCTCTCCCTCCGTTTCTCCTGCCCTGCCCTCCATCTCTCCCTGCCCTCCATCTCTCCCTGCCCTCCATCTCTCCCTGCCCTCCATCTCTCCCTCCGTTTCTCCTGCCCTGCCCTCCATCTCTCCCTGCCCTCCATCTCTCCCTGCCCTCCATCTCTCCCTGCCCTCCATCTCTCCCTCCGTTTCTCCTGCCCTGCTCTCCATCTCTCCCTGCCCTCCATCTCTCCCTGCCCTCCATCTCTCCCTTCCCTCCTGCCCTGCCCTCCATCTCTCCCTGCCCTCCTGCCCTGCCCTCCATCTCTCCCTCCGTTTCTCCTGCCCTGCCCTCCATCTCTCCCTGCCCTCCATCTCTCCCTGCCTCCATCTCTCCCTGCCCTCCATGTCTCCCTGCCCTCCATCTCTCCCTGCCCTCCATCTCTCCCTGCCCTCCATCTCTCCCTCCGTTTCTCCTGCCCTGCCCTCCATCTCTCTCTGCGCTCCATCTCTCCCTGCCCTCCATCTCTCCCTGCCTCCATCTCTCCCTGCCCTCCATCTCTCCCTGCCCTCCATCTCTCCCTGCCCTCCATCTCTCCCTCCGTTTCTCCTGCCCTGCTCTCCATCTCTCCCTGCCCTCCATCTCTCCCTTCCCTCCTGCCCTGCCCTCCATCTCTCCCTGCCCTCCTGCCCTGCCCTCCATCTCTCCCTCCGTTTCTCCTGCCCTGCCCTCCATCTCTCCCTGCCCTCCATCTCTACCTGCCTCCATCTCTCCCTGCCCTCCATCTCTCCCTGCCCTCCATCTCTCCTTGCCCTCCATCTCTCCCTGCCCTCCATCTCTCCCTCCGTTTCTCCTGCCCTGCCCTCCATCTCTCTCTGCGCTCCATCTCTCCCTGCCCTCCATCTCTCCCTGCCTCCATCTCTCCCTGCCCTCCATCTCTCCCTGCCCTCCATCTCTCCCTGCCCTCCATCTCTCCCTGCCCTCCATCTCTCCCTGCCCTCCATCTCTCCCTGCCTCCATCTCTCCCTCCAACGTTCTTTTGTATTATTTCGTCTTCGTCTATCTTCATGTCGACCCCCAGCTTCACGTCACATAAATTAATTGAATTAGCAGGTGACATGTCCTGAAAGTTAAGGGATAATGATACGTTAGTTGGCGTTTGGCTGAATATCTTAAGTTGACAACATTCCAGTGGGATGTGTATGTAACCTCTAATATCTCAGATGAAAAGTGCTTAAGAGCCAGAGTTGTGTGGTACTCATTTGCTAGCGGGCTAGGGGTATGGTAGGGTGGAAAGTAGCCTTGCAGTTTGAGAGACCAGCCAGCAATCAGATGGGAAGTGAGCTGGCAACCGGAGGGTTGCTGGTATCAAATCCTAGATACCATTGACTGTTGTTATGCCATTGAGCAACGGCTCTATGGACACCCAGTGTGGCTACTCCCTGGTCCAACCTCTCCGACCTGGATACGCCTATGTATGCATGTCTTTTAGAAGGGTTGGGATAAAGCGGATGTACGATTTCGGGCGTTTAATTCACACATTAATTTTAATGGGGGGGGGTTGTGGAGGGCCTCGTGGAAGATACAGAGAAACTGATCAGTTCAGAGGCCTGTCATCCTGGGCTGAAATACAGAATGTTGGTGCTGGTCGTATGTATGTATGTATGTATGTA
>NC_060197.1:42162163-42229663 GCF_021184085.1 Oncorhynchus gorbuscha
ACACACACACACACACACACACACACACACACACACACACACACACACACACACACACACACACACACACACACGCGCGCGCACATGCACACACATATATACACACACACACATATACACACACACACACACACAGGGCTGGTGGTAATGGAGGCGACAGGGAGTCCTGCAACAGGGCTCCCTCTCACCTCGTTAGCTGAATGTACCCGGGTGCCCAAGCCTGTCTCTGCCACTGTGTGGACTGCTACAGTGGCAGCTGGTGTGAGCTGGCATGCACTGGCATGGGGAGATGGTGGTGGCCCACAGGATGCTAAACAAACACATTGCATATCAGCGTGTTTGGTCATGTCTGAGTGTATGTATAGGGATTGGGCTGAGCGTGTGTTACGTCGGTGCCAGTGTGGGTGTAAGCCTCTATGTTGATATATCTTGCTGTCTGTTCGATTGTTTATCTATGGTGTGTTTATCTACATTGTCTGTCCGTCCGTCCGCCAGTCCGTCCATCTGTCTGTCTCCATTGGTTTGACTTCGTCAGATGGAATGAAAGTTGGTGCTGGTCACCACCACCATGAAATGAATGAAAGTTGGTGCTGGTCACCACCACCATGAAATGAATGAAAGTTGGTGCTGGTCACCACCACCGTTATTTAACCAGGTAGGCCAATTGAGAACTAGTTCTCATTTACAACTGTGACCTGGCCAAGATAAAGCAAAGCAGTGCGACATAAACAACAACACAGAATTACACGTGGAATAAACAAACATACAGTCAATAACAATAGAAAAGTCTATATACAGTGTGTGCAAATGAGGAAAGATGAGGGAGGTAAGGCAATAAATAGGCCATAGTGGCAAAATAATTACAATTTAACAATTAAACACTGGAGTGATAGATGTGCAGAAGATGACTGTGCAAGTAGAGATACGGGGGTGCAAAGAAGAAAAAATAACAGTATGGGGATGAGGTAGTTGGATGGGCTATTTACACATGGTCTATGTACAGTGGTCTATGTACAGTTGCAGGGATCTGTGAGCTGCTCTGACAGCTGGTGCTTAATGCTAGAGAGGGAGATATGAGTCTCCAGCTTCAGTAATTCGTTCCAGTCAATTCGTTCCAGTCATTGGCAGTAGAGAACTGGAAGGAAAGGCGGCCAAATGAGGAATTGGCTTTGGGGGTGACCAGTGAAATATACCTGCTGGAGCGCGTTTTTTCAGATTTGTAAAAAATGTTTATATCACCACAGGAGTCCATCACTGTAAATACTAATTTGTTCTTAACTGATTTTAAATAAAGGTAAAAAAAGTCAAATATATATATTTTTTATATAAAGATGGTGGTGATGATGATGATGATGGTAACGATGATGATGATAGTGGTGGTGATGATGATGATGGTGGTGGTGATGACGGTGGTGATGATAATGATGATAATGATGACGGTCTTGGTGATGATGATGATGATGGTGGTGGTGATGACGGTGGTGATGATAATGATGATAATGATGATGGTCTTGGTGATGATGATGATAGTGGTGGATGATGATGATGATGGTGGTGGTGATGCCGGTGGTGATGATAATGATGATAATGATAATGGTCTTGGTGATGATGATGATGATGGTGGTAGTAATGGTGATGATGATAATGATGATGGTCTTGGTGATGATGATGATGATGATGGTGGTAGTAATGGTGATGATGATAATGATGATGGTCTTGGTGATGATGATGATGATGGTGGTGGTAGTAATGGTGATGATGCTGATGGAGAACTCATTCCAAATGAGAAATATTCAAGATATTTCCTCCTTCTGAGATGAAATGGCAACACTTGAAAACAATTTCCCATTGCAAATAAAAATAATGCTCGCTCTCTCTCTCTCTTTCTCTTCCTCTCTCCCCCTCTCTCCCCCTCTCTCCACTCCTGCTATATCCCACTCTCTACCTCTATACCACCAATCTCTCTTCCCTCTCTCTCTATAACCCCTCTCTCCCTCTCCCTCTCTCCATTCTCCATCCATATCCCCTTTATCCGTCTCTCCATCCACACACTAGCCAACAGAGATACAAGAATTGCTAACAAAGCAAAGTTGTGAGACTAGAGACACCCCTATTTCAGCCACACCCATTAGTGGCAGGTGTATAAAATCGAGCACACAGTCAAACAAACTCTATAGACAAACATTGGTAGTAGAATGCCCTTACTGAAGAGCTCAGTAACTTTTAACGTGGCAACGTCACAGGATGCCACCTTTCCTTCAAGTCGTCTGTCAGATTTCTGCCCTGCAGGAGCTGTAAGTGCTGTTATTGTGAAGCGGAAATGTCTTAGGAGCAACAACGGCTCAACCACGAAGTGGTAGGCCACACAAGATCACAGGACGGGACTGCAGAGTGCAGAAGCACGTAGCTCGTAAAAATGGTCTGTCCTTGGTTGCAACAACCCAGTCGCATTCCGCTTCGCTCCACAGGTAGTATCACATTTTCATTTCATTTCATTACAGTACAACGGTTTGATTTGTTTGATCGTAGCTAGCTACATAGCTAGCTACATAGCCGTCTTTGTATCAAAGATAATTGTGTAGTCTAGAGCGATTTTCTAGGTTAGCTAGCCAGCTATTGTCGTTCTTTTAACGCAACGTAACGTAATCAACACTGCTAGCTTGCCAGCTAGCCCCCGAATAGCAGCACTGTAGAAACTATTACACTCAACGGAACGACTTGATTAGTGTAGTGTCAACAACGCAGCCACTACCAGCTAGCCTACAAAGTCAACAACGCAGCCACTGACAGCTAGCCTACTTCAGCAGTACTGTATCATTTTAATCATTTTAGTCAATAAGATTCTTGCTACGTAAGCTTAACTTTCTGAACATTTGAGACGTGTAGTCCACTTGTCATTCCAATCTCCTTTGCATTAGCGTAGCCTCTTCTGTAGCCTGTCAACTATGTGTCTGTCTATCCCTGTTCTCTCCTCTCTGCACAGACCATACAAACGCTCCACACTGCGTGGCCGCGGCCACCCTAATCTGGTGGTCCCAGCGCGCATGACACACGTGGAGTTCCAGGTCTCCGGTAGCCTCTGGAACTGCCGATCTGCGGCCAACAAGGCAGAGTTCATCTCAGCCTATGCCTCCCTCCAGTCCCTCGACTTCTTGGCACTGACGGAAACATGGATCACCACAGATAACACTGCCACTCCTACTGCTCTCTCTTCGTCCGCCCACGTGCTCTCGCACACCCCGAGAGCTTCTGGTCAGCGGGGTGGTGACACCGGGATCCTCATCTCTCCCAAGTGGTCATTCTCTCTTTCTCCCCTTACCCATCTGTCTATCGCCTCCTTTGAATTCCATGCTGTCACAGTTACCAGCCCTTTCAAGCTTAACATCCTTATCATTTATCGCCCTCCAGGTTCCCTCGGAGAGTTCATCAATGAGCTTGATGCCTTGATAAGCTCCTTTCCTGAGGACGGCTCACCTCTCACAGTTCTGGGCGACTTTAACCTCCCCACGTCTACCTTTGACTCATTCCTCTCTGCCTCCTTCTTTCCACTCCTCTCCTCTTTTGACCTCACCCTCTCACCTCCCCCCACTCACAAGGCAGGCAATACGCTCGACCTCATCTTTACTAGATGCTGTTCTTCCACTAACCTCATTGCAACTCCCCTCCAAGTCTCTGACCACTACCTTGTATCCTTTTCCCTCTCGCTCTCATCCAACACTTCCCACACTGCCCCTACTCGGATGGTATCGCGCCGTCCCAACCTTCGCTCTCTCTCCCCCGCTACTCTCTCCTCTTCCATCCTATCATCTCTTCCCTCTGCTCAAACCTTCTCCAACCTATCTCCTGATTCTGCCTCCTCAACCCTCCTCTCCTCCCTTTCTGCATCCTTTGACTCTCTATGCCCCCTATCCTCCAGGCCGGCTCGGTCCTCCCCTCCCGCTCCGTGGCTCGACGACTCATTGCGAGCTCACAGAACAGGGCTCCGGGCAGCCGAGCGGAAATGAGGGAAAACTCGCCTCCCTGCGGACCTGGCATCCTTTCGCTCCCTCCTCTCTACATTTTCCTCTTCTGTCTCTGCTGCTAAAGCCACTTTCTACCACTCTAAATTCCAAGCTTCTGCCTCTAACCCTAGGAAGCTCTTTGCCACCTTCTCCTCCCTCCTGAATCCCCCCCCCCCTCCTCCCTCTCTGCAGATGACTTCGTCAACCATTTTGAAAAGAAGGTCGACGACATCCGATCCTCGTTTGCTAAGTCAAACGACACCGCTGGTTCTGCTCACACTGACCTACCCTGTGCTCTGACCTCTTTCTCCCCTCTCTCTCCAGATGAAATCTCACGTCTTGTGATGGCCGGCCGCCCAACAACCTGCCTGCTTGACCCTATCCCCTCCTCTCTTCTCCAGACCATTTCCGGAGACCTTCTCCCTTACCTCACCTCGCTCATCAACTCATCCCTGACCGCTGGCTACGTCCCTTCCGTCTTCAAGAGAGCGAGAGTTGCACCCCTTCTGAAAAAACCTACACTCGATCCCTCCGATGTCAACAACTACAGACCAGTATCCCTTCTTTCTTTTCTCTCCAAAACTCTTGAACGTGCCGTCCTTGGCCAGCTCTCCCGCTATCTCTCTCAGAATGACCTTCTTGATCCAAATCAGTCAGGTTTCAAGACTAGTCATTCAACTGAGACTGCTCTTCTCTGTATCACGGAGGCGCTCCGCACCGCTAAAGCTAACTCTCTCTCCTCTGCTCTCATCCTTCTAGACCTATCGGCTGCCTTCGATACTGTGAACCATCAGATCCTCCTCTCCACCCTCTCCGAGTTGGGCATCTCTGGCGCGTCCCACGCTTGGATTGCGTCCTACCTGACAGGTCGCTCCTACCAGGTGGCGTGGGGGGAATCTGTCTCCTCACCACGCGCTCTCACCACATGTGTCCCCCAGGGCTCTGTTCTAGGCCCTCTCCTATTCTCGCTATACACCAAGTCACTTGGCTCTGTCATAACCTCACATGGTCTCTCCTATCATTGCTATGCAGACGACACACAATTAATCTTCTCCTTTCCCCCTTCTGATGACCAGGTGGCGAATCGCATCTCTGCATGTCTGGCAGACATATCAGTGTGGATGACGGAACACCACCTCAAGCTGAACCTCAGCAAGACGGAGCTGCTCTTCCTCCCGGGGAAGGACTGCCCGTTCCATGATCTCGCCATCATGGTTGACAACTCCATTGTGTCCTCCTCCCAGAGCGCTAAGAACCTTGGCGTGATCCTGGACAACACCCTGTCGTTCTCAACTAACATCAAGGCGGTGGCCCATTCCTGTAGGTTCATGCTCTACAACATCCGCAGAGTACGACCCTGCCTCACACAGGAAGCGGCGCAGGTCCTAATCCAGGCACTTGTCATCTCCCGTCTGGATTACTGCAACTCGCTGTTGGCTGGGCTCCCTGCCTGTGCCATTAAACCCCTACAACTCATCCAGAACGCCGCAGCCCGTCTGGTGTTCAACCTTCCCAAGTTCTCTCACGTCACCCCGCTCCTCCGCTCTCTCCACTGGCTTCCAGTTGAAGCTCGCATCCGCTACAAGACCATGGTGCTTGCCTACGGAGCTGTGAGGGGAACGGCACCTCAGTACCTCCAGGCTCTGATCAGGCCCTACACCCAAACAAGGGCACTGCATTCATCCACCTCTGGCCTGCTCGCCTCCCTACCACTGAGGAAGTACAGTTCCCGCTCAGCCCAGTCAAAACTGTTCGCTGCTCTGGCCCCCCAATGGTGGAACAAACACCCTCACGACGCCAGGACAGCGGAGTCAATCACCACCTTCCGGAGACACCTGAAACCCCACCTCTTTAAGGAATACCTAGGATAGGATAAGTAATACTTCTCACCCCCCCCCCTTTAAGATTTAGACGCACTATTGTAAAGTGACTGTTCCACTGGATGTCATAAGGTGAATGCACCAATTTGTAAGTCGCTCTGGATAAGAGCGTCTGCTAAATGACTTAAATGTAAATGTAAATGTAAACACTTACTACCGAGTTCTAAACTGTGTCTGGAAGCAACGTCAGCACATGAACTGTTAGTCGAGAGCTTCATGAAAGGTGATTCCATGTCCAAGCAGCCACACACAAGCCTAAGATCACCATACGCAATGCCAAGCGTCGGCTGGAGTGGTGTAAAGCTCGCCGCCATTGGACTCTGGAGCAGTGGAAAAGCGTTCTCAGGAGTGATGAATCACTGTTCATCATCTGGCAGTCCGACGGACAAATCTGGGATTAGCAGATGCCAGGTGGACGCTACCTGTCCCAATGCATAGTGCCAAATGGAAAACATTTCACTACATTCACAATAACATCTGCTAACCGTGTGTATGTGACCAATAACAATTGAATTGAAAGTTTGGTGGAAGAGGAATAATGATTTTTTATGGTTTTGGCTAGGCCCCTTAGTTCCTGTGAAGGTAAATCTTAACACAACAAAATTAAATAATATTATTTATGATTCTGTACTGTAACGTCTTTCGTCTGTTGTTTGAAGAGAGTCAGACCGAAATGCAGCGTGTAGGTTACTCATGACTTTTAATGAAGATAATGCGGTACATGAAATAACTGAAAATACGAAAACAACAAACGAGTGAAACTAATTACAGCCTATCTGGTGACAAACACAGAGACAGGTACAATCACCCACGAAATACAACGCGCACTCAGACTACCTAAATACGGTTCCCAATCCGAGACAACGAGAATCAGCTGACTCCAATTGGGAATCACCTCAGGCAGCCAAGCCTAACTAGACACACCCCTAATAATACACAATCCCAATTAATACAAACCCCAATACGAAACACAACATATAAACCCATGTCACACCCTGATCTACCCAAACATATAACAAAAACACAAGTTACAATGACCAAGGCGTGACATGTACTTCCAACAATGTGGTAAAAGTTTGGGGAAGGTCCTTTCCTGTTTCAGCATGACAATGCTCCCGTGCACAAAGCAAGGTCCACACAGAAATGGTTTGTCGAGATCGGCGTGGAAAAACTTGACTGGCTTGCATAGAGCCCTGACTTTAACCCCATCGAAGACCTTTGGGATGAATTGGAACGCCGACATGCGAGCCAGGCGTAATCGTTCAACGTCAGTGCCCGACCTCACTAATGATCTTGTGACTGAATGGATGCAAGTCCCCGCAGCAATGTTCCAACATCTAGTGGAAAGCCTTCCCAGAAGAGTGGAGGCTGTTGTAGCAGCAATGTTCCAACATCTAGTGGAAAGCCTTCCCAGAAGAGTGGAGGCTGTTATAGCAGCAATGTTCCAACATCTAGTGGAAAGCCTTCCCAGAAGAGTGGAGGCTGTTGTAGCAGCAATGTTCCAACATCTAGTGGAAAGCCTTCCCAGAAGAGTGGAGTCTGTTATAGCAGCAATGTTCCAACATCTAGTGGAAAGCCTTCCCAGAAGAGTGGAGGCTGTTATAGCAGCAATGTTCCAACATCTAGTGGAAAGCCTTCCCAGAAGAGTGGAGGCTGTTATAGCAGCAATGTTCCAACATCTAGTGGAAAGCCTTCCCAGAAGAGTGGAGGCTGTTATAGCAGCAATGTTCCAACATCTAGTGGAAAGCCTTCCCAGAAGAGTGGAGGCTGTTATAGCAGCAATGTTCCAACATCTAGTGGAAAGCCTTCCCAGAAGAGTGGAGGCTGTTATAGCAGCAATGTTCCAACATCTAGTGGAAAGCCTTCCCAGAACAGTGGAGGCTGTTGTAGCGTCAAAGGGGAGGACCAACTCCATATTAATGCCAATGATTTTAGAATGAGATTTCGACAAGCAGGTGTCACATACTTTTGGTACTGTAGTGTATATTCCTATATCTTTGTGGCGGGTTATTTTTCTTTGCCAAAGTACACTTTATTAATTGTAGCATCTAGCTAATCCTTAGGCCACACATTTGCCGGCATGTAACTTTTCCCAATTTAGTCCATGAGCTCTTATTATCTCCTGGATATTAATTACACAAAGACACACTGAATTGAAGTGGCCCTGTCTACTTTTACAACAGCACGGGCCAAATGTTGTTATTTCGCATGTTCGTTAATAACCCATTCCCAAATCCCTTCCATTAATCATGCAGCCTCTGAGACATGTCCAGGACTCATGGAAGCCCCTCCTTCGTGGCTGTATAATGTTGACTGGGGCCATCCCCATTGGCCATGCTCAATCATGTTTCTTCCTGCTCACTGATGTTGACTGACAACACTGGTGGCCAATGATGGGCAATACTGCTAATGTAAATTCTGGGGAATAAAGACATGTATGTTTGTTTTTCAGTGGTAATTACGTGAGTGTGATTTCTGGAAAACAGATATCTACAGGGGGAGAGAGAGAGCGAGAGAGAGAGCGAGAGAGAGAGAGAGAGAGAGAGAGAGAGAGAGAGAGAGAGAGAGAGAGAGAGAGAGAGAGAGAGGGAGAGAGAGAGAGAGAGATTCTATTATAAGTCTCAGTGGTATTTAAACTGCTACAATTATATGGTAACACTTGGGTGACCAGAGCAGCCACTGTGTCTACTACACCGTAGGGTTAGAGACCTCCCTCTATGGGCATACCTGATGATCTTTCTCACACACGCACACACACACACACA
Organism: Oncorhynchus gorbuscha; assembly: GCF_021184085.1. NCBI lineage: Eukaryota > Metazoa > Chordata > Actinopteri > Salmoniformes > Salmonidae > Oncorhynchus > Oncorhynchus gorbuscha. The sequence goes on from NC_060197.1 coordinate 42,170,810, forward strand.
CACACACACACACACACACACACACACACACACACACACACACACACACACACACACACACACACACACACACACACACACACACACACCACCCTGCTGGGGTTGTGAAGTTGGCCAGGCACAAGGCAGCAGAGACTCAACAGTAGGGGTGCTAGTTAGCTAGAGACATACAGTATGTATCCCTTTTCAAGCTAGTTAGCTAGAGAGACATATGTATCCCCTGTCAAGCTAGTTAGCTAGAGAGACATATGTATCCCGTATCAAGCTAGTTAGCTAGAGAGACATATGTATATTCCCTATCAAGCTAGTTAGCTAAAGAGACATATGTATCCCTTATCAAGCTAGTTAGCTAGAGAGACATATGTATCCCCTATCAAGCTAGTTAGCTAGAGAGACATATATATATCCCCTATCAAGCTAGTTAGCTAGAGAGACATATGTGTCCCTTATCAAGCTAGTTAGCTAGAGAGACATATGTGTCCCTTATCAAGCTAGTTAGCGAGAGACATATGTATCCCCTATCAAGCTAGTTAGCTAGAGAGACATATGTATCCCCTATCAAGCTAGTTAGCTAGAGAGGCATATGTATCCCTTATCAAGCTAGTTAGCTGGTGCAGCCTGCTCTTATAGACTAGATGTGACATAGTAAATGTACACTCAAATTAGTATCATATGTTACGGTTAAGATGTTACATAAGACAGGCAAAAACCAAGTTGGGTAATTGGTTGGGGAGGATGGGTGGGCATATAACGCAAACATCTAGCAACCCAAAGATTGTGTGTTTGAATCTCATCACGGACCACTTTAGCATTATAGCTAATTAGTAACTTTGCAACTGCTTACTACTTTTTAACTACTTAGCATGTTAGCTAACCATTCCCAGACCCTAACCTTAACCCTTTAACCTTATTCCTAACCCTAACCTTAACCCTTTACCCTAACACTGAGACTAGCTAACCTTAGCCACCTAGCTAATGTTAGCATTGGCAACCTAGTTATTGTTAGAATTAGCCACCTACCTAGCGTTAGTCACAACAAATTGGAATTTGTAACATTTAGCAAATTTGTAGCATATTGCACGGATTCCATTCCGTAACATGCTGTACAAATTGGAATTCATAACATATCAAATGAATTGTCATATTGTCCATAAACAGATGATGGACATCCACAAATGAATACATAGCGTAAGAACATATATCATACTAATTGAAGTGTGACAGATTTACTTTTACTATGTTACGTCTATCCTGGAGTCCAGGTTGGCTGGTGAGACATATGTATCCACTACCAAGCTAGTTCACTGGTGTAGACGTCTATCCACTATCAAGCTAGTTCACTGGTGTAGACGTCTATCCACTATCAAGCTAGTTCACTGGTGTAGACGTCTATCCACTATCAAGCTAGTTCACTGGTGAGACTTCTATCCACTATCAAGCTAGTTCACTGGTGAGACTTCTATCCACTATCAAGCTAGTTCACTGGTGAGACTTCTATCCACTATCAAGCTAGTTCACTGGTGAGACTTCTATCCACTATCAAGCTAGTTCACTGGTGAGACTTCTATCCACTATCAAGCTAGTTAACTGGTGAGACACATGTATCCCCTTTCATTCTAGTTAGCTGGTGAGACATGTGTATCCACTATTAACCTCTCCCATTCTTCTCTCCACCACCAGAATAATGGATTGGGATTCCTGGAAATGTATCCGTGTGTGCAGTGGCGTGCCGTGGGCCTGGGGCCTGGGCCATCAGTGAGGTCCTACACAGTCCCACCTTAATTAATCCACCTCTTATTACCATCAATATGATGCCATGGCTCTAGACACTATACATTTAGACAGAAACGCAGTATAACCAGGCGTTGCGTCACCTTGAAATTGACATTTTTATTCAGAGAATTGCAGGGGAAGAGTACCTTTTCATTGTGCAGCTCCCATTGCCCTGCGCACTTGTTCGTTGAGCTGTAGATCCACTCGGGTGTCCCCAAAAGTTTTCAAAAGCACCATTGCTTGTAAGTGCCCAGCCGTACTTTGGTGTCTCGTTGCTGCCTTGGTTAGACAACTTAAGTTTGCAAAGCCAGTGTTGCTCCAAACACCAAATCGATCACTTGCAAATAATAGGCATTCCCAGCAGTACAGTGCAGTGCTTCTCGGATCCTGTGAGCCATTGATAGCGCTCGTAGTTGGAACTTTGAAAGTGGTGAAACGAACCCCTTTCCCGCCTGTGACAGGCTTTGTAGCGTCGGCGTTGCCCTCTCCTGACAATATCTAACTTTTCTTGAAAAGTTTGTCTTGAGAATGGTGTTATAATTATATCCTCGACCAAATCGATATCTTCTCCTTCCGCCATTGTGGGTTGAAAAAACAGCTTAGTAGACGCAAATTAATTTGTTCATCAAATTCAGTTTCCTAGTTCTGAGGTTCTGCATTGACCTGCCCATATAGGACCTGCCTCTCAATATTGGTCATCCAATCAAAAGACGTGCACGCACTACACCTGCTAGCTGGCTCCTGTGTAACACTGGAGCCAGCCAGCAGGCGTACAATAGCCAACTCTAAAGCTGATTGGTTGACACTAAATTTTAATTTCCATTCACTTTAAGCTACAAGCGCCCGCACTGTTGATTCTGAAGGCCTGAGGGCAGATTCTAGACCCCTGGCAACACATGATGGCTGAATATGATTGGATAAAAGATCTAACATAAAGACCAGCCCTCCAAATCTCAACCTGGGGCTGGAAGCAGCGCAACCAAGAGGAAAGCTATGAAATGAAGAGTATAACTCTTACTCTGGGGAATAATTTAATACATATTTGTGGCAAAATTTATTAAAAAAAATATATATATTCTGATGATGTTTAGGCCAGCAGAGAAGGCTTTGCTGGCCCTGACGGCCCACCACTGCGTGTGTGTGTGACTACAACATGTTTTAAATATTTATTTATTTTTATTTTACCTTTATTTAACTAGGCAAGTCAGTTAAGAACAAATTCTTATTTTCAATGACAGCCTAGGAACAGTGGGTTAACTGCCTTTTCAGGGACAGAACGACAGATTTGTACCTTGTCAGCTCGGGGATTTGAACTTGCAACCTTCTGGTTAGTAGTCCAACGCTCTAACAACTAGGCTTATAGAGTATGTGCTTATAGAGTACGGTGATATAACTGTCCAACTCACAGGCGCATTAATAAACTCTATGGCCCTCCTACGAGCATATGATTCTGTTATATTGTACTGTGCCAATGTGTTTTAACATGTGTCAACCCACCACTCCAGTGCTTTACGTGTCTTTAAATATGTGACGTTTTAACTTAAGCATGGGTTGTAATTAATAGCATTCCAGGAGTATCTACCTATGGAGAGAATATTACGTCATCACATCGGAACACAAGGTCACTGACAAGGGCAGTATGGAAAATCACTTTGTATTGTGTTACACTCTACATGGCACCACATCATGCAAATCATATACATAGCACGTCTCTGATGGATGTTCATAGCCCTGACGGCCCTGCCAACGTATGACTTGTTAAGGTAACGTACGGTATGTTAATGTGCTTGTAGGTTATATGATATGGCGGATGTTAAACTCATTATCGTTGCACGCCCTAGGAAAGCCTGTTGCATACATTGATGCTCTTGTAACGGCTCTCGTTGGGAGAAGGAGACCACGGCGCAGCGTACATCGTACTTTTATTGATGACACCAAAAGATAACAAAGACTCAAAAAAACAAAAGCGCACAGTTCTGTCACAGACACTAAACAGAAAACAAGATCCCACAAAACCCAAAAGGAAAATGACAACTTATATATATGATCCCCAATCAGAGACAACGATAGACAGCTGCCTCTGATTGGGAACCACACACACACACACGGCCAAAAACAAAGACATAGAAAACATAGACATTCCCACCCGAGTCACACCCTGACCTGACCAAACATAGAGAATAATAAGGATCTCTAAGATCAGGGCGTGACAGATTGAAATTGAAATTCACTGAATACAGGAACTAGCTTGTGCAGTATATCTACCTTGGGTAAAATGTTTTTTAAAAATACATTGTTTTAATGTAAAGAAGTAGGATCATAATTTGAGCAACTTTGTTACAGCAGGGAAATAGTCCTGCAGCAACAGGATATGGGATTTATTATATGGATTATAATTCATGGACATTTTTTGTAAGGGTTGATATACGCTTTTTGTAACGGAATATCAAGTTTGACATCTTAAAATTACAAAGTTCAGGAGCCTTAACCTCTTGAACCTCTGGGGGCAGTATTTCATTTTGGGATGAAAAACGTTCCCGTTTTAACCTCTTCAGTCTACCCTCTACTTTTTCGAACATTCTGTTAAAAATCGCGCAACATTTCAGCGCCCTGCTACTCATGCCAGGAATATAGTATATGCATATGATTAGTATGTGTGGATAGCAAAAACTCAGACGTTTATAAAACTGGTTAAATCACGGCTGTGACTTTAACAGAACGTGCGTTTCATTGAAAAGTGCAGGAAAATCTGATCACTGAAAGTGGAAAAATATATCCATCCGCCGCTTCAACCCATTGTTATGGGCGAAAGACATTAAATAGGGCTGAGGTTGCAGTACCTACAGCTTCCACACGATGTCAACAGTCTTATCATTTGCCTAGGATTTGTTTCTTGGTCAAACGAACGAGAGACAGCCCATTTCTTCCGGTCTCCGACCGGATATTTTGGTTGAGGAATACACGGACAGTATTTCAAGACGGACCCCTATAGAAAACACTTCGTCTCGTGATTAATTTGATCGCTTATTAACGTTTACTAATACCTAAAGTTGCATTACAAAAGTATTTTGAAGTGTTTTGTGAAAGTTTATCGTCGACTTTTTGAATTTAAAAAAATGACGTTATGTTATGAAACGCTATTTTTTTCCGTTTATCACACAGTCTTCATAGATCGATATCTAGGCTATATATGGGCCGATTTAATCGAAAAAAAGACCCAATAGTGATTATGGGACATCTAGGAGTGCCAACAAAGAAGATGGTCAAAGGTAATGAATGTTTTATATTTTATTTGTGCGGTTTGTGTAGCGCCGACTATGCTAATTATTTTGTTTACGTCCCCTGCGGGTCTTTTGGGGTGTTACATGCTATCAGATAATAGCTTCTCATGCTTTCGCCGAAAAGCATTTTAAAAATCTGACTTGTTGCCTGGATTCACAACGAGTGTAGCTTTAATTCAATACCCTGCATGTGTATTTTAATGAACGTTTGAGTTTTAACTAATACTATTAGCATTTAGCGTAGCGCATTTGCATTTCCAGAGCTCTAGATGGGACGCCTGCGTGCCAGGTAGGAGCAAGTTAAACAAGATATTTTGTCACGAAAAGATGCTCGACTATGCATATAATTGACAGCTTTGGAAAGAAATCACTCTGACGTTTCCAAAACTGCAAAGATATTGTCTGTGAGTGCCACAGAACTAATGCTATAGGCGAAACCAAGATTACATTTCATACAGGAAGTGAGCCAGATCTTGAATGCGCTGTGTTCCAATGTCTCCTTATGTGGCTGTGAATGCGCCTACACTTTCTGTCGTTTCCCCAAGGTGTCTGCAGCATTGTGATGTATTTGTAGGCATATCATTGGAAAATTGACCATAAGAGACTACATTTACCAGGTGTCCGCTCGGTGTCCTCCGTCGAAACTATTGCGTAATCTCCAGGTGCGTGCATTTTTCCATTTTGTTCAGAGGAGAAACCAAACTGCCACGAGTGATTTATCATCGAATAGATATGTGAAAAATACCTTGAGGATTGATTTTAAACAACGTTTGCCATGTTTCTGCAGATATTATGGAGTTAATTTGGAAAAGGTTTGCCATTGTAAATGACTGAATTTTCAGTTTTTTTTCTTAGCCAAACGTGATGAACAAAACGGAGCGAATTCTCCTACACAAATAATATTTTTGGAAAAACTGAACATTTGCTATTTGGATAGGGCTGTCTACTGCCCCCGCTGGAGTAATTGCGTGCCCATAGGAAAGATATTTTTTTTTGTCAAATGTTGCTAATATATGCAAATAAAAAATATTATTGAATAGAAAACACTCTAAAGCTTCTAAAACCGTTTAAATTATGTCTGTATGTAAAGCAGAACTCCCAGGGCAGTCATTCTCCCAAACTCTCTCTTATCATCAGAAAAGTTGGCCCAACTTTGACGTCATCGCCCCCACCCTTCCCAAGCAGTTACAGTTCTGGGAACAGTCTTTCTGACTTCAGCGCGATCTCAGCTTTCAATGGAGCTTCTCATTGTGAGAATCGCGCGCTCACGAGAGTTTTGGCTGGCCGAAACCTTTCGGTCACGCGAAAAAACAGGTCACTCTGGTCAAGTCCTGTATTTTTTCCAAGATCGATTAAACGGTGCCTGTGTTTCTGTTCGTCCTCACGATTGCTGTACACCTTTATAACATGTTAAAGCTTGATTATGAAGTTAGTTTGACAAGTTTAATCGACATATAATATGTAAGTTCAACGTTTTGGTGCGCATCCACTTGACTTTTGGTTACATTTCAACGGAAATGTGTCGTTTTTGAGAACCGAAAGACACAGACTGCAAAACTAAATGCTGTTTTTGGTAAGTATAATTCCTTCCAGGTCTTCTGATGGAAGAACAGCAAAGGTAAGGGAATATTTATGTGGTAAATTTGGGTTTATGTGGACTCCAAGATAGAGGAGCCATAATGCTACTTTTTGAGCGCCGTCTCATAGTATAGCCTAGTGAACGAAACCTGTAACGTTAAAAATAAATGTAACACAGCGATTGCATTCAGAAGAAGTGTATCTAACTATATATATGTAGAACATGCATATTTAGTCAAAGTTTATGATGTGTATTCCTTGTTAGCTGACGTTATCTGCCGGAGCTATCGTCATTTCTCAGGACATTTGAATAGCAGTTTTTGAACGATGCATCATTGTAAACAGAGATTTATGGATATATATAGCATATTATTGAAAAAAACATAAATGTACTGTGTAACATGTTATATTACTGTCATCTGATGAAGATTTCAAAAGGTTAGTGCATTATTTTTCTTTTAATCCTGCGTTTGTTGATTGCATATTTTTTTCAACTTGGCTATGCAAATTAGCCGTGTCTTCGGTGGTGGTTTGACATAAATATGTGCTATGTTTTCGCCGTAAAACATTTTAGAAATCTGACTTGCTGGGTAGATAAACAAGGTGTTTATCTTTCGTTTGAGCCATTAGACTTGTTAATGTGTGGAGGTTAAATATTTTTAGGAATATCTTTGCGTTCCATGCACCACCTTCCAGCTGAACGTGGGGGGGGGGTGTTCCAAAATTGGAACCCTAGTCCCCTTCTGGTTAACTGAGAGTCTCCTCATTGAAAACATCCGAAGTTCTTCAAAGGTAAATGATTTTATTTGAATGCTTTTCTTGTTTATGTGAAAATGTTGCCTGCTGAATGCTAGTCTTAATGCTATGCTAGTTATCAATACTCTTACACAAATGCTTGTGTAGCTATGGTTGAAAAGCATTTTTTGAAAATCTGAGATGACAGTGTTGTTAACAAAAGGCTAAGCTTGTGAGCCAATATATTTATTTCATTTCATTTGCGATTTTCATGAATAGTTAACGTTGCGTTATGGTAATGAGCTTGAGGCTATAATTACCTTCCCGGATACGGGATTGCTCGTCCCAACAGGTTAAACCTCAAATACAGTAAACGTTAGCATTTCCTGCTGTGAAAAAAAACTGCAGCAACAATAGAGTGATCAAATTAAGATCCTACAGTGGTTCCTCAAAAGTTATGAGATTATGCCGCGGGACTTAGAGGTTGTGGTTTAGTACGGTACCCTGCGTCACTACTTCATTTCTCCAGACCACCACAAGGGGGAGCTAGAGCACTGATTATGCTTTGGGTCCCAAGGCTTAATGAGTCTCTACTTGACAACAAAATTGAATTTCGTTGAACTGAATGATGAGGAGGAAGAATCTGATTTAATTCAGAACAATAGAGTAAGAATTGCTATTCCTCTGTCTGCATGCACATGATTTTATGCATTCGTGAATTAAATCGCAATAGCTGACATGTTGCGGTTCATCTGATGAAGGTGCGCATGGGCCTATTTATATAATGAATATGAATTCGGAGGGCAGAAATGATTAAATATTTAAGCTTTTAGACCTCTCACTAAAGGTGTCAGTCATACAAAAGTTTAGCAGCACACAGATTCCAGATTGACTTTTCCGGTCGCTCATCATCTTCAACCATCAGTGAGTTGATGGCTTGAATAGTCTCGCTGGAAATGGTAGATGTGTTTTTGGTTAATTGCCAGGCGGCATTGGTGGAGAGAGTCAGACGGAGAGCGACCTGTGTAAATTATATGAGCAAAAAGTATTCCGTTGTATTTGGAATGGCAAGCCAGACAAAATGAAAAGGGTCTATTGTCTCACCCCATGTTCAATAATGGCCTTTTTCGCTTCATTCAGATTATAAATGCTCACTTTCAGTTGTTTGAAAATTAAATCATCTCCAAAATATCGTTATTTTTAAAATAAGGACTTGAAAATTAGTTTCCAGTCTGAGAATGAGAACGGTAAATGACTGTAATTAATCCATCCACCCATTATTTGCTATTAGTGGGACAATATACTTTTGCCAAGAAGGAGGGTAGGGGAGAATTGTATCATTACGGATGAATGTTTTCACTTGATGTCAAACGAGTTTGATCGGGTTTAAATCAGGAGAACTACATGTAGAGATTAAACAAATGTGTTTAGATATAATGTAGGCCTACCGTAGGTGTTGTAGGTCTGATATTTATTTAACCTTCATTTTACTACAAAAGGTCTACTTACTCTGCTGGCGTCTTGACCCAGTTTATGCCCTCATTTGCAATGCAAACGTTGGCGGCAGCGTGTTAGGACTGTAACCTCCAGAGGACTTGAAAACGAGCTGGAGCTGAGAGAATCATCAAAAATAAAAGGTATTTTTTTGGTTCAGTGCATTTTCTTTTTTTTAAAGTATATTGCCTATTAATTTGTAGGCATACTGTGTTATAAAATCGATAATTGTGTACTAAGAACGTGAATGGGATAGATCCCGAGGCAAAGCTACAGTACAGTGGTATGCTACAGTGGTATTTCACAGTACAGTGGTATGCTACAGTACAGTGGTATGCCACAGTACAGTGGTATACTACAGTGGTATGCTACAGTACAGTGGTATACTACAGTGGTATGCTACAGTACAGTGTTATACTACAGTGGTATGCTACAGTACAGCGGTATGCTACAGTGGTATACTACAGTGGTATACTACAGTACAGTGGTAAGCTACAGTAAGGTGGTAGGCTACAGTGGTATGCTACAGTGGTATACTACAGTGGTATGCTACAATAAGGTGTTAAGCTACAGTTTTATGCTACATTACAGTGGTATGCTACACTACAGTGTTATGTTACAGTACAGTGGTATTTCACAATACAGTGGCATGCTACAGTACAGTGGTATACTACAGTAAGGTGGTATGCTACAGTACAGTGGTATGCTGCAGTGGTATTTCACAGTGCAGTGGTATGCTACAGTACAGTGGTATGCAACAGTGGTATTTCACAGTACAGTGGTATGCTACAGTACAGTGGTATGCTACAGTGGTATTTCACAGTACTGTGGTATGCTACAGTACAGTGGTATGCTACAGTACAGTGGTATGCTACAGTACAGTGGTATGTGTAGACCTTACAGCAAAATGCTTACTTACAGGCTCTAACCAATAGTGCAAAAAAGAGATGAGGTGAACAATAGGTAAGTAAAGAAATAAAACAACAGTAAAAAGACAATTGAAAATAACAGTAGAGAGGCTATATACAGTAGAGGCTATATACGGTAGAGAGGCTATATACAGTAGAGAGGGTATATACAGTAGAGAGGCTATATACAGTAGAGGCTATATACAGTAGAGAGGCTATATACAGTAGAGAGGGTATATACAGTAGAGAGGCTATATACAGTAGAGGCTATATACAGTAGAGAGGCTATATACAGTAGAGAGGCTATATACAGTAGAGAGGCTATATACTGTAGAGAGTGTATATACAGTAGAGAGGCTATATACTGTAGAGGCTATATACAGTAGAGAGGCTATATACAGTAGCGAGGCTATATACAGTAGCGAGGCTATAACAGTAGCGAGGCTAAAACAGTAACGAGGCTATACCATTAGCGAGGCTATAACAGTAGCGAGGCTATATACTGTAGCGAGGCTATATACAGTAGCGAGGCTATATAGAGTAGCGAGGCTATAATAGTAAGGGTGGTGAGGGTAGGCAACAACATCTCCTCCCCGCTGATCCTCAACACGGGGGCCCCACAAGGGTGCGTTCTTAGCCCTCTCCTGTACTCCCTGTTCACGCACGACTGCGTGGCCACGCACGCCTCCAACTTAATCATCAAGTTTGCGGACGACACAACATTGGTAGGCTTGATTACCAACAACGACGAGACGGCCTACAGGGAGGAGTTGAGGGCCCTCGGAGTGTGGTGTCAGGAAAATAACCTCACACTCAACGTCAACAAAACTAAGGAGATGATTGTGGACTTCAGGAAACAGCAGAGGGAACACCCCCCTATCCACATCGATGGAACAGTAGTGGAGAGGGTAGCTAGTTTTAAGTTCCTCGGCATACACATCACAGACAAACTGAATTGGTCCACTCACACTGACAGCGTCGTGAAGAAGGCGCAGCAGCGCCTATTCAACCTCAGGAGGCTGAAGAAATTGGCTTGTCACCAAAAGCACTCACAAACTTCTACAGATGCACAATCGAGAGCATCCTGGCGGGCTGTATCACCGCCTGGTACTGCAACTGCTCCGCCCTCAACCGTAAGGCTCTCCAGAGGGTAGTGAGGTCTGCACAACGCATCACCGGGGGCAAACTACCTGCCCTCCAGGACACCTACACCACCCGATGTTACAGGAAGGCCATAAAGATCATCAAGAACATCAACCACCCGAACCACTGCCTGTTCACCCCGCTATCATCCAGAAGGCGAGGTCAGTACTGGTGCATCAAAGCTGGGACCGAGAGACTGAAAAACAGCTTCTATCTCAAGGCCATCAGACTGTTAAACAGCCCCCACTAACATTGAGTGGCTGCTGCCAACACACTGTCATTGACACTGACCCAACTCCAGCCACTTTAATAATGGGAATTGATGGGAAATTATGTAAATATATCACTAGCAACTTTAAACAATGCTACCTTATATAATGTTACTTACCCTACATTATTCATCTCATATGCATACGTATATACTGTACTCTACATCACCGACTGCATCCTTATGTAATACATGTATCACTAGCCACTTTAACTATGCCACTTTGTTTACTTTGTCTACATACTCATCTCATATGTATATACTGTACTCGATACCATCTACTGTATGCTGCTCTGTACCATCACTCATTCATATATCCTTATGTACATATTCTTTATCCCCTTACACTGTGTATAAGACAGTAGTTTTGGAATTGTTAGTTAGATTACTTGTTGGTTATCACTGCATTGTCGGAACTAGAAGCACAAGCATTTTGCTACACTCACATTAACATCTGCTAACCATGTGTATGTGACAAATACATTTGATTTGATTTTGATTTGATAGTAGCGAGGCTACAACAGTAGCGAGGTTATATACAGTAGCGAGGCTATAAAAGTAGCGAGGCTACAACAGTAGCGAGGTTATATACAGTAGCGAGGCTATAAAAGTAGCGAGGCTACAACAGTAGCGAGGTTATATACAGTAGCGAGGCTACAACAGTAGCGAGGTTATATACAGTAGCGAGGCTATAAAAGTAGCGAGGCTACATACAGACACCGGTTAGTCAGGCTGATTGAGGTAGTATGTACATGTAGATATAGTTAAAGCAACTATGCACATATGATGAACAGAGAGTAGTAGTAGCGTAAAAATAGGGGTTGGCGGGTGGTGGAACACAATGTAGATTGCCCGTTTAGCCAGTGTGCGGGAGCACTGATTGGTTGGGCCAATTTTCGGTAGTATGTACATGAATGTATAGTTAAAGTGACTATGCACATATGATAAAACAGAGAGTAGCAGCAGTGTAAAAAGAGGGGTTGGGGGACGCACACAATGCAAATAGTCCGGGTAGCCATTTGATTACCTGTTCAGGAGTCTTATGGCTTGGGGGAAAATACAACAACTACAGGAAGTGTTTGGTTGCAGTCATTAGAGCTAAAGGTGAAACAACCAGTTATTGAGTGTAAAGGAACAATTACTTTTTCACACAGGGGAATTGGGTGTTGCATAACTTTGTTAATTAAATAGATATAATAAGTATATATTTGTTTTGTTATTTGTAAACTATTTCCTTTTATTTGATATTAGGTTTTGGTTGAAGTTCTAATAACATTAAATATAACTAAAAAATATGCAAACATTTGAGAAAAAAAACAGCATTTGGACAAATACTTTTTCACGGCACTGTACATCTTTACAAACATACTCTCTCAAACCTTCATTCCTGCAATATCTAGCGTTTGCCCCCAGATACCATTTCTTCTGTGGGTAAGAATACAGTAAAAACCCAGGACATGGAAGAGGGCAGACCATCTAGTCTTGATTGAATTACAATTCCTAAAAAAAAGAAGCAAAGTAAAGTATATTGAAAGTACTACAAATTAGATTATTTAATTACTTCTGCTGGAACTAACGACATGTAAAACTCAGCCACAAATGTTGCTTATTGGAGAGATTGTTGGATCACAAAGACAGAGAAATAGAATGGAATGAAAAGTCATTAAAAACAGACTGAATGGAGAGAGTTGAGACGTCGAATGGCCGGCTTCCTTTCCAGCAAAAATATTTAAATGCCACACCACCTGTCATACATTCACACCCCCCCTCACCCACACAAAGACACCCCCACCCACACAAAGACACCCCCCACCCACACAAAGACAACCCCCACCCACACAAAGACACGCCCCCACCCACACAAAGATACCCCCACCCACACGAAGACACCCCCCACACACGCAACTACACCCCCACCGACACAAAGACACCCCCCACACACGCAAAGACACCCCCCCACACACGCAAAGACACCCCCACCCACACAAAGACACCCCCCCACCCACACAAAGACACCCCCCACACACGCAAAGACACCTCCCCACCCACACAAAGACAAACCCCACCCACACAAAGACACGCCCCCACCCACACTAAGAAACCCCCCACCCACACAAAGACACCCCCACACATGCAAAGACACCCCCACCCACACAAAGACAACCCCCACCCACACAAAGACACGCCCCCACCCACACAAAGACACGCCCCCACCCACACAAAGACACCCCCCACACACGCAAAGACACCCCCACCCACACAAAGACACCCCCCACCCACACAAAGACACCCCCACCCACACAAAGACACCTCCCCACCCACACAAAGACACTCCCCCACCCAAACAAAGACACCCCTCACCCACGCAAAGACACCCCCACCCACACAAAGACACCCCCCACCCACACAAAGACACCCCCACACACACGCAAAGACACCCCCACCGACACAAAGACACCCCCCCACACACGCAGACACCCCCCCACACACGCAAAGACACCCCCACCCACACAAAGACACCCCCCACCCACACAAAGACACCCCCCACACACGCAAAGACACCTCCCCACCCACACAAAGACAACCCCCACCCACACAAAGACACGCCCCCACCCACACAGACACCCCCACACATGCAAAGACACCCCCACCCACACAAAGACAACCCCCACCCACACAAAGACACGCCCCCACCCACACAAAGACACCCCCCACCCACACAAAGACACCCCCCCACACACGCAAAGACACCCCCACCCACACAAAGACACCCCCCACCCACACAAAGACACCCCCCACCCACACAAAGACACCTCCCCACCCACACAAAGACACTCCCCCACCCACACAAAGACACCCCTCACCCACGCAAAGACACCCCCACCCACACAAAGACACCCCCCACCCACACAAAGAAACCCCCCACCCACACAAAGACACCGCCCCACCCACACAAAGACACTCCCCCACCCACACAAAGACACCCCTCACCCACAAAAAGACACCCCCCACCCACACAAGGCACCCCCACACCCACACAAATACACCCCCACCCACACAAAGACACTCCCACTACCCACACAAAGACACACCCCCACCCACACAAAGACACCCCCCACCCACACAAAGACACACCACCACCCACACAAAGACACCCCCACCCACACAAAGACACCTCCCCAGCCACACAAAGACACCCCCCACCCACGCAAAGACACCCGCCCACCCACACAAAGACACTCCCCCACCCATACAAAGACACTCCGTCACCCACACAAAGACACCCCCGCTACCCACACAAAGACACTCCATCACCCACACAAAGACACCACCCCACCCACACAAAGACACCCCCCACCCACACAAAGACCACCCACCCACACAAAGACACTCCCCCACCCACACAAAGACACCCCCCACCCACACAAAGACACCCCCTACCCACACAAAGACACTCCGTCACCCATACAAAGACACCACCCCACCCACACAAAGACACCCCCCACCCACACAAAGACACCCCCCACCCACACCCGCTTAGTGACAGCAGGTATTCTTAAACTCCAGCTTTAACAGGAATTATTTAAGCCACATTATCTGAAAGCTTTCTCATCGCCTGTAACACCTGTTTAATTAAAGAAGCAGCCCTACTCTACTCTGTCGGTGACTGTAGCACCTATTTAATTGAAGAAGCAGCCCTACTCTACTCTGTCGGTGACTGTAACACCTGTTTAATTGAAGAAGCAGCCCTACTCTACTCTGTCGGTGACTGTAACACCTGTTTAATTGAAGAAGCAGCCCTACTCTACTCTGTCGGTGACTGTAACACCTGTTTAATTGAAGAAGCAGCCCTACTCTACTCTGTCGGTGACTGTAACACCTGTTTAATTGAAGAAGCAGCCCTACTCTACTCTGTCGGTGACTGTAACACCTGTTTAATTAAAGAAGCAGCCCTACTCTACTCTGTCGGTGACTGTAACACCTGTTTAATTGAAGAAGCAGCCCTACGCTACTCTGTCGGTGACTGTAAAACCTGTTTAATTAAAGAAGCAGCCCTACTCTATTCTGTCGGTGACTGTAGAGGAGTCTGATAGCAGTCTTCCCTTCCTCCTTCACTCCCTGCAGAGCGACACTTTTTGGTTTTCAAATGTCTCTCTGTTTGAGTACACCGTTATGTCTTGCTTTAGGATTCATACCCCCCCTGTTTAGTTTAACTGACGTTTCATTTGAAAATACTTGTGCTGTTGTTGCTGTTGTGGGGTCACTTTGGATAATAACCCCAGCTTGTATGCTGTTTCCCTGTCTTAACCAAGCTCAGATTCCAGTTACGAGAGGTCCTCATTTCAGGGGGGACGTCCCCCTAGGTACATCATCATCATCATGACCATCTTCATCATCCACCATCATCACCTTAACGCAAAGCTATTACACACTGAAGGAAAACAAGGTAGAGAGAAATGGGCTGAGCTATTCTCTTCCTGGATCCAGCTAGCTACCTCTCAACGGCATTTCCTTTCTTCCTTGTCTTTCTCCACTCTCATACAGGCCACGCACCTCTCATTTTAACAGGCGGCAGAGTGAGTGCCCGCTGCAATTTGGTCCGTGTAATGCAAACATATATTTCAGCTCGGCTTCCTGAAAGGAGGGCTCCATTAGAGAGCTCAGTCTCATTGATTGAAATGCTTTTAAACTTGCATGTGGCCATTAATGCAGAATGGGGGAGGGAGGCTTTTCAGGGACCATAAGAGAAGAAGAGGAGCCTGCCAGCTCTGCTTCGGTGTTATACGCTGTCGTCTATTCAATATGGGGCCGAGCAGAGGTCTCTCCAGTTAAAATGTTTGTTTTTCTAAAACACGTTGTGGGGGGGATGAATGAGCTTCGAGTTCAGAAGAAGGAATGAATCGCAAGCGAATATAGTAATGAAAAAAGAATGGCTTGTTCAATGTCTATCACAGGGTGATCGAGAGACCGAGAGAGATCTTGTTCCAAACATTAACATTAGACCTTATACAAGATGTGTTCTTCAACTTAATGCCTTCATTTCACACCCTGAGACGAATTGTTGGAACTTGGAAAATGTTTTGTTAGCCTAAAGCAGCATGCTGATACAGAGTGCAACATGGAACGTCCAATCATCTTCATCTGTTCACACGTGATCACGCCATTAATGTGGGAATCGACAGTTACACATCACACCCAGGCAGGAAGTCATTGCAGCGGTGTTGTGAACAAAACATGGCTGATCCTGTCTCTATGGTGACAGTTACACATCACACCCAGGCAGGAAGTCAATGCAGCGGTGTTGTGAACAAAACATGGCTGGTCCTGTCTCTATGGTGACAGTTACTATGGTGACATCATCACCCAGGCAGGAAGTCATTGCAGCGGTGTTGTGAACAAAACATGGCTGATCCTGTCTCTATGGTGACAGTTACACATCACACCCAGGCAGGAAGTCATTGCAGCGGTGTTGTGAACAAAACATGGCTGATCCTGTCTCTATGGTGACAGTTACACATCACACCCAGGCAGGAAGTCATTGCAGCGGTGTTGTGAACAAAACATGGCTGGTCCTGTCTCTATGGTGACAGTTACACATCACACCCAGGCAGGAAGTCAATGCAGCGGTGTTGTGAACAAAACATGGCTGATCCTGTCTCTATGGTGACAGTTACACATCACACCCAGGCAGGAAGTCAATGCAGCGGTGTTGTGAACAAAACATGGCTGGTCCTATCTCCATGTTGTTGATGGCCGATGCGGTGAGTTCGTGCCTTGGGGTTTTAACAGTTTAACTTTGCACAGACGCATAGCAAATAATGTCTCTACAGCGCTGAGGCCGTGAATTGATTCAACAAGCTTTAATGGCCCACACTCGCATGCACACATGCACAGATACACAGATGCATGGCCGCATTTACACACACAAAAAAAAAACACATGCACACATGCACAAACACACACATAGCCACTAATGTTTTGATAGACTGCATCTCGAGTTGAATCTCAAATCATCCTGGTTTATGCAATCCATCAATTCGAGCTGACCTACCTATCTCTTGGTGTCGTACAAAGACAGCTAAACATGTAAATTCACTCCTATTTCAGATATTGTTGATTTAGTCTTTCCTGCACCTTAAGGGAATCTCCGGAGGTTTCTCCCCTCCTCCTTAAGAGGTTATACAAGCTTTTAGAGGAGAGCAATGCATTTGATCTGACCGTTAGAATTAAATTACAGGCAAATAAGATCCCAAGAGATTGACCCTCCAACCAGCCATCTTGTCTCATTTGGAATAAGATGTACAGATTCAGTTATGTGTTTATCCATCGAGGATTAGTGTCTAGCAAAAGGTGGAGAAGATTAGTCTTAATATGAGAGAGAAAGAGAAAGTGAGAGTGAAAGAGAGAGAGCGAGAGAGAGAGAGCGAGAATGAGAGAGACAGAGAGAGAGAGAAAGAAAGAGAGACAGAGAGAGAATGAGAGTGAGAGCAAGAAAGTGAGCGAGGGAGTGAGAGAGTGAGCAGGAGAGTGAATCGAGAGAGAGAGCGAGAGAGAGAGAGTTTGAGTTTTAAATAATCTTTATTGGGTCTGGGAGCCCACAACACAATAAATACTCATACAAAACCATAGTTACACACCAATTAAAAACACAACTCCAATTCCTCCTCCACAGTAACTAAACACAACATCCTCTGAATACCCCATATACTCATAAACAGATCAATATTGTTGACAATTTTATAATAGGCAAACTCGCTGCCAACATTCCCTCCAGCATTCCCACCACATCCAAAGACCCCTGTCCCTGAATACTGTTCTTTCGGGTCTTTCATATTGCTAATTTTGCCGCCCCTAACACAAAATTAAGCAACACAACTACACCCTTTTGACTATACCTGTACTTTGGCCCAAATATATACAGTTAGGAAGAGAAAACCTCTCCCAATGCTGAGAACCAATTAGTGATCAGGTCAATCATCCAGACCAACCTGGAACACTGTAAAAACAGATGTGCCAGAGTTTCAGACTCAATGGACACCCCTCCCCAACAGTAGGATCCAGTTCTACCAGATGCATGTTGATGCCTATAGCTCCATGTATTATCCTCCATTGGAGGTCAGCTATCCTCTTATCAATAGGCAGTTTGTACAATGATCGCCAACAGCCTTTTGGTGAGGCGCCTGGACCAAGCACACCCGCCCACCTCGTCAATTTTACCCCTTCCAGGGAAGAGGCATGGGACACCTTTACACATATTCTGTAAATGGCCTTCTTTCCCACCTCGTTGAACTCCCCCAGCTCCGGGGTATGGAAGGAAAGCAGCATCCCCACGTCCTCCTCGAATGCCCCCATCACAGCACTAACAATCAGTGCAGGGAACATATAATCCAGACCCTTTTTCCACCAATCAGATTTGGAAGTGTCAGTCACATACTGCAGATGAAGTACTGGCAAGGAGTCACAGACCTCAGCGACAACCTTCCTCAGTAGGCGAGATGATCGGATCCCTGCTCTTTCTCCCAGCTCCTCCAACTGTCTGCTCCTGCTCCGCATCAGATGACCCAGCTTGGTACACCCCACGCCTAGCAGACATGAACGTAGGCTGGCTGAACCCAGAACACGGGACTGGACGGCAGTGTTATAAAAAAAGAGGCTCTTCAAAAAGCCACATCCCTGGTGGCTTGCAGGCCTTACGGGACTTGACAAGAACCCTCCAAGCCTGCATAACAGACTCATAAACTGGAGTCAAGCCAGGCAACTCACCCCCCTCCAGCTTTAAGAGGAAAACGTGCTTGTCTAATCCCAAACATCCCGCTCTCCTCATCAGTGTGTAGGCTGTGTCGACCCAGCTAGAACCATCACTGTACAACAGTCTCTGGGCTGCATGAAGTCGGAAAGCCATGATCCTAGAGGAAATGTCCACCAGGCCTTGCCCACCCTTGTGCAATGGCAGGTAGAGGGCTGCAGCTTTAATCCAGTGTTGTCCAGACCAGAAGAAATTGCCAAGGGTCCTCTAAAGCTCTTGTATCAGACCCTTTGGTGGCTGTAAAATCATTAGTCTGTGCATCCGTGGTCACCTTCTCATCAGGGAGACGGAGGCAAACCATCTGCTTAAATTGCAATGTCGACTGTCCTAGGTTTTTTTTAAGCGCTAGGAGCATCTATAGGGAAGCGAAGCGAGACCTAATCAAGGCACCCTTCACTCTTTCATGCAAAAACAACCTAAGTTCATGTCTCTTGTCCTGTAAATTCATGACTAGTCCAGGGTGGTTCTGAGTGAGCAGCTTCAATTCAATAGACTTAATGTCCTGTTCAAGGGCCTTGATATTCTCTTTAACTTCAATTTGAGACAGAGCAGTATACTGTTGACAAAATACTCGTGTTTGGGCCTTCCCAACCTTCCCCCATTGTCTCAAGGACTCAACATTCCCTTTTGAAACCCTCCATTTTACCCAAAACAACAAAAACCTTTCAACAAAACATGACATCATGTAACAATTTAACATTAAAATACCAGTAAGGTGATGACCTTCGTGGACAGGACAAGTGAACAACAACAGTAACAATATGATGATCAGAGAAACCCACAGGAGTAATGGCACACGTTCCAACCCTACAACAGTATTGCTCAGATACATACAACCTGTCTAACCTTGCTGCATTGACACGACCTTCATTAACTTTTAGCCATGTGTACTCCCTAACTTTTGCATTCCTTACTCTCCACACATCAGAAAGCTCAAATTCAGTTAATAGGCCAGACAGGCAAGTGGCTGACCGTAGGTGAGGTTCTTCAGCGGTGCGATCAACAGTCAAATCCACTGTACAATTCCAGTCACCCCCTAAAACCATGCACCCCTCTAGGTCACACTGTCTTAAGGTTTCCTTTATTTGATCAAATACAGCAATATGCTCTGTACCGTCATTAGGAGAATAAACATGAAAAAAAATACAAAAATCAACATAACATCCACCTTGACCAATAAAACCTGACCCTTGACAATCTCTGTTGTTGATACCACAGTCACCCCTAAACCTGAGGAAAACAAGATGGCCACCCCAGCACTGAAATTAGTACCATGACTGAGTATATGCTGCCCCTCCCACCACATACCCCAGTCAACCTCATTTTCCTCATCACTATGTGTCTCCTGTAGGAAAACTACATGAAGCCTTTTCTGTTTTATTACTACTAATACCCAAGCCCTCTTATTCCTGTCCCTTCACCCATTAATATTGAGAGAACCAACCCTTAGTACCTCCATGTAGAAAAGAGAAAAGAAAAGCAGAAGAAACCACAGAGAAAACAAAGAGAAAAAAGACACCCTATGAAGCATGATCATCATCATTGTTTAATCTTCTCTCAACCTGACCACGTTTCCCACCACCTGTTGCTGCAGCAACAGCAGTAACAAATTTCCTCAAGCGAAACTGCTTATTCTCACTCAATTGGTCTAACCCCACCGTCTTCTGTAACATCACAGCTGACCTCACAAACTTATCAACATCAATATAATCTGCCAATTTGACAGATTTCCCAAAAGTCTGATCCAGAAACCCATTTACCTCCTCTAGATCGTAAATTGAGTCCTCACCAGCTGCTATCATATCAAAAGAGATATCCCTATCCTTCTCCTGATCCTCCTCAGCTGAGGCCACCGACAACTG
This sequence comes from Oncorhynchus gorbuscha, assembly GCF_021184085.1. Taxonomy (NCBI): domain Eukaryota; kingdom Metazoa; phylum Chordata; class Actinopteri; order Salmoniformes; family Salmonidae; genus Oncorhynchus; species Oncorhynchus gorbuscha. The sequence continues at coordinate 42,191,659 of NC_060197.1, forward strand.
ACTCCCCTCTACCACATCCCTTTCAACACACCCCACTTGCACCCCATCACTAGTACCAGGCATCTCCTAGCTCCACATGAACTCCCTCCTGTATCCAATTACTCGTAGTGGGCATCTCATCCACTCCCTGGGAGCCTAGCTCCACATGAACCCCCTCCTGTACCCCATTACTCGTAGTGGTCATCTCCTCCACTCCCTGGGAGCCTAGCTCCACATCAACCCCCTCCTGTACCCCATTACTCGTAGTGGTCATCTCATCCACTACCTGGGAGCCTAGCTCCACATGAATCCCCTCCTTTACCCCAGCACTCGTACTGGGCACCTGCTCACCAGTCTGAGGAACTGGCTCTTCAGATACATCCTTACGTTCTACAACAAAAATGTTCTGCTGCATAACATTTTCCTCTGGTACAAGTTGCAACTCCGTGCCCTCAACATCGATAACTTGCTCCTCAGCAACCGGTGCTTGTGGCTGCTCTACCGCTGTCGGTCCACCTCTCCCTACATCAGTGGGCCCAGGTGTTACTATGACCACCTGCGCCCCTCCCTCGGCCTTCTCCCTTTTCAGGCAAACATGTCGCTTATGACCAACATCCCCACACTCAAAACACCGTTGACTACCCGTACTCCCATAAACCATATACAGTCTATTGTCATACTTGATTTTAAACAATAACTCTAAAGTCTGCTCCGGTGAGTCCAAAAACAAACACCTGTCGCCGAAATGACATTAACGCCGGGTGTTTGCAACCCAACCTTAATGGAACTGGCGAACTTCCCAAAGCGCAATAACTCGCACTTCAATAGCTCATTTGGAATAAACGACGGTACATTTGAAATCGTTAACAAAGCGATTTCAAAAGAGAAAAAAGCGGCGTAACTTGAACGAGCATTCCTTTAAGAAGTACGCCATGCTCAACCATACGATCAATGTTACATTCCCCAGTTTATGTGTTGTAGTTTGTGTATTTGCATGTGTTTATTTCAGGAAATGGCTTCCTGAAATCCCTCAAGCAGCTGATTGGTCGACTCCGTGGTTAATTGGAGAGCTGACCCCGCCCCCTCGTCAAGACGCAGCTGTCTCCAATTACCTATACCAGAAGCTATATAAAAGCCAGTGTTCTGTGCAGGAGGAAAGAGATTTTGCTAGAGATTTTGCTGGAGATTTTGCTGGGAGTTCATTGCTGAGAGTTGGTATGTTTTATGAGTTTGTTGCTCAGATAGAGCTTATGTGATGTCCTTTGTTTGTTTCTTAGTTTGTTTGTGAAATTGTTTAATATTCTGTTTCATTTGTTCCCAGGGGGGAAGGGGAAGGCACCTTGGGAGTGTTTAGGCAAGAGGCCCGCGGGCATACATATACCCGTAGCATATTCGCTGTCTAGGCACACTAGGTAAGACCTGGGCGGACCATCCCCTGTATTTTGGTTAGGGCACCAGGTGGTGCTAAATTAGGTAAGTAGTTGTAAGGCAGGTAAGATAGGAGAGGGGGGGGCTTTGTGATTTACTCTCTTTGCTTTGGTTCCGTCCAGCCCCTTTTCCCCATATTACCGTGTGAAGGAATAAAGTCCTTGTAAACATTCTGTCTGTTGTCATCCTTACTCGCACCTACAGTCCATACCCTTTTCACTTCACAGAGAGTTTAGTTGTAGCAGGGTGTTGCGTTCCCTCTTCATAGAGGCGTGCGTAACAATCAACAAGACACTCTTCATTAAGAAGTACACCATGCTCAACCATTCGATTAACAAGACGCTCTTCTTTAAGAAGTACACCATGCTCAACCATTCGATTAACAAGACGCTCTTCTTTAAGAAGTACACCATGCTCAACCATTCGATTAACAAGACGCTCTTCTTTAAGAAGTACACCATGCTCAACCATTCGATTAACAAGACGCTCTTCTTTAAGAAGTACACCATGCTCAACCATTCGATTAACAAGACGCTCTTCTTTAAGAAGTACACCATGCTCAACCATCCGATTAACAAGACGCTCTTCTTTAAGAAGTACACCATGCTCAACCATTCGATTAACAAGACGCTCTTCTTTAAGAAGTACACCATGCTCAACCATTCGATTAACAAGACGCTCTTCTTTAAGAAGTACACCATGCTCAACCATTCGATTAACAAGACGCTCTTCTTTAAGAAGTACACCATGCTCAACCATTCGATTAACAAGACGCTCTTCTTTAAGAAGTACACCATGCTCAACCATTCGATTAACAAGACGCTCTTCTTTAAGAAGTACACCATGCTCAACCATTCGATTAACAAGACACTCTTCTTTCAACCAGAAGACACTCTTCTTTACACCATGCTCAACCATTCGATTAACAAGACGCTCTTCTTTAAGAAGTACACCATGCTCAACCATTCGATTAACAAGACACTCTTCTTTAAGAAGTACACCATGCTCAACCATTCGATTAACAAGACACTCTTCTTTAAGAAGTACACCATGCTCAACCATTCAACCAGACATTAACAAGACGCCATGCTCAACCATACGATCAACAAGACACTTCTTTAAGAAGTACACCATGTTCAACCATCCGATCAACCAGACACTCTTCTTTAAGAAGTACGCCATGCTCAACCATACGATCAACAAGTCACTCTTCTTTAAGAAGTACACCATGCTCAACCATACGACCAACAAGACACTCTTCTTTAAGAAGTACACCATGCTCAACCATACGATCAACAAGACACTCTTCTTTAAGAAGTACACCATGCTCAACCATCCGATCAACCAGACACTCTTCTTTAAGAAGTACGCCATGCTCAACCATACGATCAACAAGACACTTCTTTAAGAAGTACACCATGTTCAACCATCCGAACAAGACACTCTCCTTTAAGAAGTACGCCATGCTCAACCATCCGAACAAGACACTCTTCTTTAAGAAGTACGCCATGTTCAACCATCCGAACAAGACACTCTCCTTTAAGAAGTACACCATGCTCAACCATACAATCTACAAGAAAGACACTCTTCTTTCAGAAATACCACCACCGCTTCAGTCATCCGGGATGCATAAGCAACATTCTCGTATCCTACCTTCTCTCCTACGGCGACCAGAAACTTCTCCACCGTAACAGTAGCTTCAGTAACACACCTAAAGCCGTGCGAAGTGACAGGGATGGCATCCCCATTCGGGCTGCCATTCCCGCCAAAATCAGGGTAATTTCGATAAGAAAAACAAAATACTTAATTCTACCACAAAAATAATAACCTTAATCATGCACAGAAGAAAACCAAAAAATGTCACCAAGAAATAGAAAACCGAAAGAACGTTCTGAATATATATATATATATATATAGAGAGAGGGAGAGCGAGAGAGAGAGAGAGAGAGAGAGAGAGAGAGAGAGAGAGAGAGAGAGAGAGAGAGAGAGAGATTTGTGCAGCATACTCATCTTGTCCTCTCTGATACACAACATCACACATCACAATAACCAATACCTCACCACTTCTACAACCACATATCCAATGTTATCCAGCTATACAGGCGACCTCCCGACACACCATATCTCCTGAAACATCTCAACACTTGTTATCATTTTATAGAACTGAAATTCCACCCCTAGGCGCACAGAGACCATCCCATTACATTCTAGTAAATGGTCTGTTACAGTCTAGTCAGACACCTAGGTATTTGTAGTTGTCCACATATTCTAGGTCAGAACCGTCCAGAGTAGTGATGCTAGCATTTACTAGCATTGAAGAGCAGTTGGAGGCCACAGAAGGAGTGTTGTATGGCATTGAAGCTCATTTGGAGGTTTGTTAACCCAGTGTCCAAAGAAGGGCCACATGTATACAGAATCATTGAAGAAGAACTCTTCATCCAATTCTGATGTCCAGCAGCTCTTTTCAGTCATAAGAGACTGTAGCAGCAACATTATGTACAAAACAAGTTACAAACAACGTGAAAAAACAAACAAAATAGCAGAGTTGGTTAAGAGCCGCTAAGGCAGCCATCCCGTCTGGCACCATCATTCACTGAAACATAATCTGCATATGTTGACACTGCTAAACCTGTCAACACACCCATGCCTGTCCAGCACACTCCCTGCAGTCTCCTACGTAGGTGGCCCAAAAAAGGCTTGATGACTAGTATATATAACTGACCCGATAGAGAGCATCATTGTCTAATGCCCCGTCTCACCCAGACTGGCCTACTGAGCCCCCCTCCCAACTTGACCATACATGACACCAGAACAAGCCACATCTTTACACAAGACAAAAACCTTTACCCAAACTCAAACTCAGACATCAAATAAAATAGATACTCATGGTCCCCTCTATCAAAAGCCTTCTCCAGTCCAACGTTCACATTCAAAACTCTCTCCAAGTCCAGTCCCTGATTAAGATCAAGTTGTCCAAGATTGAGCATCCTGGTACACAACATGTCTGGTCCTTGTGTACTATAGAGTCCAGACGGGACTTTAGTCTATTAGCGAGGACCATTTCAATTATCTTGTAGTCCGCGCAGAGCAATGCCACAGGCCTCCAGTTCTTAAGTTCACACAAGTCCCCTTTTTTGGGGAGGAGAGTCAGAGCAGCCGACGGCAGCTCATCGGCAACTCTCCTACCCCGACGCACCCCGACGCACCCCGACGCAAAAGAAGTCCAGTCGGGCTGCATCCTGCCGGGCTGTATCACCGCCTGGTACGGCAACTGCACCGCCCACAACCGTAAGGCTCTCCAGAGGGTAGTGAGGTCTGCACAACGCATCACCAGGGGCAAACTACCTGCCCTCCAGGACACCTACACCACCCGATGTCCCAGGAAGGCCATAAAGATCATCAAGGACAGCAACCACCCGAGCCACTGCCTGTTCACCCCGCTATCATCCAGAAGGCGAGGTCAGTACAGGTGCATCAAAGCTGGGACTGAGAGACTGAAAAACAGCTTCTATCTCAAGGCCATTAGACTGTTAAACAGCCACCACTAACATTGAGTGGCTGCTGCAAACACACTGACTCAACTCCAGCCACTTTAATAATGGGAATTGATGGGAAATGATGTAAAATATATCACTAGCCACTTTAAACAATGCTACCTAATATAATGCTTACATACCCTACATTATTCATCTCATATGTATACGTATATACTGTACTCTATGTCATCTACTGCATCCTTATGTAATACATGTATCACTAGCCACTTTATCTATGCCACTTTGTTTACATACTCATCTCATATGTATATACTGCACTCAATACCATCTACTGTATCTTGCCTATGCCGCTCAGTACCATCACTCATTCATATATCTTTATGTACATATTCTTTATCCCCTTACACTTGTGTCTATAAGGTAGTAGTTTTGGAATTGTTAGCTAGATTACTTGTTGGTTATTACTGCATTGTCGGAACTAGAAGCACAAGCATTTTGCTACACTCGCACTAACATCTGCTAACCATGTGTATGTGACAAATACAATTTGATTTGATTTGATTTGATTATTCCCTAGAATATTTTATAAAACTCCACTGTGAGTCCATAAACCCCCGGTGCACGGCTGGGGAACATCTGGGTTACGGCCTCTGCCAGTTCATGGGACAACAGGCGAAAGTCCATTTCATCTGAGCACCCATACGATCACACAGTTCTGCCCCATACAACTCAGTATAAAACTCCATAGTCCGCTCCCGCATCTCCCCCACCACAGAGGTCATCCACCCATCCGGCAGCCGCAGACAATGCATACCCTTGGCTTCACTGCTGTGTCTTTCCAAACCAAAGAAGGAGGATCTGGAAGCATCCATCTCCTTGAGCATGGAGAACCTAGCTCTTACAAGTGCTTCCTTTGCTTTAACCTGGAAAAAACTGTCCAGGTCCCTACGTAATTCAGCTAAGTTAGCATGGAGGCCTACATTCCCTTGCCTCACCAGCTCTACCTCAACTCCACTGATACTACGCCTGAGTTCCCCCAATAAACTCCTCTGAGGATGAGAGAGCTGTATACTGTTGACGGTATACAGAGCTTTCATTTAACTTCCAATAGGATGCGTGCCGAGGCCCTGGTGAAATAGACACTCGAGCCATGGTTTTTTGGTGATCCGAAAATCCCAACAGCCTATTGCTCTGAATCCTGGCCACGTGCACCCGATCTAGTTGGGCTGCACTCACTCTAGCCCCAAAGACCTTCACCCATGTATCCTGTCTTGTGTTGGGATGTTAAGTTCTTCAAACATCCACTAGGTCAAACTGCTTAATGATGTCACTTAACACCCCCACTGAGCCTGAATGAGGCTCCTACCCATTTATATATTTTGTAAAAATCCATCATACAGTTCCAGACCCCTCTTCTCAGGCTTGTGAATGTTCCCGTCTAAGACACCCAAACAGACGCCCTCCAAATACACCTCCGCTGTCTTCAACCAGGATCTCAGCGATCACTGCCTCATTGCCTGTATCCGCTATGGAGCCGCAGTCAAATGACCACCCCTCATCACTGTCAAACGCTCCCTAAAACACTTCTGTGAGCAGGCCTTTCTAATCGACCTGGCCCGGGTATCCTGGAAGGACATTGACCTCATCCCGTCAGTTGAGGATGCCTAGTCATTCTTTAAAAGTAACTTCCTCACCATTTTAGATAAGCATGCTCCATTCAAAAAATGCAGAACTAAGAACAGATATAGCCCTTGGTTCACTCCAGACCTGACTGCCCTCGACCAGCACAAAAACATCCTGTGGCGGACTGCAATAGCATCGAATAGTCCCCGCGATATGCAACTGTTCAGGGAAGTCAGGAACCAATACACGCAGTCAGTCAGGAAAGCTAAGGCCAGCTTCTTCAGGCAGAAGTTTGCATCCTGTAGCTCCAACTCCAAAAAGTTCTGGGACACTGTGAAGTCCATGGAGAACAAGAGCACCTCCTCCCAGCTGCCCACTGCACTGAGGCTAGGTAACACGGTCACCACCGATAAATCCATGATTATCGAAAACTTCAACAAGCATTTCTCAACGGCTGGCCATGCCTTCCGCCTGGCTACTCCAACCTCGGCCAACAGCTCCGCCCCCCCGCAGCTACTCGCCCAAGCCTCTCCAGGTTCTCCTTTACCCAAATCCAGATAGCAGATGTTCTGAAAGAGCTGCAAAACCTGGACCCGTACAAATCAGCTGGGCTTGACAATCTGGACCCTCTATTTCTGAAACTATCCGCCGCCATTGTCGCAACCCCTATTACCAGCCTGTTCAACCTCTCTTTCATATCGTCTGAGATCCCCAAGGATTGGAAAGCTGCCGCAGTCAACCCCCCTCTTCAAAGGGGGAGACACCCTGGACCCAAACTGTTACAGACCTATATCCATCCTGCCCTGCCTATCTAAGGTCTTCGAAAGCCAAGTCAACAAACAGGTCACTGACCATCTCAAATCCCACCGTACCTTCTCCGCTGAGCAATCTGGTTTCCGAGCCGGTCACTGGTGCACTTCAGCCACGCTCAAGGTACTAAATGATATCATAACCGCCATCGATAAAAGACAGTACTGTGCAGCCGTCTTCATCGACCTTGCCATCGACTCTGTCAATCACCATATTCTTATCGGCAGACTCAGTAGCCTCGGTTTTTCGGATGACTGCCTTGCCTGGTTCACCAATTACATTGCAGACAGAGTTCAGTGTGTCAAATCGGAGGGCATGCTGTCCGGTCCTCCGGCAGTATCTATGGGGGTGCCACAGGGTTCAATTCTTGGGCCGTCTCTTTAATCTGTATATATCAATGATGTTGCTCTTGCTGCGGGCGATTCCCTTATCCACCTCTACGCAGACGACACCATTCTATATACTTCCGGCCCGTCCTTGGACACTGTGCTGTCTAACCTCCAAACGAACTTCAATGCCATACAACACTCCTTCCGTGGCCTCCAACTGCTCTTAAACGCTAGTAAAACCAAATGCATGCTTTTCAACCGTTCGCTGCCTGCACCCACACGCCTGACCAGCATCAAATCAAATCAAATCAAATTGTATTTGTCACATACACATGGTTAGCAGATGTTAATGCGAGTGTAGCGAAATGCTTGTGCTTCTAGTTCCGACAATGCAGTAATAACCAACAAGTAATCTAACTAACAATTCCAAAACTACTGTCTTATGCACAGTGTAAGGGGATAAAGAATATGTACATAAGGATATATGAATGAGTGATGGTACAGAGCAGCATAGGCAAGATACAGTAGATGGTGTCGAGTACAGTATATACATATGAGATGGGTATGTAAACAAAGTGGCATAGTTAAAGTGGCTAGTGATACATGTATTACATAAGGATGCAGTCGATGATATAGAGTACAGTATATACGTATGCATATGAGATGAATAATGTAGGGTAAGTAGCATTATATAAGGTAGCATTGTTTAAAGTGGCTAGTGATATATTTACATCATTTCCCATCAATTCCCATTATTAAAGTGGCTGGAGTTGAGTCAGTGTGTTTGCAGCAGCCACTCAATGTTAGTGGTGGCTGTTTAACAGTCTATTGGCCTTGAGATAGAAGCTGTTTTTCAGTCTCTCGGTCCCAGCTTTGATGCACCTGTACTGACCTCGCCTTCTGGATGATAGCGGGGTGAACAGGCAGTGGTTCGGGTGGTTGATGTCCTTGATGATCTTTATGGCCTTCCTGTAACATCGGGTGGTGTAGGTGTCCTGGAGGGCAGGTAGTTTGCCCCCGGTGATGCGTTGTGCAGACCTCACTACCCTCTGGAGAGCCTTACGGTTGAGGGCGGAGCAGTTGCCGTACCAGGCAGTGATACTGCCCGCCAGGATGCTCTCGATTGTGCATCTGTAGAAGTTTGTGAGTGCTTTTGGTGACAAGCCGAATTTCTTCAGCCTCCTGAGGTTGAAGAGGCGCTGCTGCGCCTTCTTCACGATGCTTTCTGTGTGAGTGGACCAATTCAGTTTGTCTGTGATGTGTATGCCGAGGAACTTAAAACCTGCTACCCTCTCCACTACTGTTCCATCGATGTGTATAGGGAGGTGATCCCTCTGCTGTTTCCTGAAGTCATCTCCTTAGTTTTGTTGACGTTGAGTGGATGGTTCCGACCTTGAATATGTGGACATCTATAAGTACCTAGGTGTCTGGCTAGACTGTAAACTCTCCTTCCAGACTCATATCAAACATCTCCAATCGAAAATCAAATCAAGAGTCGGCTTTCTATTCCGCAACAAAGCCTCCTTCACTCTCGCCGCCAAACTTACCCTAGTAAAACTAGCTGATAAGAACCTTGATAGTGCTGCTGCAAGTGTTATATGTTTTTTTTTTGTGTTTTTATTTTAATTTAGTTTTTGAGTATGTGTGCGTATGTGTGTGTGTGTGTGTGTGTGTGTGTATGTATGTATGTATGTATGTATGTATGTATGTATGTATGTATGTATGTATGTATGTATGTATGTATGTATGTATGTATGTATGTATGTATGTATGTATGTATGTATGTATGTATGTATGTATGTATGTATGTATGTATGTATGTATGTATGTATGTATGTATGTATGTATGTATGTATGTATGTATGTATATATGTACCAAGGAAAATATATAGATTAAGAAAAATAAATGCTTTTATTTGACTTTATCATTTATTTTAATTGTATTTTAATTTTATCAAATGTATAATTTTTTTTTTACTTATTCTTTTTTTAAAGCCTGTCACATCTGTGAATGTGGAATGTGTTTTGTTGGTTGATTGAAAAACAAGAACTTAATAAAAGTTTAAATTGAAAAAAAAACTGACTATCCTACCAATCCTCGACTTCGGCGATGTCATCTACAAAATTGCTTCCAACACTCTACTCAGCAAACTGGATGCAGTTTATCACAGTGCCATCCATTTTGTCACTAAAGCACCTTATACCATCCACCACTGCGACTTGTATGCTCTAGTCGGCTGGCCCTCGCTACATATTCGTCGCCAGACCCACTGGCTCCAGGTCATCTACAAGTCCATGCTAGGTAAATCTCCGCCTTATCTCAGTTCACTGGTCACGATGGCAACACCCATCCGTAGCACGCGCTCCAGCAGGTGTATCTCACTGATCATCCCTAAAGCCAACACCTCATTTGGCCGCCTTTCGTTCCAGTTCTCTGCTGCCTGTGACTGGAACGAATTGCAAAAATCACTGAAGTTGGAGACTTTTATCTCCCTCACCAACTTCAAACATCTGCTATCTGAGCAGCTAACCGATCGCAGCTAACCGACTCTCCACATCCACTAGCATAACCTGACTAGATGCCTCAGCTGCACCATCATCCATAGCATGACTAGACCCAGCCTCAGCTACAACACTATCTATAGCCTGACTACACCCTGCCTCATCTATACCACCATCTCTAACATGACTAGGCCCAGCCTCATCTACACCACCATCTATGGCATGACTAGTCAATACTATCCTCCTGATTCCTACTTACAAGTAAAAACTAAAGCAGGAAGTATCAGTGACTCGCTCATTATGGAAGTGGTCAGATGACACGGATGCTACGCTACAGGAATGTTTTGCTAACACTGACTGAGGTCGTCCCCACAATGACTGTACGTACATATCCCAACCAGAAGCCATTGGTTACAGTTAACATACACATCGAGCTAAAGGATAGAGCTGCTGCTTTCAAGGAGCGGGAGACTAATCTGGACACTTATAAGAAATACTGCTATGCACTCAGACGAACCATCAAAGAAGCAAAGCGTCAATACAGGATTAAGATTGAATCCTACTACACCGGCTCTGACGCTCGCCAGTTGTGGCAGGGCTTGAAACCTACTATGGACTACAAAAGGAAACCCAGACACTCAAAGCACTGTAGACCATCTGTGCTGGCGAAACCTGCGTAGAGCTCCTCCCAATGCCTCACCTTAAAATGCACATTTAACTGTTGCTCATTGTTATTCAGAAACTTGAACAAAACAACATACTTAACGGCATCTGCCTAAAAACTTGTGGACACGGAAACCGCTAGCAAACTTACCAAACCAACTCAGCTCTTTCCGGATTTGATGATCTGTAATAAATGGAGGCAGATTCGCAGATACCACCCTAGGAGTCGAAAGAGGAGAAATCGGCACCAACGCATCCCTTACAAATATTCAACCAACCCACCTATTGTACTCTTTGAATGACCACATCCACAGCTTCATTCATTGTGGATGTGGAATGTATAAATTCAGCTCCTACCTGTTCACCGACCACAAGCAGATCCTCCCCCACCTTAACTCCAATCAAATCAAATCAAATCAAATGTATTTATATAGCCCTTCGTACATCAGCTGATATCTCAAAGTGCTGTACAGAAACCCAGCCTAAAACCCCAAACCGCAAGCAATGCAGGTGTAGAAGCATGGTGGCTAGGAAAAACTCCCTAGAAAGGCCAAAACCTAGGAAAAAACCTAGAGAGGAACCAGGCTATGTGGGGTGGCCAGTCCTCTTTTGGCTGTGCCGTGCGGAGATTATAACAGAACATGGCCAATATGTTCAAATGTTCATAAATGACCAGCACGGTCGAATAATAATAATGCAGAACAGTTGAAACTGGAGCAGCAGCATGGCCATGTGGACTGGGGACAGCAAGGAGTCATCATGTCAGGTAGTCCTGGGGCATGATCCTAGGGCTCAGGTCCTCCGATAGAGAGAAAGAAAGAGAGAAGGAGAGAATTAGAGAACGCACACTTAGATTCACACAGGACACCGAATAGGACAGGAGAAGTGCTTCTACACCTGCATTGCTTGCTGTTTGGGGTTTTATGCTGGGTTTCTGTACAGCACTTTGAGATATCAGCTGATGTACGAAGGGCTATATAAATACATTTGATTTGATTTGATTTGAAGTACTCCAGATAAAACAAACTGACCCTAGCCCCCCGACACATAAACTACTGCAGCATAAATACTGGAGGCTGAGACAGGAGGGGTCAGGAGACACTGTGGCCCCATCCAAGGACACCCCCGGACAGGGCCAAACAGGAAGGATATAACCCCACCCACTTTGCCAAAGCACAGCCCCCACACCACTAGAGGGATATCTTCAACCACCAACTTACCATACTGAGACAAGGCTGAGTATTGCCCACAAAGATCTCCACCATGGCACAACCCAAGAGGGGGCGCCAACCCAGACAGGATGACCACATCAGTGAATCAACCCACTCAGGTGACGCACCCCTTCCAGGGACGGTATGAGAGAGCCCCAGTAAGCCAGTGACTCAGCCCCTGTAATAGGGTTAGAGGCAGAGAATCCCAGTGGAAAGAGGGGAACCGGCCAGGCAGAGACAGCAAGGGTGGTTCGTTGCTCCAGAGCCTTTCCGTTCACCTTCCCACTCCTGGGCCAGACTACACTCAATCATATGACCCACTGAAGAGATGAGTCTTCAGTAAAGACTTAAAGGTTGAGACCGAGTTTGCGTCTCTGACATGGGTAGGCAGACTGTTACATAAAAATGGAGCTCTATAGGAGAAAGCCCTGCCTCCAGCTGTTTGCTTAGAAATTCTAGGGACAATTAGGAGGCCTGCGTCTTGTGACCGTAGCGTATGTGTAGGTATGTACGGCAGGACCAAATCAGAGAGATAGGTAGGAGCAAGCCCATGTAATGCTTTGTAGGTTAGCAGTAAAACCTTGAAATCAGCCCTCGCTTTGACAGGAAGCCAGTGTAGAGAGGCTAGCACTGGAGTAATATGATCAAATTTTTTGGTTCTAGTCAGGATTCTAGCAGCCGTATTTAGCACCAACTGAAGTTTATTTAGTGCTTTATCCGGGTAGCCGGAAAGTAGAGCATTGCAGTAGTCTAACCTAGAAGTGACAAAAGCATGGATTAATTTTTCTGCATCATTTTTGGACAGAAAGTTTCTGATTTTTGCAATGTTACGTAGATGGAAAAAAGCTGTCCTTGAAATGGTCTTGATATGTTCTTCAAAAGAGAGATCAGGGTCCAGAGTAACGCCGAGTTTCTTCACAGTTTTATTTGAGACGACTGTACAACCATTAAGATTAATTGTCAGATTCAACAGAAGATATCTTTGTTTCTTGGGACCTAGAACAAGCATCTCTGTTTTGTCCGAGTTTAAAAGTAGAAAGTTTGCAGCCATCCACTTCCTTATGTCTGAAACACATGCTTCTAGCAAGGGCAATTTTGGGGCTTCACCATGTTTCATTGAAATGTACAGCTGTCATCCGCATAGCAGTGAAAGTTAACATTATGATTTCGAATAACATCCCCAAGAGGTAAAATATATAGTGAAAACAATAGTGGTCCTAAAACAGAACCTTGAGGAACACCGAAATTTACAGTTGATTTGTCAGAGGACAAACCATTCACAGAGACAAACTGATATCTTTCCGACAGATAAGATCTAAACCAGGCCAGAACTTGTCCGTGTAGACCAATTTGGGTTTCCAATCTCTCCAAAAGAATGTCGTGATCGATAGTATCAAAAGCAGCACTAAGTTCTAGGAGCACGAGGACAGATGCAGAGCCTCGGTCCGATGCCATTAAAGTGTAATTTACCACCTTCACAAGTGCCGTCTCAGTGCTATGATGGGGTCTAAAACCAGACTGAAGCATTTCGTATACATTGTTTGTCTTCAGGAAGGCAGTAAGTTGCTGCGCAACAGCCTTTTCAAAAAATTTTGAGAGGAATGGAAGATTCGATATAGGCCGATAGTTTTTTATATTTTCTGGGTCAAGGTTTGGCTTTTTTAAGAGAGGCTTTATTACTGCCACTTTTAGTGAGTTTGTTACACATCCGGTGGATAGAGAGCCATTTATTATGTTCAACATAGGAGGGCCAAGCACAGGAAGCAGCTCTTTCAGTAGTTTAGTTGGAATAGGGTCCAGTATGCAGCTTGAAGGTTTAGAGGCCATGATTATTTTCATCATTGTGTCAAGAGATATAGTACTAAAACACTTGAGCACCTCTCTTGATCCTAGGTCCTGAGAGAGTTGTGCAGACTCAGGACAACTGAGCTTTGAAGGAATAAGCAGATTTAAAGAGGAGTCCGTAATTTGCTTTCTAATAATCATAATCTTTTCCTCAAAGAAGTTAATGAATTTATCACTGCTGAAGTGAAAGTCATCCTCTCTTGGGGAATGCTGCTTTTTAGTTAGTTTTGCGACAGTATCAAAAAGGAATTTCGGATTGTTCTTAGTTTCCTCAATTAAGTTAGAAAAATAGGATGATCGAGCAGCAGTAAGGGCTCTTCGGTACTGCACGGTACTGTCTTTCCAAGCTAGTCGGAAGACTTCCAGTTTGGTGTGGCGCCATTTCCTTCCAATTTTCTGGAAGCTTGCTTCAGAGCTCGGGTATTTTCTGTGTACCAGGGAGCTAGTTTCTTATGAGAAATGTTTTTAGTTTCTAGGGGTGCAACTGCATCTAGGGTATTGCGCAAGGTTAAATTGAGTTCCTCAGTTAGGTGGTTAACTGATTTTGGTCCTCTGGCATCCTTGGGTAGACAGAGAGAATCTGGAAGGACATCAAGGTATCTTTGTGTTGTCTGTGAATTTATAGCACGACTTTTGATGTTCCTTGGATGGGGTCTGAGCAGATTATTTGTTGCAATTGCAAATGTAATAAAATAGTGGTCCCGATAGTCCAGGATTATGAGGAAAAACATTAAGATCCACAACATTTATTCCAAGGGACAAAACTAGGTCCAGCGTATGACTGTGACAGTGAGTGGGTCCAGAGACATGTTGGACAAAACCCACTGAGTCGATGATGGCTCCGAAAGCCTTTTGGAGTGGGTCTGTGGACTTTTCCATGTGAATATTAAAGTCACCAAAGATTAGAATATTATCTGCTATGACTACAAGGTCCGATAGGAATTCAGGGAACTCAGTGAGGAACACTGTATATGGCCCAGGAGGCCTGTAAACAGTAGCTATAAAAAGTGATTGAGTAGGCTGCATAAATTTCATGACTAGAAGCTCAAAAGACAAAAATGTATTTTTTTTGTAAATTGAAATTTGCTATCGTAAATGTTAGCAACACCTCCACCTTTGCGGGATGCACGGGGGATATGGTCACTAGTGTAGGCAGGAGGTGATTCCTCATTTAACACAGTAAATTCATCAGGCTTAAGCCATGTTTCAGTCAGGCCAATCACATCAATATTATGATCAGTGATTAGTTCATTGACTATAATTGCCTTTGAAGTAAGGGATCTAGCATTAAGTAGCCCTATTTTGAGATGTGAGGTATCATGATCTCTTTCAATAATGACAGGAATGGAGGAGGTCTTTATCCTAGTGAAATTGCTAAGGTGAACACTGCCATGTTTAGTTTTGCCCAACCTGGGTCGAGGCACAGACACGGTCTCAATGGTGATAGCTGAGTTGACTACACTGACTGTGCTAGTGGCAGACTCCACTATGCTGGCAGGCTGGCTAACAGCCTGCTGCCTGGCCTGCACCCTATTTCATTGTGGAGCTAGAGGAGTTAGAGCCCTGTCTATGTTGGTAGATAAGATGAGAGCACCCCTCCAGCTAGGATGGAGTCCGTCACTCCTCAGCAGGTCAGGCTTGTTTGTGTGTGAGTCCCAGAAAGAGGGCCAAATATCTATAAATTCTATCTTTTGGGAGGGGCAGAAAACAATCCAATCTAACTCCAATCTAAGGAACATATTTGAATCCGTGCCATAACGACAGCGTCTCCTCCGTGCTCGGCTGGTAAGCCATCGCGCACAACACACCGTTCATGTCCCATTAAACTAAAAACTCTGTCCTCTTCTGATTACCGTTAAACTAACTATACATTAACACTCCACCATAGAAACAATTCTAAGAAAAGACCAAGGAAATAATCAAGAAAATAAGTAAGGACAGAGCCATCCACACAACCTCTCAACTACAAACCACTCCCGGGATGCACTGAGAGAGAGAGAGTGAGAGAGAACGAGAGAGAAAGAGAGTGATAGAGAATAAGACAGAGAGAAACCCCAAGGTGTAGAGATATCTATTTACTTCTCACCTCTGTATTTCCCTATAGCTTGGCACCAATAATACAAAGAATCACCTTCCTGTTCTTGCGCTAGCTAACAGCCTTTTACACTTGCTTTTACAAGTTCAGTTTATGAAGAGAAGCTATAAGGCTACCAGGCTCTTTTGGATTGGTTTAGCACTTTACAGAGGCTGAGAAGCTACAGGCCCTGATCCTGCAAAAGAGCTATATTGGTTTAATTTCAACTGAGGGAGGAGAGAATAAAGTGTGCATTTACTCTGCAGACAGATCAATTTTATTATTGCTGTGCGGAAATACACTGGCGGAGCTGAGTGAAGAGGAGGCTGCTTCTCTATCCACCGTGACAGACCATGATGAAAATAAAAGGAGATGGCTCCGAGACGCTTTCAAATCAAACACATCTACATATTCTTCACTTATTGTGTGCTATCGATAGGGGAACAAGAGGGTTTTTTCAGACAAAATAGGTGGTGTTGCTGGAGGGATCTAGTTTTCCAAGACTAAACTATCTCAGTGATATATACACTGAACAAATATATAAATGCATCATACAACATTTTAAATTATTTTACTGAGTTACAGTTCATAGAAGGAAATCAGCCAATTTAAATAAATACATTAGGTCCCAATCTATGGATTTCACATGATTGGGAATACAGATTTAAATCTGTAGGTCACAGACACCTTAAAAAAAAGGTAAGGGCGTGGATCAGAATGCCAGTCAGTATCTGCTGTGACCACCATTTGCCTCTTGCAGTACGACACATCTCCTTCACATAGAGTTGATCAGGCTGTTGTGGCCTTTGGACGGTTGTCCCACCCATATTCTGTTCTAAGTTTGCTGGATATTGGTGGGAAAGGGAAAAGCATCCTTCTCCAGCATGCCAGTGGCCATCGAAGGTGAGCATTTGCACACTTAAGTTGGTTAAGATGCAGAACTGCCAAATTCTCTAAAATGACGAGGGAGGCGGCTTATGGTAGAAAAAGGAACATTAAATTATCTGGCAAACGCTCTGGTGTATTCCTGCAGTTAGCATGTCAAATGCAGCTCCCTCGAAAATTGAGACATATCTGGCATTGTGTTGTGTGATAAAACAGCATGTTTTAAAGTGGCCTTTTATTGTCCTCCAGCACAAGGTGCACCTGTGTAATGATCATGCTGTTTAATCAGCTTCTTGATATGCCATGCCTGTCAGGTGGATGGATTATCATGGCAAAGGAGAAATGCTCATTTCATTTTTTGGAAATACGCTTTTTGTGAGTATGGAACATTTCTGGTATCTTTCATTTCAGCTCATGAAACATGGGACCAACACTTTACATGTTGTGTTTATAGTTTTGTTCAGTATAGATAAACACAGGAAAATCTAGTTGTTGACTGCACTGAGAGTTTGGATGGTTGGATGTTCTCTAGTCAATAACTAGTCAGAAGGGTAAAGCTCAGCTCACTCATGAATAATTCAAAAATATCAAGCAATATCACTTAAGCAAACAGAAAAAATATATTAATATTTAAATGTGACTTGTGACCTTTCCAGAACCTGTTTCTTATTCATTTCCAGCACATCAGTTGCTATCTAAACCAATAAAGGTCTGATGGACAAAGCCTTAGTCAAATAGCAGCGGAGAGAGAGTATCATGGGATCTGAGCTTGGAGAAAAAGAAACTGTCACACAGACACACAGGCAAACACTGCCTATTAAAAATAGCTTAGCCGAGAACCACCATTTCTCTTCTACCTTCAGAACGAATAGAACGTATTGATAGAAAGAGACACATCAACCTTCCCATTTGTTAGTATCTAAAAGAATGTTCTAATCACATCAATAGAATCTATATTTCCAGTATATTCTTCATAGGAAGAGATAGATTTAGAATCAGTTGTGTAAAGTAAGAGTACGACCAAAAACTGTGAAGTAACATACAGACACATACAACTACCAGCGTGATGAAACTTCATCCTGAAATAAAATAACGTGTCACCTACCCAGTGATTAACGTACTGACTTTGCTGTAGAAAATGACACAGAGCACCGAACAATCACAGAACAGGTAGAACCCAGCTAGCCCAAATCATATTTGTGTAAATGGACCAAACACTTAAACCACACATTGACGATATATAGATAATAATAAAAAACATTATGAAAACAGTGTTAAAGTGTTTCGAGAGCCACCGAGAGTCATTTCTATTTTATTTTTTATTTTTTTTTCTTCCAAAATGTTTCAAAATACCCAATTTCAGTAATGGGTTTAAATGGAAAATGTGGTGAGTAGAATGTAACTGACAACAACTAGCCTGTAATTGATGGACCCTATCCTACGGGTGATGTTGACCTGCACTTTTAGGGTTTCAAGTGTTTGTTTTTCAGGGTACTTCATGAAGACTGGAGTTTAAATTAGAAATCCTATTCAATTAGATCAGATGCAGTGTGGAGGGATTTTCAAACGGACCTGCAGTAAGTCACCGTCGATTAGATAGCATTATCACAACAGGTAAACAAACAAGTGGAGGAGATAAACAAATGTGGGTTATGTTATGCAACAAGTCAACAAACACCAATCAGTGGTAAATAAATATCTAAATTGTGACTATTAGTACCTTGGTTTTAGTCAAATACCATATAAACAAATAATGATCTTAGAAAATCTATAAATTTTTTCTATGAATTGTAATAATAATATAATAATAATAATATATTGTGGATCTGCCAATGTCTCTTTTCTTTGCGCCTCTCGTCCAGCGTGTTATTCAAGCAGCAATCACACATCAGGGTTTACCCTCCATGTCGATGCTAGAGCATGTGAGTATGGTTCTTTCCCTGCTGGAAGTGGGCAGTGCTGGGGCTGAGCCCCTACCCAGGAAGACAGAAGTGTGTGAAGCGTGCGTGATAGGACCAGCAGTAGCCTTCAATCCTCCACAATCCGTCACGACCTCTCACACCCCACTGTGAGTGTGAGTTGGGGGGACTGTTTTGTGTGTGCGTTTAGTGTGTGTGTGTGTGCTTAGGATGTGTGTTTGTGTTTGTGTGTGTGTGTATGCTTAGGGTGTGTGTGTGTGCTTAGGATGTGTGTGTGTGTTTGTGTGTGTGTGTATGCTTAGGGTGTGTGTGTGTGCTTAGGATGTGTGTTTGTGTTTGTGTGTGTGTGTATGCTTAGGGTGTGTGTGTGTGCTTAGGATGTGTGTGTGTGTTTGTGTGTGTGTGTATGCTTAGGGTGTGTGTGTGTGCTTAGGATGTGTGTGTGTGTTTGGGGCAAGGGTATGTGTGTTTGTGTGTTTGGGGACTCTAAGACCCTTATCTAGTTTATTATGAAACATGATGAGGATGTAGTGATTCAGAAAAAAAAGAAAAGTCCCTTTTTCAGGACAGTTCGTAAAAAATCCAAATAACTTCACAGATCTTCATTGTAAAGGGTTTAAACACTGTTTCTCATGCTTGTTCAATGAACCATAAACCATTAATGAACATGCACCTGTGGAACGGTCGTTAAGACACTAACAGCTTACAAAAGGTAAGCCATTAAGGTCACAGTTATGAAAACTTAGGACACTAAAGAAGCCTTTCTACTGACACTGAATAACACCAAAGAAAGATGCCCAGGGTCCCTGCTCATCTGCGTGAACGTGCCTTAGGCATACTGCATGGAGGCATGAGGACTGCAGATGTGTCCAGGGCAATAAATTACAATGTCCGTACTGTGAGACGCCTAAGACAGCGCTACAGGGAGACAGGACGGGGAGCTGATTGTCCTCGCAGTGGCAGACCACGTGTAACAACACCTGCACAGGATCGGTACATCCGAACATCACACCTGCGGGACAGCTACAGGATGGCAACAACAACTGCCCGAGTTACACCAGGAACGCACAATCCCTCCATCACTGCTCAGGCTGTCTACAGTAGGCTGAGAGAGGCTGGACTGAGGGCTTCTAGGCCTTTTGTCTGGTGAGGACCTGGACATCTCTGGCTGAGAGAGGCTGGACTGAGGGCTTCTAGGCCTGTTGTCTGGTGAGGACCTGGACATCTCTGGCTGAGAGAGGCTGGACTGAGGGCTTCTAGGCCTTTTGTCTGGTGAGGAACTGGACATCTCTGGCTGAGAGAGGCTGGACTGAGGGCTTCTAGGCCTTTTGTCGTCTGGTGAGGACCTGGACATCTCTGGCTGAGAGAGGCTGGACTGAGGGCTTCTAGGCCTGTTGTCTGGTGAGGACCTGGATATCTCTGGCTGAGAGAGGCTAGACTGAGGGCTTCTAGGCCTGTTGTCTGGTGAGGACCTGGACATCTCTGGCTGAGAGAGGCTAGACTGAGGGATTCTAGGCCTGTTGAGGCCTGAGGAATGCGGTAACATCTCACAGCAAGAACTGGCAAATCTGGGGCAGTCCATAAGGAGGAGATGGACTGCAATACTTAATGCAGTTGGTGGCCACACCAGATACTAACTGTTACTTTTTGACCCCCCCTTTGTTCAGGGACACATTATTCCATTTCTGTTAGTCACATGTCTGTGGAACTTGTTCAGTTCATGTCTCAGTTGTTGAATCTTGTTTTGTTCATACAAATATTATGTTAAATTTGCTGAAAATATACGCAGTTGACAGTGAGAGGATGTTTATTTTTTTGCTGAGTTTACTATTACATGTTATGTGAGTGCTCTAGATTAGCATAGAGGAAGAACCACTATAAAACTGTATACTGTACATAGTCGCGCATTGAATGAAGATTAATGCATGGGGATCTTTGTTATTCAAGGTATTTGGGACGGCAGGCTAGCCTTGCAACAGTGGTCACTCCTACTAACCCACATAGCACTTAACACAACAGCATAAAGGATCTAAGTATCACTGTGAATGCCGCAAAGCACTCATCAGCTAGGATTAGTAGAAGTCCTTTAGGCCCTTTCCATAAGGTGGCATTATAATCGGACTTGCTTTTGGCTTTATTCCCAGCTTTCCCTGGATTTGTATAAATATATGTTGCATGGGGACAACCAATCAGACCCAGCAGTAGGTCTTCTCAGAATGTTATGAAAAGAAAGAAGGAAATTGCCAGCATGCACTCAATTTGAATGTCTTTCCCCTTTATTGCTTGTTCTTACTGTATGGGCTGTGGCGAGGTACTGCCGTCATATAAATGAATTTAATGAAGAGAAAATGTCCTAATGAATAGGGTCTTTCTAATATATTTCATATTTGTTTTTTTAAAGCTTTAGCAGAGCAACGGGTCATTAGGGTTGAACAAAACCGTTTCTCAGAAAACAGAGCCTTGCAGTGCCCATTCATGCAAAGGAGACTGTCACTTTGTCACAAGATATGTCATTGTCATGTTTCAGTTAGCCTTGACTGATTTATAAAGTCACGTTTCTTTTCCCCCGTGACAAATGTAAATATGTGAGCACGGCTGAAACTAAACAAATGCCGCAAAAAAATGTTGCTCCATCTACACCAATCAGAGCACCTGTTCCTCACCTTCCCCTTAAGTCCTCCACAACAATAACTAACAATGCTAAGGAGCTACACTGGTGACTATATATGGAAGCTATGAAGCGTGCCTTTAAATGGATTTCCTATCCTCAGGTTGGCAACACAGCTTGACTTGACTTCCTTTCTTCATGCCCTGCCACCCTCCACACAGAGCCTGTTCTAAAATCACCAGACGAGCACAGAGTCAATAGTTTATGTCCCACTTGGGGGCGAAAGGTCTCAGCCTAGTAAAAGCTTTACGCTGTTGTGCTGGCGGACGTTTGGCATTTACATTCATTGCCGGTGGGTTAATTAAACTCGACCCGTCAACCATTTTAATTACACAACAGAACTGTAAAATGAGACTCTAAAAACGTTCTCTATCTAGGCGAACGAGGTAATGAAGAGACCCTATATCCAACTAAAAATAAAGCTAGAACAATAAATATGAACTAACACAGAGAGGCCTAACTACTACAGAACCCCTGTGCATCAAATCAAATCACATGTGCGCCGAATACAAGATGTGTAGACCTTAACATGAAATGCTTAATTACAAGGCCTAAGCCAACAACGTATTTCAAGAAAAATAGTTCAGAAAATACTTACTAAATAAACTAAAGTGAAAAAAAAAGTTGAAAATAAAAACGAACACAAGAAAATGTCATAACAGTAACGAGGCTATATACAGGGGGTATCAGTACCCAGTCAATGTGCCGGGGTACAGGTTAGTCTAGGTAACTTGTAAAGTGAATATGCATAGAAAATAAACAGCTAGTAGCAGCAGTGTAAAAACAAAGGGGGGGGGGGGTGTTCAATGTAAATAGTCCGGGTGGCCATTTGATGGATTGTTCAGCAAGTCTTAAGGCTTGGGGGGTAGAAGCTCTTAAGATGCTTTTTGGTCGTAGACTTGGCGCTCGGATACCGCTTGCCGTACGGTAGCAGAGAGAATAGTCTATGAAGTGGGTGACTGGTGACTTTGACACTTTTTTGGGCCTTCCTTTGACACCGCCTAGTATATAGGTCCTGGATGGCAGGAAGCTTGGCCCCGGTGATGTACTGGGCCGTTCGCACTACCCTCTGTACTAACTTATGGTCAGATGCCGAGCATGTGCCATATCAGGCGGTGATGCAACCGGTCAGGATGCTCTCGATGGTGCAGCTGTAGAACGTTTTGAGGATCTGGGGACCCATACTCATTCCCCTGAGGGGGAAAAGGTGTTGTCATACCCTCTTCACAACTGTCTCTGTGTTTGGACCATGATAGTTTGTGGATAATGTGGACACCAAGGAATTTGAAACTCTCGACCTGCTCTACTTCAGCCCAATCGATGTTAATGGGGGCCTTTTCAGCTCTCCTTTTCCTAAAGTCAATGCTCAGCTCCTTTGTCTTGCTCACATTGAGGGAGAGGTTGTTGTCCTGGCACCACACAGCCAGGTCTCTGACCTCCTCCCTATAGGCTGTCTCACATGTCAGAGAGAGTAAAGGAATAGAGAGAATAAGAAAGAGATGGGCCTCAACTTCCAACAGAGAGGAAGAGAGAGACTTCCACCAGAGAAGGAGAGAGAGAGACTTCCACCAGAGAAGGAGAGAGAGACTTCCACCAGAGAAGAGAGAGAGACTTCCACCAGAGAAGAAGAGAGAGACTTCCACCAGAGAAGGAGAGAGAGACTTCCACCAGAGAAGAAGAGAGGGACTTCCAAAAGAGAAGAAGAGAGAGACTTCCACCAGAGAAGGAGAGAGATACTTCCACCAGAGAAGAAGAGAGAGACTTCCACCAGAGAAGAATAGAGAGACTACCACCAGAGAAGAAGAGAGAGACTTCCACCAGAGAAGGAGAGAGAGACTTCCACCAGAGAAGGAGAGAGGGACTTCCACCAGAGAAGAAGAGAGAGACTTCCACCAGAGAAGGAGAGAGAGACTTCCACCAGAGAAGAAGAGAGAGACTTCCACCAGAGAAGAAGTGAGAGAGACTTCCACCAGAGAAGGAGAGAGAGACTTCCACCAAGAAGGAGAGAGAGACTTCCACCAGAGAAGGAGAGAGAGACTTCCACCAGAGAAGGAGAGAGAGACTTCCACCAGAGAAGGAGAGAGAGACTTCCACCAGAGAAGAGAGAGAGACTTCCACCAGAGAAGGAGAGAGAGAGACTTCCACCAGAGAAGGAGAGAGAGACTTCCACCAGAGAAGGAGAGAGAGACTTCCACCAGAGAAGAGAGAGAGACTTCCACCAGAGAAGGAGAGAGAGACTTCCACCAGAGAAGGAGAGAGAGACTTCCACCAGAGAAGGAGAGAGAGACTTCCACCAGAGAAGGAGAGAGAGACTTCCACCAGAGAAGGAGAGAGAGAGACTTCCACCAGAGAAGGAGAGAGAGACTTCCACCAGAGAAGAGAGAGAGACTTCCACCAGAGAAGAAGAGAGAGACTTCCACCAGAGAAGGAGAGAGAGACTTCCACCAGAGAAGAAGAGAGGGACTTCCAAAAGAGAAGAAGAGAGAGACTTCCACCAGAGAAGGAGAGAGATACTTCCACCAGAGAAGAAGAGAGAGACTTCCACCAGAGAAGAATAGAGAGACTACCACCAGAGAAGAAGAGAGAGACTTCCACCAGAGAAGGAGAGAGAGACTTCCACCAGAGAAGGAGAGAGGGACTTCCACCAGAGAAGAAGAGAGAGACTTCCACCAGAGAAGGAGAGAGAGACTTCCACCAGAGAAGAAGAGAGAGACTTCCACCAGAGAAGAAGTGAGAGAGACTTCCACCAGAGAAGGAGAGAGAGACTTCCACCAAGAAGGAGAGAGAGACTTCCACCAGAGAAGGAGAGAGAGACTTCCACCAGAGAAGGAGAGAGAGACTTCCACCAGAGAAGAGAGAGAGACTTCCACCAGAGAAGGAGAGAGAGACTTCCACCAGAGAAGAGAGAGAGACTTCCACCAGAGAAGAAGAGAGAGACTTCCACCAGAGAAGAGAGAGACTTCCACCAGAGAAGGAGAGAGAGACTTCCACCAGAGAAGGAGAGAGACTTCCACCAGAGAAGAAGAGAGAAACTTCCACCAGAGAAGAAGAGAGAGACTTCCACCAGAGAAGAAGAGAGAAACGAACTAAAACAGAGAGCTAGCTATAGTACCCTCCTTCTCCCCAGCCAGTGTAAACAGCCAAAGTGTCAGAAATCAATTTCAATGGCTAAGCAAACAGGAGATTGAGACGTCTAAATGTTGGGGAGAGACCAAGCCTGACAAAAAAATAAGCAAAATCATTAGTTTAGCAATTAGCTTTGCCTCATCCCTCCGGATACTGTTAGTGTTCAATAAGCAGGTCATGGGCATTGGCATATGACAACAATACAAGGTAATTGTTTATCATCGTATTCCCCCCTGCATGATGCCCTGTTCTGAGATAATCATAATTGTTTTGTCTTCTGAAGGAGGAATGTGAGCCATTGACGCTGAGGTGTACAGATTTTTGTTCTCTGGCTGACCGGCATGTCCCGTGTAGAATAAATGTCAGATCTTGATATTGTGCTGAAGTTGGTGCTCCACCAATCGTCACAGCCATGTGAATTAACATATCATAGATTTTTTTTCTTCTCCAACATCAGATATTCAATTTCTCATGAAGATCCTTTGTTGTATTATATGACTATGACGTATTCTGGTGTATACTGTGAATAATCAAAAGCATAGTGTGATATTCTCCATTCTGGGTAAGTCAATTGTCTAAAGTATAACTGATATCATTTTTACTACTTTGCAGATATGAAACAAACAGAGAATCAGAATATCAGTCAAAACTATACAATTCCCAGTTTATGTTACAAAACCATATTTATAAGAGATTTTTACAAATGGGTTTTATTTGACTCAAAATTCCATAATGTAGAGTAAGTGACTGTTTGCAGAATAGATGGATGCAATTCAATGCACAATTCATACAATTCACTAATGCATTTCTTGGTAGCCCAAAAAATATTGCCATCATGGTAAATTGCCATCATGGTAAATGGTCTGCTGGACACACTGTTTCAGTTTCAATGACTCAATATCCTGGACGACTGTAACTAAGGCTGGAAATTTCAATACAATCAAACTAACTAGGGCAATGGTCAAGTCAGTCATTACGTGTCTAATAGGTTAGCACATCTAGCAGATGTGAATGCTGTGGTAGCCATGCTGGTTAAGTGTGCCTTGAATTCTAAATAAATCACTGACATAGTCACAGCAAAACACCCCCACACCATCACACCTCCTCCTCCATGCTTCACGGTGGGTTCCACACATGCGAAGATAATCCGTTCACCTACACTGTGTCTCACAAAGACACGGCGGTTGGAACCAAAATATCAAATTCAGACAGGTCAGACCAAAGGACAGATTTCCACCGATCTAATGTCCATTACTCGTGTTTCTTGGCACAAGCAAGTCTCTTCATATTGTTTGTGTCCTTTAGTAGTTGTTTCTTTGCAGAAAATCAACCATGAAGGCCTGATTCACACAATACCCTCTGAACAGCTGATGTTGAGATGTGTCTGTTACTTGAACTCTGTGAAGCATTTACTTGGGCTGCAATTTCTGAGGCTGGTAACTCCAGTGAACTTATCCTCTGCAGCAGAGGTCACTCTGGGTCTTAATTTCCTGTGGCGGTCCTCATGAAAGCCAGTTTCATCAGAGCGCTTGATGGTTTTTGAGACTGCAATTGAAGAAACTTTCAAAGTTTTATGGATTGACTGACCTTCATGTCTTAACCTCTTTCTCCTACCTGACACGCAGGCGTCCCATCTAGACATCTGGAAATGCAAATGCGCTACGCTAAATGCTAATAGTACTAGTTAAAACTCAAACGTTCATTAAAATACACATGCAGGGTATTGAATTAAAGCTACACTCGTTGTGAATCCAGGCAACAAGTCAGATTTTTAAAATGCTTTTCGGCGAAAGCATGAGAAGCTATTATCTGATAGCATGTAACACCCCAAAAGACCCGCAGGGGACGTAAACAAAATAATTAGCATAGTCGGCGCTACACAAACCGCACAAATAAAATATAAAACATTCATTACCTTTGACCATCTTCTTTGTTGGCACTCCTAGATGTCCCATAATCACTATTGGGTCTTTTTTTTTCGATTAAATCGGTCCATATATAGCCTAGATATCGATCTATGAAGACTGTGTGATAAACGAAAAAAAATAGCGTCTTATAACATAATGTCATTTTTTTAAATTAAAAAAGTCGACGATAAACTTTCACAAAACACTTCAAAATACTTTTGTAATGCAACTTTAGGTATTAGTAAACGTTAATAAGCGATCAAATTAATCACGAGACGAAGTGTATTCTATAGGGGAACGTCTGGAAATAATGTCCGGGTAAATCTCAACCAAAATATCCGGTCGGAGACCTGAAGAAAAAGCCTGTCTCTTGTTCGTTTGACCAAGAAACAAAGACTAGGCAAATGACAAGACTGTTGACACCGTGTGGAAGGTGTAGGTATGGCAACCTCAGCCCCATTTAATGTGGATCGCCTATAACAATAGGTTGAAGTGGCGGATGGATATATTTTTCCATTTTCAGTGATCAGATTTTCCTGCACTTTTCGATGAAACGCACGTTCTGTTATAGTCACAGCCATTATTTAACCAGTTTTATAAACGTCTGAGGGTTTTCCATCCACACATACTAATCATATGCATATACTATATTCTTGGCCTGTGTAGCAGGGCGCTGAAATGTTGCGTGATTTTTAACAGAATGTTCGAAAAAGTAGGGGGTAGGAGTAACAGGTTAAAGTAATGATGGACTGTTGTTCCTCTTTGATTATTTGAGCTGTTCTTGCCATAATATGGACTTGGCCGTTAACCAAATAGGGCATTCGTCTGTAAACCAACCCTACCTTGTCACAACACAACTGATTGGCTGAAACAAAAATTCCGCTATTTAACTTTTAGCAATGCACACCTGTTAATATTGTCACGTTCTAACCTTTATTTATTTTGTTTTGTCTTTATTTAGTATGGTCATGGCGTGAGTTGGGGTGGGCAGTCTATGTTTGTTTTTCTATGTTTGGTTTCTGTTCCAGCCTAGTATGGTTCTCAATCAGAGGCAGATGTCGTTAGTTGTCTCTGATTGAGAATCATACTTAGGTAGCCTGGGTTTCACTTTTGTTTCGTGGGTGTTTGTTTCTGTGTGAGTGTTTGGGCCACACGGTACTGTTTGTTTGTGGGTGTTTGTTTCTGTGTGAGTGTTTGGGCCACACGGTACTGTTGGTTTGTGGGTGTTTGTTTCTGTGTGAGTGTTTGTCGCCACACGGTACTGTTGGTTGGTGGGTGTTTGTTTCTGTGTGAGTGTTTGTCGCCACACGGTACTGTTGGTTGGTGGGTGTTTGTTTCTGTGTGAGTGTTTGTCGCCACACGGTACTGTTGGTTGGTGGGTGTTTGTTTCTGTGTGAGTGTTTGTCGCCACACGGTACTGTTGGTTGGTGGGTGTTTGTTTCTGTGTGAGTGTTTGTCGCCACACGGTACTGTTGGTTGGTGGGTGTTTGTTTCTGTGTGAGTGTTTGGGCCACACGGTACTGTTGGTTTGTGGGTGTTTGTTTCCGTGTGAGTGTTTGGGCCACACGGTACTGTTGGTTGGTGGGTGTTTGTTTCCGTGTGAGTGTTTGGGCCACACGGTACTGTTGGTTTGTGGGTGTTTGTTTCCGTGTGAGTGTTTGGGACACACGGTACTGTTGGTTTGTGGGTGTTTGTTTCCGTGTGAGTGTTTGGGCCACACGGTACTGTTGGTTTGTGGGTGTTTGTTTCCGTGTGAGTGTTTGGGCCACACGGTACTGTTGGTTTGTGGGTGTTTGTTTCCGTGTGAGTGTTTGGGACACACGGTACTGTTGGTTTGTGGGTGTTTGTTTCCGCGTGAGTGTTTGGGCCACACGGTACTGTTGGTTTGTGGGTGTTTGTTTCCGTGTGAGTGTTTGGGCCACACGGTACTGTTGGTTTGTGGGTGTTTGTTTCCGTGTGAGTGTTTGGGCCACACGGTACTGTTTCAGTTTTCGTTTTGTTCACATCGTTTATTGTTTTCTATTTCAGTGTTCAGTTAGTTTTGAATAAATCATCATGAACACTTACCACGCTGCACTTTGGTCCGATCCTTCTTGCACCCAAGACAACCGTTACAAATATAAATGTATTTAAGGTGACTACCTCATGAAGCTCGTTGAGAGAATGCCAAGAGTGTGCAAAGCTGTCATCAAGGCAAAGGGTGGCTACTTTGAAGAATCTCAAATCTAAAATATATCTTGATTTATCTAACACTTTTTTTGGTTAATACATTATTCGATACAGTATGTGTTATTTCATAGATTTTTATTCTACAATGTAGAAAATAGTAAAAATAAAGACAAATCCGGGAATGAGTAGGTGTGTCCAAACTTTTGACAGGTACTGTATTTAGCAAGCTAAAAACACGGTGCCTAACGTTGGCTGACCAAGCCTCCCCCCTTCTCCTTCACCCAAATCCAGACAGCTGATGTTGCAACATTTGGATTCCTACAAATCACTTGGGCGAGACAATCTGGACCCTCTCTTCCTAAAAACCATTGTTGCAACCCCTATTACTAGTCTGTTCAACCTCTCCTTTGTTTCGTCTGAGATTTCTAAAGATTGGAAAGCGGCCATCACCCTCTTCAAAGTGCGAGACACTCTAGACCCAAACTGTTACAGACCTATATCCATCCTGCCCTGCCTTTCTAAAGTCTTCGAAAGCCAAGTGAAAAACAGATCACCAACCATCACCTCAGCCACGCTCAAGGTCCTAAACAATATCATAACCGCCATCAATAAAAGACAGTACTGTGGAGCCGTCGTCATCGACCTGGCCAGGACTTTCAACTCTGTCAATCACTGTATTCTTATCGGCAGACTCAACGGCAGACTTATCGGCAGACTCAACCATGGTTTCTCTAATGACCGCCTTACCTGGTTCACTAACTACTTCTTAGATAGAGTCCAGTGTGTCAAATCGGAGGGCCTGTTGTCCAGACATCTGGCAGTCTCTATGGGGGTGCCATAGGTTTTCATTCCCGGCCACTTCTTTTTTATGTATATATCAATGATATCGCTCTTGCTGCAGGTGACTCTTTGATCCACCTGTACGCAGATGACACCATTCTGTATACATCTGACCCTACTTTGGACACTATGTTAACAAACCTCCAAACGAGCTTCAATGCCATACAACACTCCTTCCGTGGCCTCCAACTGCTCTTAAATGCTAGTAAAACGAAATGCATGCTATTCAACCGATCGCTGCCCACACCCGCCCGCCCGACTAGCATCACTACTGTGGACGGTTCTGAATATGTGGACAACTGTAAATACCTAGCTGTCTGGCTATACTGTAAGCTCTCCTTCCAGACACATATTAAGCATCTCCAAACGAAAATTAAATCTAGAATCGGCTTCACAACAAAGCCTCCTTCACTCATGCGGCCAAACATACCCTCATAAAACTGACTATCCTACCGATCCTTGACTTTGGCGATGTCACCTACAAAATAACCTCCAACACTCTTCTCAGCAAATTGGATGCAGTCTATCACAATGCCATCTGTTTTGTCACCAAAGCCCCATATACTCCCCATCACTGTGACCTGTATGCTCTCGTTGGCTGGTCATCACTACATATTCATCAATCAAATCAAATCAAATGTATTTATATAGCCTTCATATAGCCCTTCTTACATCAGCTGATTTTTTTATTTATTTTTGTAATTTTTTTATTTCACCTTTATTTAACCAGGTAGGCAAGTTGAGAACAAGTTCTCATTTACAATTGCGACCTGGCCAAGATAAAGCAAAGCAGTTCGACAGATACAATGACACAGAGTTACACATGGAGTAAAACAAACATACAGTCAATAATACAGTATAAACAAGTCTATATACAATGTGAGCAAATGAGGTGAGAAGGGAGGTAAAGGCAAAAAAGGCCATGGTGGCAAAGTAAATACAATATAGCAAGTAAAACACTGGAATGGTAGTTTTGCAATGGAAGTATGTGCAAAGTAGTAAAAAAATAATGGGGTGCAAAGGAGCAAAATAAATAAATTAATTAAATACAGTTGGGAAAGAGGTAGTTGTTTGGGTTAAATTATAGGTGGGCTATGTACAGGTGCAGTAATATGTGAGCTGCTCTGACAGTTGGTGCTTAAAGCTAGTGAGGGAGATAAGTGTTTCCAGTTTCAGAGATATTTGTAGTTCGTTCCAGTCATTCGCAGCAGAGAACTGGAAGGAGAGGCGGCCAAAGAAAGAATTGGTTTTGGGGATGACTAGAGAGATATACCTGCTGGAGTGTGTGCTACAGGTGGGAGATGCTATGGTGACCAGCGAGCTGAGATAAGGGGGGACTTTACCTATCAGGGTCTTGTAGATGACATGGAGCCAGTAGGTGGTTTGGCGACGAGTATGAAGCGAAGCGTGGTCAGTTCTCTTCAGGCAGTGCCCTGTGGAAATTCTAACAGAACATTGCCAAGACGTTCAAATGTTCATAAATGACCAGCATGGTCAAATAATAGTAATACCAGTGAACAGGTCAGGGTTCCATGGCCAGAACAGTTGAAACTGGAGCAGCAGCACGGCCAGGTGGACTGGGGACAACAAGGAGTCATCATGCCAGGTTGTACTGAGGCATGGTCCTAGGGCTCAGGTCCTCCGAGAGAGACAAAGAAAGAAAGAGAAAAAGAGAGAGATAATTAAGTCTTTGCTAGGTAAAGCTCCGCCTTCTCTCAGCTCACTGGTCACCATAGCAACACCCACCCGTAGCACGCACTCCAGCAGGTATATTTCACTGGTCATCCCCAAAGCCTCGTTTGGCTGCCTTTCCTTCCAGTTCTCTGCTGCCAATGACTAGAACGAATTGCAAAAATTACTGCTGGAAACTCATATCTCCCTCACTAACTTTAAGTATCAGCTGTCAGTGCAGCTTACCAATCGCCGCAGCTGTACACAGCCCATCTGTAAATAGCCCATCCAACCAACTACCTACCTCATCCCATATTTGTTTTTGTTTATCTTCTCTTTTGCTCACCAGTATTTCTACTTGCACATCCTCATCTGCACATCTATCACTCCTGTGTTAATTGCTCATTTTTAATTACTTCGTCACTATGGCCTATTTATTGCCTTACCCTCTTACTTAATTTGCACACACTGTATACAGATTTTTCTATTGTATTATTGACTGTACGTTTGTTTATCCCATGTATAACTCTGTGTTGTTGTTTTTGTCGCACTGCTTTGCTTAATCTTGGCCAGGTCGCAGTTGTAAATGAGAACTGGTTCTCAACTGGCCTATCTGGTTAAATTAAGGTGAAAAATAAATAAAAATAAAAACCTAGCTGCTGGATGTCATGTGATTGGACAAGTTTGTCCAATAACATATACATTTTTGGGGGGCTACAGCTAGAGCTACGGGTGTCATTTGGTTAGCTTGCAAGAAATGTGTATGACTTCGCTTGCATGATAGCTAGCTAAGCTGAGTGTGAACGACTGTTATCGACAGTTAGAATACATATCTCTTAGTTGTCAATCAAATGTATTTGGCATTGATAATGTGCAGGCAGGCAATTCCCATTCAGTTGTCAAATCATGGGTTGGGACAGGCATGCAGGCGAACAGGTTACTATTCCCCATCATTTATCAGTGCTTTTTTGACGGCCAACTACAAGCTGAACATTTTTTTGAGGGTTTATCTACTCTTACCTCATTAGATTCCAGCGTATCTCGCTCTGGCTAGCATTAGTTGTTGATCTTGGGGATGGAGAGATAGCCTACCTGTTCATGGTTGTTTAATCAATAGGATTGTAAAGTTCCCCAAATGTAAGACGACTTTTGTGGTATTTATGTACAAATTTGTAGAAATCCATTCAGGTGAATTTTGTGGCTTTTGGCAAATGCATTCTAATGATGTAAAGATGCGATGTTACTGTACTACTGCCTGTAAACACACAGTCCAGTTCAATGTGAATGATGTTAGGTCCTACTGCCTGTAAACACACAGTCCAGTTCAATGTGAATGATGTTAGGTCCTACTTCCTGTAAACACACAGTCCAGTTCAATGTGAATTATGGCAGGCCCTACTGCCTGTAAACACACAGTCCAGTTCAAAGTGAATGATGGTAGGTCCTACTTCCTGTAAACACACAGTCCAGTTCAAAGTGAATGATGGCAGGCCCTACTGCCTGTAAACACACAGTCCAGTTCAAAGTGAATGATGGCAGGCCCTACTGCCTGTAAACACACAGTCCAGTTCAAAGTGAATGATGGTAGATCCTACTTCCTGTAAACACACAGTCCAGTTCAAAGTGAATGATGGTAGGTCCTACTTCCTGTAAACACACAGTCCAGTTCAAAGTGAATGATGGCAGGCCCTACTGCCTGTAAACACACAGTCCAGTTCAAAGTGAATGATGGCAGGCACTACTGTCTGTAAACACACAGTCCAGTTCAAAGTGAATGATGGCAGGCCCTACTGCCTGTAAACACACAGTCCAGTTCAAAGTGAATGATGGTAGGTCCTACTTCCTGTAAACACACAGTCCAGTTCAATGTGAATGATGACAGGCCCTACTGCCTGTAAACACACAGTCCAGTTCAAAGTGAATGATGGTAGGTCCTACTTCCTGTAAACACACAGTCCAGTTCAAAGTGAATGATGGCAGGCCCTACTGCCTGTAAACACACAGTCCAGTTCAAAGTGAATGATGGCAGGCCCTACTGCCTGTAAACACACAGTCCAGTTCAAAGTGAATGATGGCAGGCCCTACTGCATGTAAACACACAGTCCAGTTCAAAGTGAATGTTGGTAGGCCCTACTGCCTGTAAACACACAGTCCAGTTCTAAGTGAATGTTGGTAGGCCCTACTGCCAGTAAACACACAGTCCAGTTCAAAGTGAATGATGGCAGGCCCTACTGCATGTAAACACACAGTCCAGTTCAAAGTGAATGTGGTAGGCCCTACTGCCTGTAAACACACAGTCCAGTGAATGTTGGTTTGGCCCTACTGCCTGTAAACACACAGTCCAGTTCAAAGTGAATGATGGCAGGCCCTACTGCCTGTAAACACACAGTCCAGTGAATGTTGGTAGGCCCTACTGCCTGTAAACACACAGTCCAGTGAATGTTGGTAGGCCCTACTGCCTGTAAACACACAGTCCAGTGAATGTTGGTAGGCCCTACTGCCTGTAAACACACAGTCCAGTGAATGTTGGTAGGCCCTACTTCCTTTAAACACACAGTCCAGTTCAAAGTGAATGATGGTAAGTCCTACTTCCTGTAAACACACAGTCCAGTTCAACGTGAATGATGGTCGGCCCTACTGCCTGAAAACACACTGTCCAGTTCATAGTGAATGATGGTAGGTCCTACTTCCTGTAAACACACAGTCCAGTTCATAGTGAATGATGGCAGGCCCTACTGCCTGTAAACACACAGTCCAGTTCAACGTGAATGATGGTCGGCCCTACTGCCTGTAAACACACAGTCCAGTTCAAAGTGAATGATGGTAGGTCCTACTGCATGTAAACACACAGTCCAGTTCAAAGTGAATGATGGTAGGCCTGTGTGACAAATGGCTTATTTGCATGTGTAAGCCTACTGCAGCTCTGATTGGCTATGTCGCACCGGTCTGTGTAGAGTCCGGTCCTGGACAAGACTGACACATTTTTATCGTTGTGTTTATTAATTGTCCAAATGCATGGACACTTTCCCACTCTATGTTGCTGTAGACTTTTCACAGACGCCTTACTCTACGTCATTCCTAAACATTGTATGAGAGTCAGACATTTTGAAAATGACCATATCTAAGTGCTCGTGTCATACTCTTCCCAGGGGTTGCACAGTATATGAACCGATTTTTTCATTTTGCTGAAACGGTGTCAGTTCTACTTTAAATTATCATTCATAGAGATGAGTGCCCCTGGCTGTGAATGCCTCTTGCATCATCAATGTGAATTTACATTTTATTAGGATCCCCAGTAGTTGACGCCATGAGAGACCTGGCCGGTTGGTGCCAGAATAACAACCTATCTCTCAACATAATCAAGACAAAGGAGATGATTGTGGATTACAGGAAAAGGAGGACTGAGCATGCCCCCGTTCTCATGTAGTGTAGTTGCAGTGGGGTTGTAGTGGAGCAGGTTGAGAGTTTCAAATTCATTGGTGTCCACATCACCAACAAACTAGAATGGTCCAAACACACCAAGGCAGTCATGAAGAGGGCACAACAAAACCTATTCCCCCTCAGGAGACTGAAAAGATTTGGCATGGGTCCTCAGATCCTCAAAATGTTCTACAGCTGCAACATCGAGAGCATCCTGACTGATTGCATCACTGTCTGGTATGGCAACTGCTCAGCCTCCGACCGCAAGGCACTACAGAGGGTCGTTCGTCCAGGACCTCTACACCAGGTGTTGTCAGAGGAAGGACCTAGAAATTGTCAAAGACCCCAGCCACCCTAGTCATAGACTGTTCTCTCTACTACCGCATGGCACGCGGTACCGGAGTGCCAAGTCTAGGACCAAAAGCCTTCTCAACAGCTTTTACCCCCAAGCCATAAGACTCCTGAACAGGTAAGCAAATAGCTACCTGGACTATTTGCATTGTGTCACCCCCTCCCGCCATCCCCTCTTTTACACTTCTGCTACTCTCTGTTTATCATATATGCATAGTCACTTTAACTATACATTCATTTCTATATTACCTCAATTAGCATTGACTCTGTACCAGTACCACCTGTATACAGTCTCGCTACTGTTATTTTCACTGTCATTTTAATGTTTTTTTTATGTCATGACTTATCTCTACCTTATACCCATTCTATACTTAAAAATTGCCCTGTTGGTTAGGGCTTGTCAGTAAGCATTTCACTGTAAGGTCTACCTACACCTGTTGTATTCGGCGCACGTGACAAATACACTTTGATTTGATTTGCCATCTGTCACAGGACACACCGCCACAGCTTGCCAAATGGTGCCTCAGATCAACCGTGCACAAGAAACTACTCCTTATGTTCCCTTTGACTTCCTTCCTTCCTTCCTCTTTCTTTCTCTCTGTTTCCTTCACTCTTTTTTCCCCCCGAACAACGACAAACATGAAACACAACCACTGGACCGTAACAGGCTGGGTTCAAATGACTTCTGAAATTGCTTTGTTTCCCCTTCCTTGCACACATATGTCGCTGTTGTTGTTTAGTTTGAAATGGCTGCCTGCCGAAATCACCCATGACTCGCCATTAGCAATTGAGCTGACTGTGCACAGTTTGTTTGTTTAGTTTTCATTATTTGGGGGGGGAGGGGAGGAAAAATGAAGCATTTTGACAGAATGGGAACTTGCAGGACATTGTTGTGGACCATTGCCTCAGCCGTGGTTAGGAAGCACAGTCTGTTGTCCCCTTTGGCCATGTGCTGTTGGAACAGGGCTGATTAGAAAACACACATTTAAGCACTCTCAAATCTTCCAAATCTACAACTTGACAGTGTTCTAGCTACACCAAGGTTGTGAAGTCACTGAAAGCTGTTCTAGCTACACTA
Source organism: Oncorhynchus gorbuscha (assembly GCF_021184085.1). Classification (NCBI taxonomy): domain Eukaryota; kingdom Metazoa; phylum Chordata; class Actinopteri; order Salmoniformes; family Salmonidae; genus Oncorhynchus; species Oncorhynchus gorbuscha. Next base: position 42,227,654 of record NC_060197.1, read on the forward strand.
AGGTTGTGAAGTCACTGAAAGCTGTTCTAGCTACACTAAGGTTGTGAAGTCACTGAAAGCTGTTCTAGCTACACCAAGGTTGTGAAGTCACTGAAAGCTGTTCTAGCTACACTAAGGTTGTGAAATCACTGAAAGCAGTTCTAGCTACACCAAGGTTTGAAACCCTATTTATTCTAACAACAACCCAAAATGGAAATACATAAAATAGTTGTAAATACCACATCCACAGGAGGAGAACCTTAGTATATTTATGATTGACTGTACTGTAGATTGATACCTAAGGAGTCACTCTAATGAGCCTGCCTGCAATGGCATATTGATGAAAGAGGAAAGATATTACCATCACTATGTATTGAGAGAAATATATTACTTCCACTGTTTACTTAGAGTAAGATATTACCATCACTATGTATTGAGAGAAATATATTATCTCCACTGTGCACTTAGAGTAAGATATTACCATCACTATGTACAGAGATACATACAGTGGGGAGAAGTATTTGATACACTGCCGATTTTGCAGGTTTTCCTACTTACAAAGCATGTAAAGGTCTGTAATTATTGTCATAGTTACACTTCATCTGTGAGAGACGGAATCTAAAACAAAAATCCAGAAAATCACATTATATGATTTCTAAGTAATTAATTTGCATTTTATTGCAGGACATAAGTATTGATCACCTACCAACCAGTAAGAATTCCAGCTCTCACAGACCTGTTAGTTTTTCTTTAAGAAGCCCTCCTGTTCTCCACTCATTACCTGTATTAACTGCACCAGTTTGAACTCCTGACCTGTATAAAAGACACCTGTCCACACACTTAATCAAACTCACTCCAACCTCTCCACAATGGCCAAGACCACAGAGCTGTGTAAGGACAACAGGGATACAATTGAAGACCTGCACAAGGCTGGGATGGGCTACAGGACAATAGGCATGGTTGGTGAGACTGCAACAACTGTTGGCACAATTAATAGAAAATGGAAGAAGTTCCATGCAAGATCTCACCTCTTGGGGCATCAATGATCATGAGGAAGGTGAGGGATTAGCCCAGAACATCACAGCAGGACCTGGTCAATGACCTGAAGAGAATTGGGACAACAGTCTCAAAGAAAACCATTAGTAACACACTACGCCGTCATTAATTAAAATCCTGCAGCGCACGCAAGGTCCCCCTGCTCAAGCCAGCGCATGTCCAGGCCCGTCTGAAGTTTGCCAATGACCATCTGGATGATCCAGAGGAGGAATGGGAGAAGGTCATGTGGTCTGATGAGACACAAATAGAGCTTTTTGGTCTAAACTCCACTCGCCGTGTTTGGAGAAAGAAGAAGGATGAGTACAGCCCTAAGAACACCATCCCAACCGTGAAGCATGGAGGTTGAAACATCAATCTTTAGGGATGCTTTTCTGCAAAGGGGACAGGACGACTGCACCGTATTGAGGGGAGGATGGATGGGGCCATATATCGCGAGATCTTGGCCAACAACCTCCTTCCCTCAGTAAGAGCATTGAAGATGGGTCATGGCTGGGTCTTCCAGCATGACAATGACCCGAAACACACAGCCAGGGCAAATAAGGAGTGGCTCCGTAAGAAGCATCTCAAGGTCCTGGAGGGCCTAGCCAGTCTCCAGACCTGAACCTCCAAATCTTTGGAGGGAGCAGAAAGTCCATATTGCCCAGCGACAGCCCCGAAACCTGGTCTGTATGGAGGAGTGGGCCAAAATCCCTGCTGCAGTGTGTGCAAACCTGATCAAGAACAACAGGAAACGTATGATCTCTGTAATTGCAAACAAAGTTTTCTGTACTAAATATTTACTTCTGCTTTTCTGATGTATCAAATTCTTATATCATCTAAGAAAATGCAAATGAATTACTTAAAAATCATACAATGTGATTTTCTGGATTTTTGTTTTAGATTCCGTCTCTCACAGTTGAAGTGTACCTATGATAAAAATTACAGACCTCTACATGCTTTGTAAGTTGGAAAACCTGCAAAATTAGCAGTGTATCA
>NC_060197.1:42232163-42234663 GCF_021184085.1 Oncorhynchus gorbuscha
TTGACTGTTTAGTAAAGGTTGACTGTAATTTAAAGGTTGACTGTAATTTAAAGGTTGACTGTTTAGTAAAGGTTGACTGTAATTTAAAGGTTGACTGTAATTTAAAGGTTGACTGTAATTTAAAGGTTGACTGTTTAGTAAAGGTTGAGTGTTTAGTAAAGGTTGACTGTTTAGTAAAGGTTGACTGTTTAGTAAAGTTTGACTGTTTAGTAAAGGTTGACTGTTTAGTAAAGGTTGACTGTTTAGTAAAGGTTGACTGTTTAGTAAAGGTTGACTGTTTAGTAAAGGTTGAGTGTTATGTAAAGGTTGACTGTAATTTAAAGGTTGACTGTTTAGTAAAGGTTGACTGTTATTTAAAGGTTGACTGTTTAGTAAAGGTTGAGTGTTATGTAAAGGTTGACTGTAATTTAAAGGTTGACTGTTTAGTAAAGGTTGACTGTAATTTAAAGGTTGACTGTTTAGTAAAGGTTGACTGTAATTTAAAGGTTGACTGTTTAGTAAAGGTTGACTGTAATTTAAAGGTTGACTGTTTAGTAAAGGTTGACTGTAATTTAAAGGTTGACTGTTTAGTAAAGGTTGAGTGTTATGTAAAGGTTGACTGTAATTTAAAGGTTGACTGTTTAGTAAAGGTTGACTGTAATTTAAAGGTTGACTGTTTAGTAAAGGTTGACTGTAATTTAAAGGTTGACTGTTTAGTAAAGGTTGACTGTTATTTAAAGGTTGACAGAATTGAACAACCCAACTGTTTTGATTCATCGTCAGAGGTATGACAGAAACCTTGTTTTCTCTTCGTTATTAAATCTTACACACCTACTGTAGATTTCAACGTCAGCCAAAACAAGACCGAGAGGGACAGTAAAGAGGGACATTAAAGAGGGACAAACATGTTGTGAAAGATGAGTAACATCTGGTTAGATCCTACCATTGGTCCGTCCATGTTACCACTACGTTTTTACCACAAAGCACTCAGAGCACATGTGTACCCGATAATCTCAGCCTAATTCTCCTAGATCCAGGGTTTAAAATGTTTTTTAATATATATTTTTTAAAGTATTATCATTTCAACTTCCTCTGTTTTTTTCTAAAATACTTTAAAGATCTTATTTTCTTCCTGAATCACTCGTGGGTTTGTATGTGGACACTCACTCTTTGTAAAAAAGCTTAGGGTTTTGTACGTCTTGTCTTTCCTATAGCTAGGCTGTTAAGTTTGATTTTCAGGAACACATTGCTGTGATCAAATATGAATTGTCCCTCGCATGCCGGTGGAAAACAACAAACAATACCAATACAATATTAGCATATTGAATCTCCAGCATATAGACAGCCACAGTCAAATATAGAACTTGGCAAGGAGCCTATAATGGGTGTTCTTTTTGGGTCTTAGTTTTGCAACGTATAACAATTAGTTGATTGGAAAGTGCTGTGTAGGTCTAGAGAGAGAGGAAGAGGGACAGGGAGTATATATAACTCCCCTCCTACCAGCATTATGAGCAAGATCCCTGAACTAAACCCAAGGGATTAAAAGTGGATTGAATGCATCTCACTACATATAGAAAGCCGAGTGAGAGAGAGATAGTCATTCTAGGAGTGAGTCAGTGATCAGGGGAGACAGAGAGAGGAATGGGCGATGGTGTGTTAACAGTGGAAAACGCTGAAACATCTCTTCCTCCCCCAATAATGCCATTACTGGGAGACTGGGAGACTGGGAGACTGGGGGACTGGGAGACTGGGGGACTGGGAGACTGGGAGACTGGGAGACTGGGAGACTGGGGGACTGGGAAACTGGGAGACTGGGGGACTGGGAGACTGGGGGACTGGGAGACTGGGAGACTGGGGGACTGGGAGACTGGGAGACTGGGGGACTGGGAGACTGGGAGACTGGGAGACTGGGAGACTGGGGGACTGGGGGACTGGGAGACTGGGAAACTGGGGGACTGGGAGACTGGGTGACTGGGAGACTGGGAGACTGAGGGACTGGGAGACTGGGAGACTGGGAGACTGGGGCTGGAGAAAATGGTGGGGCTCCTGTTTCAGTGGAACCACTGAGTATGCTGCAACACTGTCAAGCATGCCCTGCTGCCACACTGAGGGCGCCCAGCAGTTTCGTCACGCTGACAGCACCAGGAAATGGACACAAGTGGAGAGTGGAGGAGCCAGGGTAATTCCTGGATACAGGGTAGAGAAGGAGAGAAGGAGGGCACGGGCGGCAGCGGTGGTTCTTACTCCCAAAGTGGTTCAAATCACTTCATCTTCTTATCCTGTGGTAGAGAAGAATATTCAGAGATTTGACACACTCACTCTAAGTCCTAAAATGGCTTGCAGGGACTGGGGTGAACAGAGGAAATCCCATACAAATAGATGAATACATGGCATGGCAGCCAGCCAAGGTGGTTGGGAGGGCTAAAACCTGCAAACGTGAGACTTCAACTGTGTATTTGGAGATTAGTCATAACAAACAGTCTAGTGTGGGGCTAGACGAGTACATATTGTCAGATTCAGA
>NC_060197.1:42242163-42244663 GCF_021184085.1 Oncorhynchus gorbuscha
CCCAGACCTCACAACCATGAAGGGCAATGGGTTCTATAACTGACCTCTCTCTTGGTTGGTGAGCGGACCCCAGACCTCACAACCATGAAGGGCAATGGGTTCTATAACTGACCTCTCTCTTGGTTGGTGAGCGGACCCACGACCTCACAACCATGAAGGGCAATGGGTTCTGTAACTGACCTCTCTCTTGGTTGATGAGCGGACCCCAGACCTCACAACCATGAAGGGCAATGGGTTCTATAACTGACCTCTCTCTTGGTTGGTGAGCGGACCCCAGACCTCACAACCATGAAGGGCAATGGGTTCTATAACTGACCTCTCTCTTGGTTGGTGAGCGGACCCCAGACCTCACAACCATGAAGGGCAATGGGTTCTATAACTGACCTCTCTCTTGGTTGGTGAGCGGACCCCAGACCTCACAACCATGAAGGGCAATGGGTTCTATAACTGACCTCTCTCTTGGTTGGTGAGCGGACCCACGACCTCACAACCATGAAGGGCAATGGGTTCTATAACTGACCTCTCTCTTGGTTGGTGAGCGGACCCCAGACCTCACAACCATGAAGGGCAATGGGTTCTATAACTGACCTCTCTCTTGGTTGGTGAGCGGACCCCAGACCTCACAACCATGAAGGGCAATGGGTTCTATAACTGACCTCTCTCTTGGTTGGTGAGCGGACCCCAGACCTCACAACCATGAAGGGCAATGGGTTCTATAACTGACCTCTCTCTTGGTTGGTGAGCGGACCCCAGACCTCACAACCATGAAGGGCAATGGGTTCTATAACTGACCTCTCTCTTGGTTGGTGAGCGGACCCCAGACCTCACAACCATGAAGGGCAATGGGTTCTATAACTGACTCAAGTATTTTTAGCCAGATCCTAATTGGTATGTTGAATTTTATGTTCCTTTTGATGGCATAGAAGGCCCTTCTTGCCTTGTCTCTCAGATCGTTCACAGCTTTGTGGAAATTACCTGTGGCGCTGATGTTTAGGCCAAGGTATGTATCGTTTTTTCTGTGCTCTAGGACAACGGTGTCTTGTATTTGTGGTCCTGGCGACTGGACCTTTTTTGGAACACCATTATTTTGGTCTTCTTGAGATTTACTGTCAGGGCCCAGGTCTGCCAGAATCTGTGCAGAAGATCTAGGTGCTGCTGTAGGCCCTCCTTGGTTGGTGACAGAAGCACCAGATCATCAGCAAACAGTAGACATTTGACTTCAGATTCTAGTCTCTCTCTCACGTCTCTTCTTCTCTGTCTGTATAATTCCCAAAAGCTCCATTTTATATCTCCACTATATTTCTGCTCTCTTTTCTATCTCTCCCTTTACTCTAGCCACTTCACTACTTCCTCACCTCTACCCACTTCACTACTTCCTCACCTCTACCCACTTCACTACTTCCTCACCTCCACCCACTTCACTACTTCCTCACCTCTAGCCACTTCACTACATCCTCACCTCTACCCACTTCACTACTTCACTCCCTCAATCTCTGCTTTACCTTTTTTTTGTTATCTTGTCTTAAAAGATGGGGGTTTGGGTAGGGGCGCCTTAGCGAATCATGCTAGAGTTTACTGATAAAAGCCATTCATATTGATTACATAGCACCATAAAGAATTGCATTTTGTAATCACCTCTCCAACACAGATTGGAGAGCACTTTCACCATGGCACAGAACATCTCTGTTTCTGATTTACCATCTGCTGTGCTGTAAATAAAAAGGTATGTTGACAATGCTAACACTCAAGTGCATGGCTATGAAAACAGTATGTAGACAATGCTAACGCTAAAGTCGGCAGCTATGACAACAGTATGTAGACAATGCTATAACACTAAAGCCCATGGCTATGAAAACAGTATGTAAACAATGCTAACGCTAAAGTCTGCGGCTATGAAAACATTACGTAGACAATGCTAACGCTAAAGTCCATGGCTATGAAAACAGTATGTAAACAATGCTAACGCTAAAGTCTGCGGCTATGAAAACATTACGTAGACAATGCTAACGCTAAAGTCCATGGCTATGAAAACAGTATGTAGACAATGCTAATGCTAAAGTCTATGGCTATGAAAACACCATGTAGACCATGCTAATGCTGAAGTTCATAGCTTCGTCAGAAAAGCCCTTCTAAACTTTAAAGAAATAGTTACAGTTTAACATAACATTCAAGGTTTTACTTACATGAGACACCGTTGGATAGAAGCAATTTACCTTGTAAGAGGAACAACTATATCATAACTGTGGTCCTTCTGTAGCTCAGTTGGTAGAGCATGGCGCTTGTAACGCCAGGGTAGTGGGTTCGATTATGGGGGCAGCAGGGTAGCCTAGTGGTTAGAGCGTTGGCCTTCGAGCTGGCAAGGTACAAATCTGTTGTTCTGCCCATGAACTGGCAGTTAACCCACTGTTCCTAGGCCGTCATTGAAAATAAGAATTTGTTCTTAACTGACTTGTCTAGATAAATAAAAAAGTAAAAAGTTTAGTTTCAGCTAAACGGCTTC
>NC_060197.1:42247163-42257163 GCF_021184085.1 Oncorhynchus gorbuscha
AACATGGATCTCCACAGACAACACTGCTACTCCTACTGCTCTCTCTTCGTCCGCCCACGTGTTCTCGCACACCCCGAGAGCTTCTGGTCAGCGGGGTGGTGGCACCGGGATCCTCATCTCTCCCAAGTGGTCATTCTCTCTTTCTCCCCTTACCCATCTGTCTATCGCCTCCTTTGAATTCCATGCTGTCACAGTTACCAGCCCTTTCAAGCTTAACATCCTTATCATTTATCGCCCTCCAGGTTCCCTCGGAGAGTTCATCAATGAGCTTGATGCCTTGATAAGCTCCTTTCCTGAGGACGGCTCACCTCTCACAGTTCTGGGCGACTTTAACCTCCCCACGTCTACCTTTGACTCTTTCCTCTCTGCCTCCTTCTTTCCACTCCTCTCCTCTTTTGACCTCACCCTCTCACCTTCCCCCCTACTCACAAGGCAGGCAATACGCTCGACCTCATCTTTACTAGATGCTGTTCTTCCACTAACCTCATTGCAACTCCCCTCCAAGTCTCCGACCACTACCTTGTATCCTTTTCCCTCTCGCTCTCATCCAACACCTCCCACACTGCCCCTACTCGGATGGTATCGCGCCGTCCCAACCTTCGCTCTCTCTCCCCCGCTACTCTCTCCTCTTCCATCCTATCATCTCTTCCCTCCGCTCAAACCTTCTCCAACCTATCTCCTGATTCTGCCTCCTCAACCCTCCTCTCCTCCCTCTCTGCATCCTTTGACTCTCTATGTCCCCTATCCTCCAGGCCGGCTCGGTCCTCCCCTCCCGCTCCGTGGCTCGATGACTCATTGCGAGCTCACAGAACAGGGCTCCGGGCAGCCGAGCGGAAATGGAGGAAAACTCGCCTCCCTGCGGACCTGGCATCCTTTCACTCCCTCCTCTCTACATTTTCCTCCTCTGTCTCTGCTGCTAAAGCCACTTTCTACCACGCTAAATTCCAAGCATCTGCCTCTAACCCTAGGAAGCTCTTTGCCACCTTCTCCTCCCTCCTGAATCCTCCTCCCCCCCCTCCTCCCTCTCTGCAGATGACTTCGTCAACCATTTTGAAAAGAAGGTCGACGACATCCGATCCTCGTTTGCTAAGTCAAACGACACCGCTGGTTCTGCTCACACTGCCCTACCCTGTGCTCTGACCTCTTTCTCCCCTCTCTCTCCAGATGAAATCTCGCGTCTTGTGACGGCCGGCCGCCCAACAACCTGCCCGCTTGACCCTATCCCCTCCTCTCTTCTCCAGACCATTTCCGGAGACCTTCTCCCTTACCTCACCTCGCTCATCAACTCATCCCTGACCGCTGGCTACGTCCCTTCCGTCTTCAAGAGAGCGAGAGTTGCACCCCTTCTGAAAAAACCTACACTCGATCCCTCCGATGTCAACAATTACAGACCAGTATCCCTTCTTTCTTTTCTCTCCAAAACTCTTGAACGTGCCGTCCTTGGCCAGCTCTCCCGCTATCTCTCTCTGAATGACCTTCTTGATCCAAATCAGTCAGGTTTCAAGACTAGTCATTCAACTGAGACTGCTCTCCTCTGTATCACGGAGGCGCTCCGCACTGCTAAAGCTAACTCTCTCTCCTCTGCTCTCATCCTTCTAGATCTATCGGCTGCCTTCGATACTGTGAACCATCAGATCCTCCTCTCCACCCTCTCCGAGTTGGGCATTTCCGGCGCGGCCCACGCTTGGATTGCGTCCTACCTGACAGGCCGCTCCTACCAGGTGGCGTGGCGAGAATCTGTCTCCTCACCACGCGCTCTCACCACTGGTGTCCCCCAGGGCTCTGTTCTTGGCCCTCTCCTATTCTCGCTATACATCAAGTCACTTGGCTCTGTCATAACCTCACATGGTCTCTCCTATCATTGCTATGCAGACGACACACAATTAATCTTCTCCTTTCCCCCTTCTGACGACCAGGTGGCGAATCGCATCTCTGCATGTCTGGCAGACATATCAGTGTGGATGACGGATCACCACCTCAAGCTGAACCTCGGCAAGACGGAGCTGCTCTTCCTCCCGGGGAAGGACTGCCCGTTCCATGATCTCGCCATCACGGTTGACAACTCCATTGTGTCCTCCTCCTAGAGCGCCAAGAACCTTGGCGTGATCCTGGACAACACCCTGTCGTTCTCAACCAACATCAAGGCGGTGGCCCGTTCCTGCAGGTTCATGCTCTACAACATCCGCAGAGTACGACCCTGCCTCACACAGGAAGCGGCGCAGGTCCTAATCCAGGCACTTGTCATCTCCCGTCTGGATTACTGCAACTCGCTGTTGGCTGGGCTCCCTGCCTGTGCCATTAAACCCCTTCAACTCATCCAGAACGCCGCAGCCCGTCTGGTGTTCAACCTTCCCAAGTTCTCTCACGTCACCCCGCTCCTCCGCTCTCTCCACTGGCTTCCAGTTGAAGCTCGCATCCGCTACAAGACCATGGTGCTTGCCTACGGAGCTGTGAGGGGAACGGCACCTCAGTACCTCCAGGCTCTGATCAGGCCCTACACCCAAACAAGGGCACTGCGTTCATCCACCTCTGGCCTGCTCGCCTCCCTACCACTGAGGAAGTACAGCTCCCGCTCAGCCCAGTCCAAACTGTTCGCTGCGCTGGCCCCCCCAATGGTGGAACAAACTTCCTCACGACGCCAGGACAGCGGAGTCAATCACCACCTTCCGGAGACACCTGAAACACCACCTCTTTAAGGAATACCTAGGATAGGATAAGTAATCTCTCTCACCCCCCCCCCCCCCTTTAAGATTTAGATCACATATGTCAGAGTCAAGGCCCGCGGGCCACATCCGGCCCGCGAGAAGGTTTTTTCCGGCCCCTGGGATGATCTTGATTTGTTATTAGAACCGGCCCGCAGACCGCAGCAAGCCGGCAGCCCGCAGATCTTTTACACGCACCAATACTACATTTCCCACAATGCAACGGTGACGCACCGAGCAGTAGGCTGCTTCATTTCAATATTTATTGGCACAGCAGTTGTCAGCATCACAGTAAAATTAACTTTCAGATACCCATCAAAAATGGCAAAACGGAAGGTGGACACTGAGAACCGGGGGTTTCAAACAAGGTGGGAGTCGGAGTATTTGTTCACGGAGGTAGCTGGAAAACCTGTGTGTCTTCTGTGTGGAGAAAGTGTGGCGGTACTGAAAGAGTATAATCTGAGACGACATTATGAAACGAAACACGCGGACAAAAACAAGAATATGGACATGGAACAAAGGCTACAAAAGGCAGAGGAATTAAAACGAGGCCTCAAATCTCGACAGGCTCTGTTCAAAAAAGCCAAATCACAAGGCCAGGCTGCTGTCAAGGCCAGTTTTATTTTGGCAGAAGAGATCGCTAAATCAGCCCGGCCATTTACGGAGGGGATTTCATCAAAAACTGCATGATTAAAGTTTGTGACGAAGTTTGCCCAGAAAAAAGGCAACTCTTTTTAAATGTGAGTCTGAGCAGAAACACCATTGCCGAGAGAGTAGACCAGTTGTCCATCAATCTAAAAGAGCAGCTTGTGAAAAAGGGAAAAGATTTCATTGCATATTCCTTGGCTGTGGATGAGAGCACCGACATTTCTGACATTGCCCAGTTGTCAATTTTCATCCGCGGAGTGGACTCCAGCCTAAGCGTGACAGAGGAGTTTTTGGCTTTACGTCCTATGCATGGCACAACTACGGGGCATGATTTGTATGAAGAGGTGTCAAGATGTGTAAATGAGATGGAGCTGCCTTGGGAAAAACTCGTGGGTTTGACAACCGACGGAGCACCTGCGATGTGTGGACACAGGAGCGGACTGGTGGGGAAGATACGGGAAAAGATGCAAGAGGAAAACGCGACAGGTGAGCTGACAGCTTATCATTGTATCATACACCAGGAAGCGTTGTGCGGTAAAGCCTTGAAAATGGAGCATGTAATGAGCATCATCATAGATTTTTGCACTTTATTTTATTGTATTTCAATCCAATTATATTTTTAAAATATTTCAGTTGAGTGGATGATAGAAAATTGCTATTATTGTTTTTTTCTTTGAAGTAAATTTAGCCCACTTTTGCTAAAATAGAAAATATAGGCTACTGATGGTGCCTTGAATACCGGTTTCTTTCATTTAATGTTCATGTTATGGGGATTTTTATATAAAGGAAATTTGTCTTTTGTGTCTGTTGAAAATTAAAGATTACTGACAGAGCCATAAGAAAATATTGCTTTATTTATCTGATCATATTGGAATATATTTGTTAGGTTTTCAGTAGGTTCAATTAGGTTCACTAGACTATATGCGTCATTTAAAAATTTTTCAATGAACATTCGAACAGTCCGGCCCTCGGCTTGTAGCTAAATTTTTTATTTGGCCCTCCGTCCATTTGACTTTGACACCCCTGATTTAGATGCACTATTGTAAAGTGACTGTTCCACTGGATGTCATAAGGTGAATGCACCAATTTGTAAGTCGCTCTGGATAAGAGCGTCTGATAAATGACTTAAATGTAATGTAAAATATAGTGTATATATAATGTATATATATATTGTATATATAGTGTATATATAGTGTATATATAGTGTACATATATAGTGTATATATAGTGTATATATATATATAGTGTACATATATAGTGTACATATATAGTGCATATATAGTGTATATATATAGTGTATATATATAGTGTATATAGTGTATATATACAGTGTACATATATAGTGTATATATAGTGTATATATATATAGTGTACATATATAGTGTATATATAGTGTACATATATAGTGTATGTATAGTGTATATATATATATATATAGTGTATATATAGTGTATATATAGTGTATATATAGTGCATATATATAATATATAGTGTATATATATATATATATATATAGTGTACATATATAGTGTATATAGTGTATATATATATAGTGTACATATATAGTGTATATATAGTGTACATATATATTGTGTATATATATAGTATATATATATATATATATAGTGTATATATAGTGTATATATAGTGTACATATATAGTGCATATATATAGTGTACATATATAGTGTATGTATAGTGTATATATATATATATATATATATATATATATATATATATGTGTATATATATAGTGTATATATATAGTGTATATATAGTGTATATATAGTGTATATATAGTGTACATATATATGTATATATAGTGTATATATATAGTGCATATATATAGTGTGTATATATATAGTGTACATATATAGTGTATATATATATAGTGTATATATATAGTGTATATATATAGTGTATATCTAGTATATATATAGTGTATATATATAGTGTATATATATATATATATATAGTATATATATAGTGTATATATATAGTGTATATATATAGTGTATATATAGTATATATATAGTGTATATATAGTGTATATATAGGATATATATAGTGTATATATAGTGTATATATATAGTGTATATATATAGTGTATATATAGTGTATATATATTGTATGTATATAGTGTACATATACAGTGTATATATAGTGTATATATATAGTGTATATATATAGTGTATATATAGTGTACATATATAGTGCATATATAGTGTACATATATAGTGTATATATATATATATAGTGTATAGTGTATATATATATATGTATATATATAGTGTATATCTAGTATATATATAGTGTATATATTTATAGTGTACATATATAGTGTATATATAGTGTATATATATAGTATATATATATAGTGTATATATAGTGTACATATATAGTGTATATATATAGTGTATATATAGCGTATATATATAGTGTATATATAGTGTACATATATAGGATATATATAGTGTACATATATAGTGTATATATATATAGTGTATATATATATAGTGTATATATAGTGTATATATATTGTATGTATATAGTGTACATATACAGTGTATATATAGTGTATATATATAGTGTATATATATATATAGTGTATATATAGTGTACATATATAGTGCATATATATACATATATAGTGTATATATAGTGTATATATAGTGTATATATATAGTGTATATATATAGTGTATATATATAGTGTATATATATGTATATATATATATTAATATTGTATATATAGTGTATATATATAGTGTATATATACAGTGTATATATAGTGTATATATAGTGTATATATATAGCGTATATATATAGTGTATATATATAGTGTATATATAGTGTATATATAGTGTATATTTATAGTGTACGTATATAGTGTACATATATAGTGTATATATAGTGTATATATATAGTGTATATATATATATCGTATATATATAGTGTATATATATAGTGTATATATATAGTGTATATATAGTGTACATATATAGTGTACATATATCGTGTATATATGTAGTGTATTTATATAGTGTACATATATAGTGTATATATATAGTGTATATATATATAGTGTACATATATAGTGTATATATATAGTGTATATATATAGTGTACATATATAGTGTACATATATAGTGTATATATATAGTGTATATATATAGTGTACATATATAGTGTATATATATAGTGTACATATATAGTGTGTATATATAGTGTACATATATAGTGTATATATATAGTGTTTCATATATAGTGTGTCATATATAGTGTATGTATATAGTGTATATATATAGTGTATATATATAGTGCTAAATATCGGATCTTTGGCTTGTAACCATAGCGGATCCCTTTTTGTTGTAATATAGAACCTTTTTCTGAAGGTTCTATAAAGAATGTTCTCAATGGAACCTTTATGGTGCTATAAAGAACCCTTTCCTTTGATTCTATAAAGAACCATTATTTAAAATGTTCCATATAGGACCAAAAAAGGGTTCCGCTACTGTTAGAACCCTATTTAAAAACATTTTGTATGGTTCTTTATAGAACCTTCTACAATATCATAGGTTCTTTCTAGATCCTTTTGAAAAACAAATGATTTTCTAATTCTGATTAGGAATATCATATTGTTAAAATTTCATCAGTGTCATGGTGTTTTTCAACAAGTCGACTCGGGGTCTCTGAGGAGAGATGTGAAAAGTGCTGATATAGTCAAACAGTTCTCAAAGAACATAAAGCCTTTAACGTGAATCTTTAACAAGACACCATAACTGGCATATTCATATGTATCATGTAATGGCATATCACATCAGATTAGATCAACTGAAATGACACTCTTACTCACGGTTGCCCAAAAAGAGCTGAGAGCAAACCACGCCCCAAAATATTCTAATGAGCCGCCACCCCTAGTTTTAAATAATAATATAATATATGACATTTAGCAGACGCTTTTATCCAAAGCGACTTACAGTCATGTGTGCATACATTCTACGTATGGGTGGTCCCGGGGATCGAACCCACTACCCTGGCGTTACAAGCGCCATGCTCTACCAACTGAGCTACAGAAGGACCACTAAATGATCTGCAAAGTATCTTCGAAGGGGTATTGAAGGGTTATTTTCGTCATTATGCGTCCACATAGAGCCATCACCCTTCCTTATTTTGTTAGTTCCTATCACCCCCTTTTTTGTCCTGTTTTATTTATTGTTCTGTTATTATAAGAGATTCATGAGAGAGGCCCAGTGCTGTCTGTATCCCCCAGGCTCTTAGTGAGGGTGGGTTTTGGGCTCTCTCTAACTGGCTGACATTGAGATGCTGGTGCTGCTTAGCTCAGAGAGGTGGAGAGAGAGAGGGAGAGAGAGGGGAGGGAGAGAGAGGGGAGGGAGAGACAGAGAGAGTTAGAGAGAGAAAGAGAGAGAGAGGGAGAGAGAGGGGAGAGACAGAGAGAGAGTTAGAGAGAGAGGGAGAGAGGGGGAGGGGAGAGACAGAGAGAGAGAGAGAGAGAGAGAGAGAGAGAGAGAGAGAGAGAGAGAGAGAGAGAGAGAGAGAGAGAGGGGAGGGAGAGACAGAGAGAGAGTTAGAGAGAGAGGGAGAGAGAGGGAGGGAGAGACAGAGAGAGAGAGAGAGAGAGAGAGAGAGAGAGAGAGAGAGAGAGAGAGAGAGAGAGAGAGAGAGAGAGAGAGAGAGAGAGAGATACAGAGAGAATCGAGTGAGAGAGGGAGAACGAGAGAGAGAGAGAGAGAGAGAGAGAGAGAGAGAGAGAGAGAGAGAGAGAGAGAGAGAGAGAGAGAGAGAGAGAGAGAGAGAGAGAGAGAGAGAGAGAGAGAGAGAGAGTTGCTACATGCTCCTCCGGGGTTGTTGCGTCGCCCATATAAATTCAATTTCCGGGGGAGTTGAAACACTCTTTCCAGAATACAAGTATTCTTTCCAGTCAAGTACTGACAGCATGGAAACACCCAAACTGGCCAAGAGATACTCACATTGTTGAAAGGCGACTGTTCCCAATTCAAATGACACTAGCTATCAATGGTGCCTTGCTTACTGTATAAGGCTATTCAAACACCACAGGGGATGGTGTCCTATGTGCTTTCATCTAATTCACTCCACAAAATGGGACTTTCCCTCCAGGCGCTGAAAGGGCGGTCTGAGGCGTGAAGTTGCACAATATTATTGTGTGGGAGAGATCATCGAGCTAAATCATAAGGTACCTTTTCTGGCACACGGACAATGAACGTACAGGTTGTGGCAGGGGGAAAATGAGTTTGTGTGTGTGGGTTCGTGTGTGCGTGTGTGTTCGTGTGTGCGCGCGCGCCGTGTGTGTGTGTGTGTGTGTGTGTGTGTGTGTGTGTGTGTGTGTGTGTGTGTGTGTGTGTGTGTGTGTGTGTGTGTGTGTGTGTGTGTGTGTGTGTGTGTGTGTGTGTGTGTGTGTGTGTGTGTGTGTGTGTGTGTGTGTGTGTGTGTGTGCGCGTGTGTGTGTGTGTGTGTGTGTGTGTGTGTGTGTGTGTGTGTGTGTGTGTGTGTGTGTGTGTGTGTGTGTGTGTGTGTGTGTGAGTGTGTGTGTGTGTGTGTGTGTGTGTGCGTGCGTGCGTGCGTGCGTGTGCGTGTGCGTGTGCGTCTGCGTGTGCGTGTGCGTGTGCGTGTGCGTGTGCGTGTGTGTGTGTGTGTGTTTCTGTATCTGTGTACATAACTACAAGGCCTCACACAGCAGAAGTCTGAGAGAGGTCAGCAGCGTGACAAATCCGGGTGGAATTTCTCGGTGGAACAGATTTAGTATCCACCTTCTGACCAGCATCCGACAGCAACACCTTTGAAATCGCTGCTGGAGAACAAAACAAGTGTTTGGACGGCTATAAGGTGGCTCTTTCTATGAAAGCAAAGGGCCATAATCCTGATTCAAACACAAAATCCTGTGTATGCAGCCATAATGCCATTTAAGCTGACTAAATCCCCCCCCCACCCCCACCCAAACCTCAGTGTTTTTTACCCATTTCTCTCAGTTTGTTCTCTCTCTCTCTCTCCCTCTCTTTTCATTTTAACTAAAGCCATTTCCTCACCGCCTCAAAATAACAACAGCAAAGATAATAACAACCCCATGAGTGAGGACGGTTGCTAGGCTACCTTATGGCCAGTGTGATTGGTTCTCGTTATAGGCAGGATTTGAGTTTAACCCACAGAAACTGTAATTCCAATGTAAAGATGCCTAGCTCCTCAGACACCAAATGTATACCACCAAGACAGTGTTATGTAATAGCTCATACAGCTATAGAAAATAAACAAACTTCATTTCAACCCACTCTTGTACCGTGAGGCTAAATGTCAAAACAATGTAGCTATTGTTTACACAAACTACATGGCTAAGAAAAAATGTTGTTTACGGTGTGAAACCCATCATTATAGGGATGACACTGGTAAAAGTCAGAGGAGGAATGAGACTCTCTGAATGCTGTCTGAATGCTGTCTGAACGCTGTCTGAAAGCTGTCTGAATGTGGTCTGAACGCTGTCTGAATACCGTCTGAACATTGTCTGAACGCTGTCTGAACGCTGTCTGAACGTGTTCTGAACGCTGTCTGAACGTGGTCTGAACGTTGTTTAAATGTGGTCTGAATGTGGTCTGAACGCTGTCTGAACGCTGTCTGAGCG
>NC_060197.1:42264663-42322163 GCF_021184085.1 Oncorhynchus gorbuscha
AGCGGTTAACACGAAATCTGGGGAGGGGCAGCTCAGTATAAGACTATCATCTGCATATAAATGGATGAGAGAGCTTCCTACTGGCTGAGCTGTGTTGATGTAACTTGAGAAGAGCGTGGGGCCTAGGATCGAGCCTTGGGGTACACCCTTGGTGACAGGTAGTTGTCTCAGCCACTATATACACTGCACGCTTTGAGAGAGGTAGTTTACAGAGCTCCTTTAGCACCTCGGACCTAGTGACCGCCTGCAGGCAGGAACTTTGTTGCGGGGCAGGGGAAAAAGAGGGAGGAGCATAGGGGCTAGTCACATTAGAAGAAGTGGGAGATGAGGAAATGTTGGACGGACAAGGAGGCATGGCTGAGTTAAATAGGAATCCTGACTTAATGAAGTGGTGATTAAAGAGCTCAGCCATGTGCTCCTTGTCAGTAACAACCACATCATCAATATTAAGGGACATGGGCAGCTGTGAGGAGGAGGATTTATTCTCCAGGTCTTTAACTGTTTTCCAGAACTTCTTGGGTTTAGACCCACAGAGAGAGAACTGCTCCTTAGCGTAACTTACTTTGGCCTTCCGGATAGCCTGAGTGCACTTATTTCTCATTTGCATTTTCTCTATGGGAACGTGTTTGTTAACAATACCAACTGAATATATCAAAAAAGAAGGTCCAAGCATCTTCGACAGAGGGGATCGAGCTGATTCTATAACAATTTATATAGGCCAGGTCTTGAAGGAAGGCTTGCTTATTCAAGTTTTTTAGCAAGCGTCTATTACAAATCAGGACAGGTCGTTTCACCGAGGAGCCATTACAAACACATGCTGTAAAACAGTGATCACTAAGGTCATTACAGACACGAGACTGAAACCTTTCAGGACTTTTTGTGAGGATAACATCAAAGAGAGTAGCCTTTTCTGGGTGTTTGGAGTCATACCTTGTGGGATTGGTAATAATCTGAGAAATATTGCTTTAGGGCTTGGTCGAGTGGTTTAAGCATGTCCCATTTTAGGTCACCAAGCAGGAAAAATTCAGACTTGGTGTAAGGGGCCAGGAGCGAGCTTAGGGCAGATAGGGTACAGGCCGGTGCTGATGGAGGATGATAGCACCCAACAACAGTCAACAAAGATCAATTTGAAAGTGTAATGCTTAAAACCAGCTAATAAAATTGTTTGAGGACAGACTTGGTGGAGACAACCAAGCACTGAAGGTGTTCCTTGGTAAAGACTGCTACTCAACCAACTTTGGAAGACCTGTCTTGCCGAAAAAGGTTACAAACAGAAAGGTTAACATCAGTGTTCAAAACACTCTTCCTGAACCACATCGCAGTAATGACCAACACATCTGTATTTGAGCTGTGAACCCACACTTTCAATCGATCCAGTTTAGATAATGAGCTTTTAATGTTAATGTGCAGAAAAGCCAGGCTTTTAAGAGAGCATAAATAAGTGAAGCAGTTATCAGAGCACAAGTCAGCATTGGGGCTAGCAACAGTAGATGGGTGTACATCCACCTTTCCAGATATCATCAGCAGTAATACAATCAGTATTGATTGATGACATTTGAATGTGCGTCAGATGGAAACAAAATCATATTGTACAGCCATTTCATCAAGTAACATAAATATAAAGCCGGCGAGAGGTGGTTAGAATATGACGGGAGGCAGAGCGCCTCCCAATTGGTGCAGTGCTAGCTGTGCTGCTAGAGATTCTGGGTTCGAGTCCAGGCTCTGTTGCAGCCGGCCGCGATCAGCAGACCCATGGGGACGCACACAATTGGCCCAACGTCGTCCGGGTTAGGGAAGAGTTTGGCCGGCAGGGATGTCCTTGTCCCACCACGCACTAACGACTCCTGTGGTAGTCCGGGCGCAGTGCACGCTGACACGTTCGCCAGGTGTACAGTGTTTCCTCCGACGCATTGGTGCGACTGGCTTCCGGGTTAAGTGAGCATTGTGTCAAGAAGCAGTGCGGCTTGTTTTGGTTTGGACGCATGGCTCTCGAGTCCAGCGATGACAACTGCCAGGTTGAATCCAAGCAGCAGTGCAGCAGGCAGCGGGATTAGGTGTCACCCACTTGGGAGAATCTTTTTTCTGGAGCTTCCAGGATTCCTTGTAGAAAATGCCTGGGGATTGTCTCTGAACCGCGGAAGGGGGCTTCAAAGGCCTCTGGATTTGGGTGGGGTAGGCTGTGAGACTCTCCTGCCATTGTTGGGCTCAAAGGATTTGACACCTCTCACTTCACACCTCAGTGCTGATTGAAGTTGTATCTACTCTGTCCTAGCAAGCTTGGTAGCCATAACTTAGCATTCAGTCCTTACAAAGTCAAATATATAATTGTCGTATTTTTCTTCTTGGCCTTCAAAAGAGCTTCAGACTAGACATGACTCACTCAGTTCCAGGTTCGATGCTGTTTTCAGGTCACTGTTGTTTGTTTGACAGAGCAATTGCTGTATAGCTTGGAAAAATGATTCTTTGGTAGAAGGATTCCTTCCAGGTAATTTTGTCCAAAATCCATCATCAACGTCATTATCATCACCACCATCATCTTCACCACCATCATCATCTTCACCATCATTATCATCATAAATGTCATCGTCTGCATTTTATTTCTACATCAGAAACAGTTGTGTTCCTGTGTTTGGTGTGTGTTCTGTGTTTTCCCTGTTGGTGTTGTTTTCCAGGCTGTCAATCTCCTGAGCTTCAGACATTAGTGGGACCAGCGGAGGGACTAGCAGAGCACACTGGGGACTCTCTCTCTCTCTCTCTTACTACACCTCTACCTCCACACCCCCCCCCCCCCCATCTCCCGTGGGTCTCCCATCCAGCACCATGAGTCTTATTCTCTGTTTAGGTAAAAGGAAAAAGGCTATGGTGCATCGTGTGGTGGCCACGGCTCAGAGCTGATCAGACAATCAAGTCTGCTGATGCTGTACGTATGCACCAGGGATTGTGACATGATCAACAAAACATGTGGACAACTGCACTCTGTTATCAACCCACCCTCCATGGTTTGATTAATGCTCTTTTTGAAAGCACACTGTTAGTTGTTTTGGGGGACTTGGGGAAAGATAGGGGATGTAGACCTTGGCTTAGGAATCTTTTTTTATGAATCTGGGAATCAAAATCTAAAATACCTTTCTCTATTTGGTTACGGTCGGACAATAATCACCTGAATCACACATGAATCACATGAATCACACATGAATCACGTGAAACATTCCGAGGTAAAGTTTCCGAAAGAAAAGTTGGAGTTGTTTTAACTTCTGTGAGTGCTTTGACCAATGCAAGTCAAGTTCTGCCGACTAAGGAGCGGAATTTTAAATAGTCGAATAAAATGAAAAATCCACAAGATTCCTATTATATTTACATTTCTATTCTTAAGCATCTGGTGAATCGTGACGTGCAGAGTGGGGGGGGTATAATTTAATGTAATGTACAAAGAAGTGCTATATAGACTTTTAAAGTCAGAGCTCTATGAATAGGCTTCGTAATCTGTTGGATTTAATGAAACCAGGCCCTAAAGTGAGTGAAAGGCTGAAATAACATTAGTTGGCGGACAATGGCGGCTTTTACAGTATGTACTAAAGCCTTAACAGCTAGATCTAATTGCCTCGTCTGTGAGGGGGCGGGAGGCGGCTGACTCCTAGGGCTGCAATGTCAAGCTGACCAATCCGACCGTCTTCCTTCCTCCCCCCCCCCCCCCTCTCTCTCTTTCTCGCTCCCCAAATGAGAAAAGTTTCAGGTCCCAGTTGATTGAACTTCCTTATCGAACTGCACATCATTTCTCTCTGTGTCTTACTCTTTTTATTTAGCAGATGCTCCTTCTCCAAGGGATCCTAATCATTCTAAAATTATTACCTGTGGAAACAGTTAGAGTTATTTAGCAGATACATCTTTTGTAACATATTACCTGTGGAAATAGCAGAGTGGGAAATGAGCTACAGTGTCCCAGTTCTGTTTATAGTTTTGACATGTCGACATGTCTGTTAGCAGGTTCTCTAATGTCAAAGAATTGAGTTTGACCCTAGCTATGAAGGCCACTGTAGCCATATGCCATTTAAAAATAATCTGCATAAATGTTCCATATACAGTTGGAGTCGGAAGTTTACATACACATAGGTTGGAGTCATTAAAACTAGTTTTTCCAATCACTCCACAAATTTCTAGTTAACAAACTATAGTTTTGGCAAGTCGGTTAGGACATCTACTTTGTGCATGACACTTGAACAAAAAAACGAGAAACAAACAGTTCTGCAAGGTGCAATACACAAAACAGACTACAACTACTACCCACAACCCATAGTGGGAAAACAGGCTGCCTAAGTATGGTTCTCAATCAGAGACACCGATTGACAGCTGCCTCTGATTGGGAACCCCCCCCCAAAGGTGTGGACACCGGCCGTAAAACCTAAACCCATAGGGGAGGGTCTGGGTTGGCATCTGTCCGCGGTGGCGGCTCTGGCGCGGGATGTGGACTCCACTCCACCTTAGTCTTGGCCCATTTAGGTGGCACCTTTGGAGCGGCGACCCTCGCCGCTGACCCCAGTTTGGGGACCCTTACAGCGGGCTCCGAATAGATGGGAGACTGACAGCGTCGGACATGCGGGAGACTCTGACAGGACCGGAAAGGCGGGAGACTCTGACAGGGCCGGAGTGAAGGGCGACTCGGGCAGCTCCTGACTGACGGGCGGCTCTGGCAGCTCCTGACTGACGGGCGGCACTGGCAGCTCCTGACTGCGGGCGGCTCTCGCAGCTTCTGACAGGAGGGAGACTCAGGAAGCGCCGGACAGGCGGGAGAACCTGGAGGGAGGTGACGGAGAGACAGCCTGGTGCGCGGGGCTTCCACAGGATAGACCGGGTTGTGGAGGCACACTGGAGGTCTTGAACTAAGGGCCTGCACAACCCGTCCTGGCTGGATGGTGATTTTAGCCCGGCACGTGAGGGGCGCAGGCACAGGACCCACTGGGCTGTGCAGACACAAGGGAGACACAGTGCCCAGAGCCAACGCAGGATATCCTGGCTGTCTGGAGAACAGGACTGGCACCATCCAACCTGGCTGGATCCTCACCCTAGCCCGGCAGATGCGGGGAGCTGGGATGTAACGCACCGGGCTAAGAACGCGTACTGGATACACCGTGCGCTCCACCGCATAACACGATGCGTGACCAGTATGACACACCGCCACGGTAAGCACGGGGAGTTGGTTCCAACCTCTCGGACTTCCTTGCCAGCCGTTTTTGTGTCGCTAACTCCCTTCTCCGGTATCCCACGTCGCACTGTTCTAGAGAATCCCAGGCGGGCTCCGGCACTCTCCCTGGGTCGACCGACCACCTCTCTATCTCCTACCAGGTTGTCTCAAAATCCAGATAGCGCTGCCCACCTGTCCAGGAGTCCCTTTCACCACGCTGCTTGGTCCTTTAGTGATGGGTAGTACTGTAACATCTGCTGTCGGGAGAAGGAGAAGACCAAGGTGCAGCGTGATAAGTATTCATAATACCTTTTAATCAATACGAATACTTGAACAAAAAATCAACAAAACGACAAACGAACAGTTCTGCAAGGTGCAATACACACAACAGAAAACTAAGTATGGTTCTCAATCAGAGACACCGATTGACAGCTGCCTCTGATTGGGAACCATATCAGGCCAAACACTTAGATATCTAACTCAAAGAACAAAACATAGAAGGCCCACCCCAACTCACGCCCTGACCAAACTAAAATAGAGACATGAAAAAGGAACTAAGGTCAGGACGTGACACCTACCTTCAAACTAAGTGCCTATTTGCTTGACATCATCTGAAAATCTAAAGAAATCAGCCAAGACCTCAGAAAAAAAATTGTAGACCTCCACAAGTCTGGTTCATCCTTTGGAGCAATTTCCAAATGACTTAAGGGACCACGTTTATCTGTAAGAACAATAGTACGCAAGTATAAAAACCATGGGACCATGCAGCCGTCATACCGCTCAGGAAGGAGGTCTCCTAGAGATGAACGTACTTTGGTGCGAAAATTGCCAATCAATCCCAGAACAGCAGCAAAGGACCTTGTGAAGATGCTGGAGGAAACAGGTACAAAAGTATCTATATCCACACTTCTGACAGACTGGGAATGTGATGAAAGAAATAAAAGCTGAAATAAATCATTCTCTATACTATTATTCTGACATTTCACATTCTTTAAATAAAGTGGTGATTCTAACTGACCTAAAACAGGGAATTTAAACTTGGATTAAATGTCAGGAATTGTGAAAAACTGAGTTGAAATATAGTTGGCTAAGGTGTATATAAACTTCAGAATTCAACTATATATACAGTGAGGGGGGAAAGTATTTGATCCCCTGCTGATTTTGTACATTTGCCCACTGACAAAGAAATGATCAGTCTATAATTTTAATGGTAGATTTATTTGAACAGTGAGAGACAGAATAACAATAAAACAATCCCAGAAAAACACATGTCAAAAATGTTATAAATTGATTTGCATTTTAATGAGGGAAATACGTATTTAATCCCCACTCAATCACAAAGATTTCTGGCTCCCATGTGTCTTTTATACAGTTAACTAGCTGAGATTAGGAGCACACTCTTAAAGGGAGTGCTCCTAATCTCAGTTTGTTACCTGTATAAAAGACACCTGTCCACAGAAGGAATCAATCAATCAGAATCCAAACTCTCCACCATGGCCAAGACCAAAGAGCTCTCCAATGATGTCAGGTACAAGATTGTAGTCCTACACAAGGCTGTAATGGGCTACAAGACCATCACCAAGCAACTTCATGAGAAGTTGACAACAGTTGGTGTGATTATTCGCAAATGGAAGAAACAGAAAAGAACTGTCAATGAGAAATCAGCCCAGAATTACACAAGAGGATCTTGTCAATGAACTCGAAGCAGCTGGGACTATAGTCACCAAGAAAACAATTGTTAACACACTGCGCCGTGAAGGACTGAAATCCTGCAGTGCCCGCAAGGTCCCCGTGCTCAAGAAAGCACATATACTGTACATGCCTGTCTGAAGTTTGCCAATGAACATCTGAATGAATCAGAGGACAACTGGGTGAAAGTGTTGTGGTCAGATGAGACCAAAATGGAGTTCTTTGGCATCAACTCAACTCGCCGTGTTTGGAGGAGGAGGAATGCTGCCTATGTCCCCAAGAACACCATCCCCATTGTCAAACATGCAGGTGGAAACATTATGCTTTGGGGGTGTTTTTCTGCTAAGGGGACAGGACAACTTCACAACATCAAAGGGACGATGGACGGGGCCATCTACCATCAAATCTTGGGTGAGAACCTCCTTCCCTCAGCCAGGGCATTGAAAATGGTGCTTGGATAGGTATTCCAGCATGACAATGACGCACAACACACGGCCAAGGCAACGAAAGAGTGGCTCAAGAAGAAGCACATCAAGGTCCTGGAGTGGCCTAGCCAGTTTCCAGACCTTATCCATAGAAAATCTGTGGAGGGAGCTGAAGGGTCGAGTTGCCAAATGTCAGCCTCGAAACCTTAATGACTTGGAGAAGATCTGCAAAGAGGAATGGGACTAAGTCCCTCCTGAGATGTGTGCAAACCTGGTGGCCAACTACAAGAAACGTCTGACCTTTGTGATTGCTAACAAGGGTTTTTCCACCAAATACTAAGTCATGTTTTGCAGAGGAGTCAAATACTTACTTCCCTCATTAAAATGCTAATCTATTTGTTTTGTTAGTTTCTCTGTCTCTCGCTGTTCAAATAAACCTACCATTAAAATTATAGACTGATCATTTCCTTGTCAGTATGCAAACGTACAAATTCAGCAGGGGATCAAATACTTTTTTCCCCTCACTGTACGTATATACAGTATATACAGTTTTTTTTTATCATACCAATTTCAAACACAATTTTCATGAATCAGATAGGTGGCAATTGAGTCTTGTCCAGGTGTGCACAATCAATGTAATATAACACAATCACTAGGCTACCCTGGGGCGGCAGCGTAGCCTAGTGATTAGAGCGTTGGACTAGTAACCGGGAGGTTGCAAGATCAAACCCCCGAGCTGACAAGGTACAAATCTGTTGTTCTGCCCCTGAACAGGCAGTTAACCCACTGTTCCAAGGCCGTTATTGAAAATAAGCATTTGTTCTTAACTGACTTGACTAATTAAATAAAGGTAAAATGTAAAAATACAGTATAACACAGTCAATGAGCGCTTGTAATATAAAGTGTATAGGGATGGTGCCATCCCACAGTGTAACGACAACTACAATCCACTACTATCTTTTCCAGTCTGATAATCAAGCCCAGTATAGCTGATCAATACCCTCAGTAGAAAAAAGCTGGACAGCAGATTGGACCCCAGGGTTAGGCTGGCGGAGGTGGCAGAATGGAGAGCCATGGGAGAGGAGGTGGATAATAAATTGTGGGAATGGGGGGGAGCTGAAATTGCCTGGGACTTAACAGTGATTTGTTCAGATAGACTCGATTGGGAAATAAAGGGAGATGGTTGGGGAAACACAGGGAGATGGTTGGGGAAACACAGGGAGATGGTTGGGGAAACACAGGGAGATGGTTGGGGAAACACAGGGAGATGTTGGAGAAACACAGGGAGATGTTTGGAGAAACACAGGGAGATGGTTGGGAAACACAAACACAGGGAGATGTTTGGAGAAACACAGGGAGATGGTTGGGGAAACACAGGGAGATGGTTGGGGAAACACAGGGAGATGGTTGGGGAAACACAGGGAGATGGTTGGAGAAACACAGGGAGATGGTTGGAGAAACACAGGGAGATGGTTGGGGAAACACAGGGAGATGTTTGGAGAAACACAGGGAGATGTTTGGAGAAACACAGGGAGATGGTTGGGGAAACACAGGGAGATGGTTGGGGAAACACAGGGAGATGGTTGGGGAAACACAGGGAGATGGTTGGAGAAACACAGGGAGATGGTTGGGGAAACACAGGGAGACGGTTGGGGAAACACAGGGAGATGGTTGGGGAAACACAGGGAGATGGTTGGGGACAACACAATAGTGTTTGTTCCAGACTTGTTTTGTAATTGGTGGAGGTTTGGATACATTGTATAGTGTTCTTGCTCTTTGACAATGTAAGAGTTAATTCCACCTCATCAACACGTATAGAGATTATATGTATCAGTTACACTTGTAATTATACTGTATGTAACATTTAAAAATCAGCACTGCACATTTAATCCTTCTCTATAATTTTCATGAAACTATTTTCAGACCAAGGAGATCAGACAGTAGCAGTCAAAAGTTTGGACACACCTACTCATTCCCAGGTTTTATTCAGTTTTACTACTTTCTACATTGTAGGATAATAGTGAAGACATCAAAACTATGAAATAACGCAATCATGTAGTAACACAAAAAGTGTTAAACAAATCAAAATGTATTTAATATTTGAGATTTTTCAAAGTAGCCACCTTTTGCCTTGATGACAACGTTGCACAATTTTGGCATTCCCTCAACCAGCTTCACCTGGAATGCTTTTCCAGCAGTCTTGAAGTTCCCACACATGCTGAGTGCTTGTTACTGCTTTTCCTTCACTCTGCGGTCCAACTCATCCCAAACCATCTCAATTGGGTTGAGGTCGGGTGACTGTGGAGGCCAGGTCATTTGATGCATCACTCCATCACTCTCAGCCTGGAGGTGTGTTGGGTCATTGTCCTGTTGAAAAACAAATCATATGAGTTATTTCATAGTTTTGATGTCTTCCCTCTTATTCTACAATGTAGAAAATAGTACAAATAAAGAAAAACTAGGTATCCAAACGTTAGACTGCTACTGTATATGATCTTCTAATCAGGGATGACTAAATCACATTAATCTCATCTAAAAAAATGAAACGTTTGATCCACCTGAAGTTCGACATCATCAGAGAAGAAAACTTCACACACAGGAGAACAAATCTCCATCAGATGCAAAACAAGGTGCATTCTGGGTTAGCAGCTGCGGTGCTGGAAGTGTGAGTAGGGGGATTAATAATAACATTTCAAGAATACAATTAATAACCTTCTTAATTACCCCCGAGGCTTGTGAGTGTAAGGAAAAAAAATCCCTGATCACCACATTTAATCCTGATGAATCACTACTGCAGCTATGATATTGCCACACAAAGGATTGCACCAGGAAAGGCCCCAACTCTGTGGTTGTCCTTCTGTTACGCAGCTGTTTCCCTCTATTTATGACGCATGCCTCTTTACAAATGCTAACGATACGGAATATGAATGCTGCATCAACGGTCGTTTTATTATCTGCTGCTAATACTCAGTTTCATCAGTACTAGTAGGAAGTCTTATGTTATAAACAGCATTGATAACAATAGCCACTTTTGACTCGCTCACGTTACTATTGTTTTAAATTAATGCATGACATTTTTTTGTCAGGAGTGGGAAAATACTATTTTTATTTTGTCGCACTCGATAGTGTGTACTCTTTTGGGGTGTGTCATAAATATTTTCAATTTCTGTGCATTCCGAAAAAACGATTATGATGAGAATCATTGACAGATTGAACACTTGCAAATCTGAGAATGAAGCTCATCTGAAAGACTTTTCCAAGGACGCTGTAGTAGCTATTACTTTCACTCAGCTAATGTAATTACTCAGGATAATTCAGATTCAGGATATTGCATTGTGGTGTGGCGTAGCCTACAGTGCATTCGAAAAGTATCAAATCAAATGTTATTGGTGACATACACATGTTTATCAAATGTTATTGCAGGTGTAGTGAAATGCTTGTGTTTCGTTAGATATTATTTTATAGATACTACTGCACTGTTGGAGTAGCATCTATAAAATAATATCTAACGATTTCACAACAATACACACAAATCCCAAGTAAAGGGATGGAAGTAAGAATATATACACATTTGGACAAGCAATGTCAGGGCGGCATAGACTAAGATACAGTAGAATATAACAGAATACAGTATATACATGAGTAATGCAAAATATGTAAACACTTAAAGTGACCAGTGTTACATTAGTAAAGTGGCCAGTGATTTTAAGTCTATGTATATAGGGCAGTAGCCTCTAGGTACTATTGATTTCTATTTAACAGTCTGATGCCCTTGAGATAGAAGCTGTTTTTCTCTCAGTGCCAGCTTTGCTGCACCTGTACCCACCTCGTCTTCTGGATGATAGCGGGGCGAACAGGCAGTGGCTCGGGTGGTTGTTGTCCTTGATGATCTTTTTGGCCTTCTTTAGTTTGCTCCTGGTGATGCGTTGGGCAGACCACCCACCCTCTGGAGGACCCTGCGGTTGCGGGTGGTGCAGTTGCCGTACCAGGCGGTGATGCAGTCCAACAGGATGCTCTCAATTGTGCATCTGTAAAATATTGTGAGGGTTTTAGGTGCCAACCCAAATTTCTTAATTCTCCTAAGGTTGAAGAGTCTTCGCCGCACTGACTGTGTGTGGACCTTTTCCGTTTGTCAGTGATGTGCACGCCGACAAACTTTCCACCTTCTTTACCGCTGTCCCGTCGATGTGAATAGATGGATGCTCCCTCTGCTGTTTCCTGAAGTCCACGGTCATCTCATTTGTTTTATTGACGTTGAGTGAAAGGTTATTTTCCTGGTATCACACTCCCAGGGCCC
This sequence comes from Oncorhynchus gorbuscha, assembly GCF_021184085.1. Lineage (NCBI taxonomy): Eukaryota > Metazoa > Chordata > Actinopteri > Salmoniformes > Salmonidae > Oncorhynchus > Oncorhynchus gorbuscha. The sequence goes on from NC_060197.1 coordinate 42,276,254, forward strand.
TCACCTCCTCCATGTAGGCTGTCTCGTCATTGTTGGTAATCAGGCCTACTACTGTTGTGTTGTATGCAAACTTGATGATTGAGTTGGAGGCGTGTGTGGCCCTGCAGTCATGGGTGAACAGAGAGTACAGGAGGGGGCTGAGCACACACCCTTGTGGGGCCCCTGTGTTGAGGATCAGCGAAGTGGAGGTGTTGTTTCCTACCTTCACCACCTGGGGGAAGCCCGTCAGGACCCAGTTGCACAGGGCGGGGTTCAGACTCAGGGCCCTTCCTGAAAAACTCAGTCTCTGTATCCGTGTATATTCGGCATTGTTATTCTTAGAGGCTACCCGGAACATATCCCAGTCTATGTGATCAAAACTATCTTCAAGTGTGGATTCTGATTAGTCAGACCAGTGTTGACCAGTCCTTAGCACGGGTACTTCCTGTTTGAGTTTCTGCCTATAGGATTAGAGGAGCAAAATGGAGTCGTGAACAGATTTTCCGAAGGGATGGCAGGTGATTCCTTGAAGGCATTCTGGAAGTTGCAGGAGCGAGTGTTTTAGCAGCGTGAGTACTGCAATCAACGTGTTGATAGAACTTCGGTAGCGTCCTCCTCAAATTTCCTTTGTTAATTAAAATTCCCAGATACAATAATTGCAGTCCCAGATACATGGTTTCCAGTTTGCATAAAGTCCAGTGAAGTTATTTGAGAACCGTTGTGGTATCGGTTTGAGGGAGAATATAAACAGCTATAAATATAACCAAAGAGATTTCTCTTGGAAAGTAATACGGTCGGCATATGATTGTGAGGTATTCTTGGTCGGGTGAACAAAAGGACATTGAGTTCCTGTATGTTATCACAATCACACCATGAGTAGTTAACCATGAAACATACACCCCACCCTTCTTCTTCCTCCCGGAGAGATATTTATTTAGGGGCCTTTTGTTAAGCTCCAATTGGACTATCGTGAATTTTTTAATGAGGAGTGGCTTCTGTCTGGAAGATCCCTTCCCTTTTTCCACATTTTGTTACGTTACAGCCTTATTCTAAAATGTATTAAATAATTAAAAATCCTCATCAATGTTCACACAATACCCCATAAGCACAAAGCGAAAAAATAAATAAATAATTATCTTGCACATTTCTGTTCAGACCATTTGTTATGAGACTCAAAATTGAGCTCAGGAACATCATTTTTCAATTGATCATCTACAACTTGATTTGAGTGGTACATTAAATTAACTGGACATGATTTGGAAAGGCACACACCTGTCTACAGTATATGATGTCCCACAGTTGACAGTGCAGAGCAAAAACCTAGTCATGAGGTCGAAGGAATTGTCCGTAGTGCTCCGAGACAGGATTGTGTCACGGCACAGATCTGGGGAAGGGTACAAAAACATTTCTGCAGCATTGAAGGTCCCTAAGAACACAGTGGTCTCCATCATTATGTTTGGAAACACCAAGATTATTCCCAGTGCTGGCCACCTGGCCAAACTGAGCAATCAGGTGAGAAGGGCCTTGGTCAGGGACGTGACCAATAACCTAATGGTCACTCTGACAGAGCTTCAGAGTTCCTCTGTAGAGATGGGAGAACCTTCCAGAATGACAACCATCCCTGCAGCAATCCACCAATCAGGCCTTTATGGTAGAGTGTTCAGACAGAAGTCACTCCTCAGTAAAAGGCAAATGACAGTTTGCCAAAAAGCACCTAAAGGACTCTCAGACCATGATAAACAAGAATCTCTTGTCTAATGAAACCAAGATTGAACTCTTTGGCTTGAATGCCAAGCATTACATCTAGAGGAAACCTGACACCATCCCTACAGTGTAAAATGGTGGTGGCAGCATCATGCTGTTGTCATGACTCTCCTGTGACGATCTGAAATATCAGGATACAGTGGGTCCGCTCTACAGCGTGCTTTCTCTCGTAGAGAGGGGGGGGGGGGGGGCGGGAAGTCGGCTGTTTTATGGAGGTTGTAAAATACGCTGCCGCTATGTTCTCTAGGTTTCAAGTTGGAATGTGAACTGTGGAACACAGAGAGACAATTGGATAATCAACCGTTTTAATTATTAAATAATATTTATATTTTTGAGAATGTGGGAATGGTCCGTGTGTAACGGCGTTCGTTTGTCGAAAGAGAGTCGGACCGAAATGCAGCGTGGTTGTTACTCATGTTCTTTAATGAAGAAACGACAATAAATTAAATAACTCAATAAATACAAAATCAAACAAACGGAACGTGAAACCTAATTCCAGCCTATCTGGTGAACACTACACAGAGACAGGAACAATCACCCACGAAATACACAGTGAAACCCCGGCTACCTAAATATGGTTCCCAATCAGAGACAACGAGAATCACCTGGCTCTGATTGAGAACCGCCTCAGGCAGCCAAACCTATGCTACACCCCTACTCACCCGCAATCCCAATGCCTACAAACCCCCAATACGAAACACAACATATTAAACCCATGTCACACCCTGGCCTGATCAAATGTATAACGAAAACACAAAACACTATGACCAAGGCGTGACAGAACCCCCCCCCCCCTAAGTTGCGGACTCCCGCACGCACCTCACAACATTAGGGAGGGTCCGGGTGGGCGTCTGTCCATGGTGGCGGTTCCGGCTAGGGACGTGGACCCCACTCCATTAATGTCATAGTTCCTCCCCTTCGCGTCCTAGGATAATCCACCCTCGCCACCGACCATGGCCTAATAGTCCTCACCCAGAACCCCACTGAACTGAGGGGCAGCTCGTGACTGAGAGGCAGCTCGGGACTAAGGGGCAGCTCGGGACTGAGGGGCAGCTCGGGACTGAGGGGCAGCTCGGGACTGAGGTGCAGCTCGGGACTGAGGGGAAGCTCGGGACTGAGGGGCAGCTCGGGACTGAGGGGCAGCCCAGGACTAAGGGGCAGCCCGGGACTGAGGGGAAGCCCGGGACTGAGGGGAAGCCCGGGAATGAGGGGAAGCCCAGTACTGAGAGAAAGCCCAGTACTGAGAGGAAGACCAGCACTGAGAGGAAGCTCAGGCATGTAGTAAGCTCCGGTAGATCCTGGCTGGCTGGCGGATCTGGAAGATTCTGGTTGACTGGCAGATCTGGAAGAATCTGGTTGACTGGCAGATCTAGAAGATCATGGCTGACTGGCGGATCTAGCTGCTCTATGCAGACTGACAGCTCTGGCTGCTCCATGCAGACTGGCGGCTCTGGCTGCATCATGCAGACTGACAGCTCTGGCTGCTCCATGCAGGCTGGCAGCACCTTGCAGACTGGCAGCTCCTTGCAGACTGGCAGCTCCTTGCAGACTGACAGCTCTGGCTGCTCCATGCAGGCTGACAGCTCCTTGCAGACTGACAGCTCCTTGCAGACTGGCAGCTCCTTGCAGACTGGCAGCTCCTTGCAGACTGACAGCTCTGGCTGCTTCATACAGACTGACAGCTCTGGCTGCTTCATGCAGACTGACAGCTCTGGCTGCTTCATGCAGACTGATAGCTCTGGCTGCTTCATGCAGACTGACAGCTCTGGCTGCTCCATGCAGACTGGCAGCTCAGGCTGCTTCATGCAGACAGGCAGGACAGCTCTGGCTGCTTCATGCAGACTGACAGCTGGCTGCTCCATGCAGACTGGCAGCTCAGGCTGGAGGCAGGAGGCTCCCGCTGTAGAGGAGGAAGGCCCTAGAAGCGCTGAACAGGCGGGAGACTCCGGTAGCGCAGGAGAGGAGAAAGGCTCTGATAGCGCTGAACAGACAGGAGACTCCAGCAGCGCTGTAGAGGAGGAAGGCTCTGATAGCGCTGAACAGGCGGGAGACTCCGACAGCGCAGGAGGGAAGGAAGGCTCTGGCTGTGCTGAACAGGCGAGGCGCACTGAAGGCCTGGTGCATGGTGCTGGAACTGGTGATACTGGATCGAGGACACGTACAGGTAGCCTGGTGCGGGGAGCTGCTACCGGAGGACTGGTGTGTGGAGGTGGCTCTGGATAGACCGGACCGTGCAGGCGCACTGGAGCTCTTGAGCACCGAGCCTGCCCAACCTTACCTGGCTCGATGCCCACTCTAGCCCGCCCAATACGAAGAGCTGGTATGAACCGCACCGGGCTATGCACCCACACTGGAAACACCGTGCGCTCCATAGCATAACATGGTGCCTGCCCGGTCTCTCTAGCCCCCCGTTAAGCACAGGGAGTTTGCGCAGGTCTCCTACCTGGCATAGCCATACTCCCTGTAAGCCCCCCCCAAATAAATTTTTGGGGCTGACTCTCAGGCTTCAATCCGCGACGCCGTGCTGCCTCCTCATACCAGCGCCTCTCCCCTTTTACCGCCTCCAGTTCTTCCTTGGGACGGCGATATTCTCCAGGCTGAGCCCAGGGTCCTTTTCCGTCTAATATCTCCTCCCAAGTCCAGAAGTCCTTTGATCGCTGCTCCTCACGATTAACAGGGAGAGTTGGCTCAGGTCTGACTCCTGACTTTGCCACTCTCCCTCTGAGCCCTCCCCCAATACATTTTTGGGGCTGATTTTCGGGTTTCTTTCTGCGCCGCCGTGTCTTTATCTTTGACTCCATTCTCCTATAGCCCTCTTCGCACTGCTCCAGCGAATCCCAGGCGGGCTCCGGCACTCTCTCTGGGTCGACCGCCCACCTGTATATTTCATCCCTCGTCGTATAGTCCATACTTCTGCTATCCATAACGTCCTCCCTTCGCTGCTCCTGCTGTCGCTACCTGTAACCACACCACTCGGTCTGTGTGTGGTGGGTGATTCTGTAACGGCGTTCGTTTGTCGAAAGAGAGTCTGACCGAAATGCAGCGTGGTTGTTACTCATGTTCTTTCATGAAGAAACGACAATAAATGAAATAACTCAATAAATACAAAATCAAACAAACAGAACGTGAAACCTAATTCCAGCCTATCTGGTGAACACTACACAGAGACAGGAACAATCACCCACGAAATACACAGTGAAACCCCGGCTACCTAAATATGGTTCCCAATCAGAGACAACGAGAATCACCTGACTCTGATTGAGAACCGCCTCAGGCAGCCAAACCTATGCTACACCCCTACTCAGCCGCAATCCCAATGCCTACAAAACCGCAATACGAAACACAACATATTAAACCCATGTCACACCCTGGCCTGACCAAATATATAACAAAAACACAAAACACTATGACCAAGGCGTGACACTGTGCCTATTTAAAGAACAATTTGTCATATTTGTTTCATTTAGTGACCTCATGAAAGACAGGAGACCGACATTCCTGTATCTCTGTTTGTGTGCACTTTTCAATTATTAGATTTACATCAAGATGTTGTAAAAAAATTATGAGTAAATATGAAACTATTTGTGAAAAGATGTTAGCCTTCTAAATGAGAGTATGGATATTCTTGTAAAGTTGAACTAGTCAGTGGCCACGCCCCGTGAGGCCTGATATTGCATCAGGCATCATGGAATCGCTCCTTTTTCCACAGAGTATAAAATCACTTCCTACAAAACGTGCATTAACCCGTCTGGGAATGCGGAACACCTCGCCAATAGCCAATGAAATTGCAGGGTGCCAAATACAAATCAACAGAAATCTCATAATTCACATTTCTCAAACATACAAGTATTAGGCACCATTTTCAAGATACCATTCTCGTTAATCCAGCCACAGTGTCTGATTTCAAAAATGCTTTACAGCAAAAGCTCCACAAACGATTATGTTAGGTCACCACCAAGTCTTAGAAAAACCCAGCCATTTTTCAAGCCAAAGAGAGGAGTCACAAAAAGCACAGATAGAGACAAAATGAATCACTAGCCTTTGATGATCTTCATCAGATTACACTCATAGGACTTCATGTTACACAATACATGTATGTTTTGTTCGATAAAGTGCATATTGATATCCAAAAATCTAATTTTACATTGGCGTGTTATGTTCAGTAATGTTTTGCTTCCAAAACATGTGGTGATTTTGAAGAGAGCCACATCAATTTACAGAAATAGTCATTATAAATGTTGATGAAAATACAACTGTTATACATGGAACTTTAGATAAACTTCTCCTTAACTTCTTGCGTCGAGCCATCCCGGATCCGGGATTGTGAATACAGCCTCAAGCTCATTACCATAACGCAACGTTAACTATTCATGAAAATCGCAAATGAAATTAAATCAATATGCTAGCTCTCAAGCTTAGCCTTTTGTTAACAACACTGTCATCTCAGATTTTCAAAAATATGCTTCTCAACCATAGCAAAACTAGCATTTGTGTAACAGTATTGATAGCTATTGATAGCTAGCATTAGCATTTAGCGTTAGCATTAGGCAGGCAACATTTTCACAAAAACCAGAAAACCATTCAAATAAAATAATTTACCTTTGAAGAACTTCGGATGTTTTCAATTTTCAAAAATGAAAATTCATTCGTCAAAACGCCAAACTTTTTTCCAAATTAACTCCATAATATCGACTGAAATATGGTAAACGTTGTTTAGAATCAATACTCAGCGTGTTTTTCACATATCTCTTCGATGATATATCGTTCGTGGCAGTGTGCTTTCCCCTCTGAATCCCATGGGAAAATGCCTGCAGCTGAAGATTACGCACCAATTTAGACAAAGGACACCGGGCGGACCCCTGGCAAATGTAGTCTCTTATGGCCAATCTTCCAATGATATGCCTACAAATACGTCACAATGCTGCAGACACCTTGGACAAACGGCAGAGAGCGTAGGCTCGTTCATGGCACATTCACAGCTATATAAGGAGACGATGGAAAACAGAGCCTCAAAAATTCTGCTCATTTCCTGTTTTAGGTTTCATGTTGGTTTCGCCTGTAGCATGAGTTCTGTGGCACCAACAGATAATATCTTTGCAGTTTTGGAAACGTCAGAGTGTTTTCTTTCCAAAACTGCCAATTGTATGCATAGTCGAGCATCTTTTTGTTACAAAATATTGCGCTCAAAACGGGCACGTTTTTTTTTATCCAATAATGAAATAGCGCCCCCATAGGTTGAAGAAGTTAATGCAACTGCTGTGTCACCGGGAGCGATATAACAACAACCAGTGATAGTACTGGGCACCATATTCAAAAGAACAGAATTCTCACAATTAAAATTCCTCAAACATACATGTATCTTATATCGTTTTCAAGGTAGTCTTGTTGTTAATCCCACCACAGTGTCCGATTTCAAATAGGATTTACGGGCAAAGCACCACAAACGATTATGTTAGGTAACCAACAACTCACTAAAATACACAGCCGATTTTACCAGCCAAAGAAAGAGAGAAAAAGCACATATAGAGATAAAATGAATCACTAACCTTTGATAATCTTCATCAGATGACACTCATAGGACTACATGTTACACAATACATGAATGTTTTGTATTCATATTTATATTAGAAAATCTGAGCTTACATTGGAGCATTCCATTCACTAGATCCAAAAACATCCAGTGATTTTGCATAGCCACATCATTCAACATAAATACTCATCATACATGTAGATGATAATACAAGTTATACACGTGGAATTATAGATATACTTCTCCTTAATGCAACCGCTGTGTCAGATTTTATTTTTTTATTACGGAAAAACAAACCCATGCAATAATATGAGACGGCGCTCAGAACAATAGAAAAATGAGCCTCCATGTTGGAGTCAACAGAAAACAGAAAATACATGATAAATGTTTTCTTACTTTTGATGAACTTCATCAGAATGCAGTCCTAGGAATCCCAGATCCACAATAAATGCTTGATTTCTTTTCAACAATGTCTGTTATTTATGTACAATTAGCTACTTTGGTTAGGGCATTTGGTAAACAATTCCAAAGTCACAAAGCACGTCCACTATAACGTGATGAAATGTCCAAAAGGTCCGTAACAGTCAGTAGAAACATGTCAAATGATGTACTGAATCAATCTTTAGAATGTTGTTTACATACATCTTGAATAACGTTCCAACCGGAGAATTAAAATGACTTCAAATGAGCAGTGGAACGCAGGTCCTTCCCCTGTGAACGCGCATAGTGAAAGAATGGTCAACTCGTAGCAGTGGTGACTATTTCCTGTCTCATTCGACCCCCCTTCACATTAGAGTCGAATGTAAATGTAAATCAGACAAAGTTCTATTGACTGTTGACATCTAGTGGAAGGCGTAGGAAGTGAAAACACATCCATATCTCGCTGTAATTTCAATGACAGCGAGGTTGAAAATCTGCCACCATCAGAAAATCCAAACAGGAAGTGAAATTTCTCAGGTTTTTGCCTGCTATATGAGTTCTGTTATACTCACAGACATAATTCAAACTGTTTTAGAAACTTCAGAGTGTTTTCCATCCAATACTAATAATAATATGCATATATTAGCAACTGAAACTGAGGTGCTGGCCGTTTACAATGGGCACCTTTTCATCTGAGCTACTCAATACTGCCCCTGCAGCCATAAAAAGTTAAGGAAAAAGCATTCCATGCATTAATCTGACTACGGAGCTCATAGCCCAAACCAGCCAAAATAAATATCCGCCATGTTGCACAGTCAACATTAGTCAGAAATAGCATTATACATATTCACTTACCTTTGATGATCTTCATCAGAATGCACTCCCAGGAATCCCAGTTCCACAATAAATGTTTGGTTTGTTCGATAAAGTTAATTTATGTCCATATACCTCCTTTTGTTGGGGTGTTTGGTAAACAAATTGAAACGCGCGTGCAACTTCCAGCGGAAGTTCCCAAAGAAGTTAAGTCAGAGAACACCAGTACGGAGTCCCCAAGTTAGAATGGCTACAATTTTATAGATCATTAGACCAGAAAATATGGAGCTGACGCTACATGTTGAAATGGTTAGGAACTACAACTCTATAGGCCCAGGAGACCAGACTGCGTGCAGTATTGGCTGCACGCCTGGAAATGGTTCAACTCCGAGACTATTCATCACTACAGAATAAGAGCAGCGGGAAATTACGTAAGCCTAGTACGAGAATACCAACAACTGCGGAAGCATCTATTTTATGCAACGAACATCTATACGGCTGACATTGCCATTGCCATTGTTAACTCCATGTGTAACTCTGTGTTGTCTGTTCACACTGCTATGCTTTATCTTGGCCAGGTCGCAGTTACAAATGAGAACTTGTTCTCAACTAGCCTACCTGGTTAATAAAGGTGAAATAAAAAAATGTTTAAAAAAATTACAAGAGAGCCGCTGAGAAAGCGACAACTATGAAAGACATTTTGACTTCTGGGGAAGTTAACCAGAGACTCTCTGATGAACTGACTCTCCAGCAGATGGACCAGATTCCAACAGAGAAGACATTGTGACTTCTGGGGAAGTTAACCAGAGACTCTCTGATGAACTGACTCTCCAGAAGACGGACCGGCATTTCCAACAGAGAAGACATTGTGACTTCTGGGGAAGTTAACCAGAGACTCTCTGATGAACTGACTCTCCAGAAGACGGACCGGCGTTTCCAACAGAGAAGACATTGTGACTTCTGGGGAAGTTAACCAGAGACTCTCTGATGAACTGACTCTCCAGCGATTCCAACAGAGAAGACAATAACGACATACTGGCGTAAATATATACAATGCAACTATTTTCGAATGAGCGGCCATTCATGTGCAAAGGATTAGCATTTCAATTCATATAATTATCAACTGTGTATAGTGAATCCATTTTTCCCCCCTGCTTTTCGTCTGACTCTCCAGCAGAGGGACCGACCTTTCCATTGTCTACCAAGCCGTCATACCGGTTTAGCCCACTAGGGACTTACGCATTGCGTTAGTTACCAATAACTGTATTGTTTGTTTATTTATGTGTGTGGTTTGAGTAGTTAGTTAGTAAATAAATAATGAAAGCAATTTGTATATCGCTGATTCATGATTTAGGCTAGAGTTCATGCAGTCATCCAAGGGTTTGCGACTTTCAGTAATGAGAACTGATGAGGTGATAGTAATACATTAGTACAAGACTATTCTGAATAAGATGTGAAAATATCTGAAGAGTGCATTCGGGAAATAGAAACTCTATAAACATTTTCCCGTGGTGCCCCGACTACATAGTTCATTAAAGTTTACATGATTATTTTAATCACGTAATAATAATTACACATAGAGAATTGATTTGATAAAATAACAGCCTTCACATTTAATGATAGTCACAGACAGAACACTGTTGGGATGTTTTTCAGCGGCAGGGACATGGAGACTCGTCAGGATTGAGGGAAAGATGAACGGAGCAAAGTACAGAGAGATCCTTGATGAAAACCTGCTCCAGAGCTCTCAGGACCTCAGACTGGGGCGAAGGTTCGCCTTCCAACAGGACAACGACCCTAAGCACACAGCCAAGAGAATGCAGGAGTGGCTTCGGGACAAGTCTATAATTGTCCTTGAGTGGCCCAGCCAGAGCCTGGACTTGAACCAGATCTAAAATCTCTTGAGAGACCTGAAAATAGCTGTGCAGCGATGCTCCCTATCCACCTGACAGAGCATGAGAGGATCTGTAGAGAATAATGGGAGAACTCCCCAATTACAGGTGTGCCAAGCTTGTTGCATCATACCCATGAAGACTCAGGGCTATAATCACTGCCAAAGGTGCTTCAACAAAGTACTGAGTAAAGCGTCTCAGTACTTACTGTTTGTACTGTAAATGTGATTTTTCAATTATTATTTTTTTTATACATTTGCAAACATTTCTAAAACCTGCTTTTGCTTTGTCGTTATGGGATATTGTGTGTAGATTTATGAGGGAAAACCAACAATTTAATCAACTTTAGAATAAGGCTATAATGTAACAAAATGTGGAAAAAGTCTAGGGGTCTGAGTACTTCATGAATGCACTGTATATCATACATCCCTTGGAATGTAATATCAGTAGGCAACACATTACAATACAGCACAATAAACTAAATTCAATCCCCCAGGACCTTTCCACAAATACCTATCACACGTCTCTCTAGGTGTTCTTAGGATGAGCAGCATGCAGATAGAAGACACACTGAAGTTTTCTACGGAGTGCGTTCGAGGGAGGCGGAAAGTCATTTTCATGAGTCACTCAAAAGAATGCCAGACGTGTAATTCGCTAAATGACCCCAGATCCTTTTAGAAAGTGACGAGCCCAGCACATAGAGAAGGCTAATTAACGCCACACTCACAATAGGAAGGAACAAATTATGGGCCCGCTTCAAAATGTCAAGATAACCAATTACCAAATGAAAATGGCCTTTACTGGCTCCATGTTGGCCACAGGTGATGAAACCACCTGGGATAATAGAAAAAGGAGAGGAACGGCTTTTCCAGACTATCAATGGCTGATTATAGAACGTGTAAAAGGTGGAACCATAAACATGTTGTAGCTCATGCCTGGAATGCCCAGCTTGAATACTTTTCAAAAAGTATTTGGTGTAAAATAAAATATCCTAAGTCATTGTACAAATGGACACCATATACGGTTCATGTAATACAGTTAGAAAGAGCTTGAGTCGTTCTACAAACGGATGCCGTAAACACAATAACATTTGGCAAACCGATTCCTCCTGCTGTGTTCTATCTCTAGCTCTCTCTCACTCTTTCTCTCTCTAGCTCTCTCTCACTTTCCCTCTCTCTCTCTATCTCTCTTTCTCTCTCTAGCTCTCTCTCTCCCTCTCTCTCTCCCTCTCACTCTCTAGCGCTCTCTCTCTTCCCTCTCTCTCTCTCTAGCTCTCTCTCTCCCTCTCTCTCTCCCTCTCTCTCTCTAGCTCTGTCTAGCTCTCTCTCCCCCTCTTTCTCTCCTTCTCTTTCTACTTTCTATTTCTCTCTCTCTAGCTCTCTCCCGCTTTCCCTCTTCCTCTCCCTCTATCTCTCACTCACTCTTTATCTCTCTCTAGCTCTCTATTTCTCTTTCTCCCTCCCTCCCTCCCTCCCTCCCTCATCTCTCTCCCTACCTCCCTCACTCCATCTCTCTCTCTCTTTCTCCCTCACTCTCTCTCTGTCCCTCCCTCTCTCGATATCTCTCTCTCTCTCTCTCTCTCTCTCTCTTTCCCCTCCCCTCCCCTGTGTATAGACACTCATCCTGACTTTATAAGACAACTGTAATAGCATTTTAACTTCCAGGAGAGCTTCCACACACCCGAGTGACCTGTCATTGTTTGACCTGCCATAATTAATTTCTATTCATTCTGTTTTGTTTAGCAATTCAGTCCACTACACAGATCATAATCTCCTCTGACAAAGGTACCAGGACCTATTTTGTTCTCCAGACAGTTGCCCGGGAGATGGAGATAGACATCATGTTTTAGTGAAGAATGGGCCTCTGAGTGACTGATATCTCAGGTAGATGAAGTAGAGAGAGAGAGAGTGTGAGAGAGAGAGAGAGAGAGAGAGAGCAGGATGTGGGGGAGAAGAGATGCCTTCCTCAATGGGCATAAAGTGGTTGAATCAATGTTGTTTCAACATCATTTGTCAACGTATTGTGACATGGAAATGACATTGGATTTTGAAAAACGTTCATTTTGAGGGTAACATTTCAACCACAGGATGGTGTTATCATGTTAACCAAATTTCAACATAGACAAATCTTGTATAAAACATGTTGAATTTGTACCTTTAAAAATAACTTCAGCTCTTCAACGTTATATCCACTATCAGAAGAAGAAAAAAACAATAGGCTGGGCAGCACCTCCTACTGGAGAGTTCACCTATATACAGCACCTCCTACTGGAGAGTTGATCTATCTACAGCACCTCCTACTGGAGAGTTGATCTATCTACAGCACCTCCTACTGGAGAGTTCACCTATCTACAGCACCTCCTACTGGAGAGTTCACTTATCTACAGCACCTCCTACTGGAGAGTTCATCTAACTACAGCACCTCCTACTGGAGAGTTCACCTATCTACAGCACTTCCTATTGGAGAGTTGATCTATCTACAGCACCTCCTACTGGAGAGTTGATCTTTCTACAACACCTCCTACTGGAGAGTTCACCAATCTACAGCACCTCCTACTGGAGAGTTCACCTATCTACAGCACCTCCTACTGGAGAGTTCACCTATCTACAGCACCTCCTACTGGAGACTTCACCTATCTACAGCACCTCCTACTGGAGAGTTCACCTATCTACAGCACCTCCTACTGGAGAGTTCACCTATCTACAGGCCCTCCTACTGGAGAGTTCACCTATATACAGCACCTCCTACTGGAGAGTTCACCTATCTACAGCACCTCCTACTGGAGACTTCACCTATCTACAGCACCTCCTACTGGAGAGTTCACCTATCTACAGCACCTCCTACTGGAGAGTTCACCTATCTACAGGCCCTCCTACTGGAGAGTTCACCTATATACAGCACCTCCTACTGGAGAGTTCACCTATCTACAGCACCTCCTACTGGAGACTTCACCTATCTACAGCACCTCCTACTGGAGAGTTCACCTATTTACAGCACCTCCTACTGGAGAGTTCATCTAACTACAGCACCTCCTACTGGAGACTTCACCTATATACAGCACCTCCTACTGGAGAGTTCACCTATCTACAGCACCTATCTACAGCTACACCTGTCTCCCATACTGTAGCCATGATATTAGTCACTGACTGTTCAACAACGTGCTATCGGGAGAATGATTGTTGAGCGATCTTTAGAAAATGATAAGATTACCTGTTGCTGTCAGAGTCATTCCAAAGGGAAAGTTTATCGGAGCAAATGAACCGTCCTGTATGACTCATTTACCATTAATGATACTATTTAGGCCTACGGTATATAGCATTCTGCAGAGTCATCAACAGCTATCGTTTCAATTCAACACAGGAATGAAGTCAAAATAGACTGCACATATACCTAGAGTTTCAATGTCTAGTTAATTTAAAATGTATTGATATTTAGTAATATTGAATTGTGTTTGGTTGTGAAACACAACTAAATAAATAAATATCAACGTTTACATTTACATTTACATTTAAGTCATTTAGCAGACGCTCTTATCCAGAGCGACTTACAAATTGGTGCATTCACCTTATGACATCCAGTGGAACAGTCACTTTACAATAGTGCATCTAAATCTTAAGGGGGGGGGGTGAGAGGGATTACTTATCTTATCCTAGGTATTCCTTAAATTAATTTATTAATTATTATTAATTCCAGTTTGTTTTCAAATTAATAATTGATCTCTTACACAACCTAAAATATAATTTAAAGAATAGGAGAACATCTATATAAACTTGATTTGATTTGATTTAGGCCTACTTAGATTTTTGGTTGAGATTGAGAAGTGAATACAACATATCAATTATTTATTTGTAGACAAACTGGAATTAAAGCCAGACAGTGGCACAGATGGAACTATCCAAGCAGAACTATAGATACATCTCTTTTAAAAGTCAATATTTGGTTGCCTTGTCAACCAACCACAATTCAGTATTACTATCGTAATCCAGTAAATAGACTAAAGTTAAGGCTATCTTATAAACTAATGTAACATCCAACCTTAACACGAGTAACACATATATGACAACATGACTTAATGTAACCATAAATATCTTCTTATGTCATCATGTAAAGAGTGCATGTTCAAGATGACGTTTAAAGGTTGTCACAGGTCTGAGGAGATCTTCGCATTCAGAATTCAGAATCTGGAACGGTACACAACGTACTTTCATGTAATCTCAACTGTCATTTGATATTTGCTATTAGATGAAGCACAGTAGTGATCGGTAGCACATTAATATGTTGTAATAAACAAAATATCTGACATTGTACTCCCATTTGAACTTTGCTGTGGATTAAGATGATTGAAAGTGCAGAGATAGACATTTGGTTGACAACTAAACAAAAAAATCTGACATTGGTTTTTCACTGGATTTTGGGTGTGCTTTCGGGATGGTTGAAAGCATCGTGATAACACAAATGGAACATTCAACTAACTTTTGGCTTTATTTTTCAGTGGGTGAATATAGGTTGTGATCTCAACCAAATATTAGCCAATTAACCAAGTTGAAATGGCGTGGTGTACCCAGTGGTTTGTGTGAAGCATGAATGATGGACGGCGTGAAGGGAGGATAAGAAGATCTTTCCTTCAGTATTTTCCATTTCAAGACATTTTGCAAGTGAGCACCCACTAGGATCTGAGGACTGGGAGCCATTTTGAAGTTTCATACATGCGTCAGAGAAGCGGGGAGCTGAACTGGAATAGATAGATATATCTCAGCGCTGGCTGTTTCCTTTCCTATTTTCTTTCTGGTTCCCCTGAGCTGTTGTCTTCTTATTTTCTACCGAACGGTAGGACAGTGTACATACACGCACTGGAAACACTGCACATCACACATACTCACCAACGCGCACGCGCACACACACACACACACACACACACACACACACACACACACACACACACACACACACACACACACACACACACACACACACACACACACACACACACACACACACACACACACACACACACACACACACACACTAAAACAGCACTGGGGAGAGCAGCCTTGCACTCAAAATGACGGTGCATCTGTCACATTGACACTATTTGCTGGAAAGCCACTTAATCCACAGACACAATTGGGTGGAAATCTTCTCCGACACAAAAGGGGGGGGGGGGGCAGCTCCAAACTGCTTCTGACTGACTGACTCGCCGGCCTGACTGCCTTCCTGCCACCCGGCTTAATGCATGTAAATAACAGACAGCCATTGACATGGGCAGATTTAGTATGCTTTGCAGCATTTTAGTTCACAAGAAAGGGAGGGTAATTTGGCACCATTATTCCATCCTCTGAATCCCTAATCATGCCTCTAGTATTACCCTCTCTGTAATTTGGGAGGAATAATCCAGACCATTGTATCTATCACCCCCCTTCAGAAGACGGGGAGTTTCTGACTGAGCCGTTCCTTTTCTGACAAGCCCTTGCTACCAGAGGGAGAGGGAAGAGGAGAGACGTGGTGAGAGTGGGGCTGTGGCTGATGTCGACACTGGTATTATGACATGACTCTAGTCTAACCACATCTACTCTTCTCCCCCTCCTGACCCCTCTCCTTCACCCCACCACCACCACCACCACCACTGCTGCCTAACATGCCTCATCCCATAGAAACAGCTCACAGTAGTTCTCTCTTCAGGAATTTCTTTTGAAGATTTTTGAGGCTTTTGTATTGGCGGCCGCTTGTCTTGGATGAGTCACTGATAGTGATGTGACTGACTGACCGACTGTGTGGGTGGGAGTGAGTAAAATGTATATGCCCTGTGTGTTGGAGGGAGATGACAGAGTTTGGTGCAGTAGGGCAGAGGGGTGGGGGTAGTTACTCTGCCCATTCTCTGACCAGGGGGTGAATTATATGTGAAAAGACCAAACTGCCACAGTTGTTGAAAAAAAAAACACCTTGCTTTTTGAGGGTGGTCTACAATATCAACCTCTAATAGCGGACATGTATAAAGATGGCGGCCCCCATGAAGGCCTTGAAGATGGCGACCCCCATGTAGGCCTTGAAGATGGCGGCCCCCATGTAGGTGTCATGACGTTGCCCTCTTTGGGTACAGCAAGCCCCATCCCCCTCTCCCTGCCTCTCCCTTGCCTCCTTCAACTAGGTTGCTGTGGTCAGAGAGATGTCGTAAATTCCCGAGGAGAGAATCTCCTCATGGCCACACAGTATATAGAGAGAGTGAAGTTTCATAGAGAACAAAGGAATTCCTTCCACCTCACAGAACTTGAGGTCCGAACAACATTTACGTTCCGGAGAAGGTATAAAAGATCGGAGAAGAATCCAGCTACGAACTGGTCCGTTTGGTACAACTTGGGAAGCTCATATAATAGCCTCAGATATGAGGTTTTACATCTAATTGTTGTATAAGATGAATGAGTGAGTATGATACTGTTTGTAAAATTGTGTAATGTGATTTTGGACTGTTTAATGAAGGAAACTCCAATTGCCTGAGTTGAACTAAATCAGTGGACCGCCCATAGCTTGATAAGCTAGCTAACATTTCTAATAATACATTTAGCTAGCTTGCCAATATGACTTTGACGATATGGTCAACCTATCTATTTTATCCACATTGATACATTTGTAATTGTCAAAAACAGATTTGTTGTCATATTTTGGTTGAAATGGGTGAAAGGTCAGTGGTGGAACATCACAACTTGTAACTTGTTTCCCAGTTGTAATTACAACTTGGAGGGTCATTCAAGTGAAACTTCCAAGTCGGAACTCTGAACTTTCGATAACTCTGACAACATTTGGACATCCCATTGGCTGTGGTCTCCATCCAGGTTACACCCTATTCACACCCATAATCACTTCTGGTTTGAGTGCATGTTGTGGTCATGAAATGTTTGGTAATGTTTGGTAACTAGTTTAAGAGCGTAGTTCTCAAGCCATATTTGTAACTGACAGTTAGACTTACAGGTTATGTCGTTGTCTTTTGTTTGAATTGTTTACGTGTTCAACCTTCCCAAGTTCTCTCAGCCCAGTCAAACCGCTGTGCGGGGAAATGCGGGGGAAATGCGGGGGAAATGATAATACAAGCGGAACTACGTAGCTAATACTGTTGTAATGGGGATCCTTATTGTAGCAACACACTTTTGGAGGGAAGTCAATCCTGCAAGACCTGCCTACGGAGCTTAGCTACCTCCAGTTTTCATGTCATCTGGCCTGGTGTAGTTCAGTCAAAAGGTTGAATGGTGGTGTATGAAACCCCACCTCTTTAGGATGAAGTGTGAATTCATGTTCCACCAGGAATAATAAGTGTGAAGTTTGATTTCCTCCCTTCTGTAATAAGTTCAGCCAATGAGGTTTATTTGTAATTCCTTTATTCATGTGTTTAATCTGAACCCGTTATAACGCCGGTTAAACTGTTATGTATGTAAGCACTTCAGAGTTATACCAAGCTAATAAGTCACTCGTAAGATAAGGTTGTAAGAGTTTGCTTAACTGTATTTTTCATTTACTTTATAGTTCTCACGGAAGGTGATAATTCTGACTAAAACTACAGAATAAAGCCGCCAGTTAAAATCAAGGAACGGTTGTGCTCGTGGTTACTGAAAGGAGCTACAATATTCATAGTGAGTATTTTCTCAAAGAAATGTATTCTGATATTGTACTGTATCAGAAAAGGTTTCCTTTTGTGGGTTGTTGTCTTGCAGAAACCAAGGCTATTTCTAAAGCCTACTTTTGGGGCTTATATTTCCAGGTTCTCTTTGGACTACATTCGGATTACAACAGAATTGGTCAAATCAATCTTTTTTTTTGTATCTCATGGCTGAACTCATTCCATCCCAAAGTAAGAACGTCCCAAACAATAAGACAGTATACATTCAGAAACTCTAGGCGTATTATGAAGTGATATCTTCAACAGTTCTGTGAAAAAACCGGGGCGGAGGGGGAGGGGGGGGGGGTTGTGCAACAAGATGTCAAGAGTCCCAAAATAGCCCTTAGCTGGAGGGTTGGAGTTGGAGACAGAAGCCTTGTTTCTAAAGTAGATCTGCTGTGTTCAGCCACTGATAGTTGACTCTCCCCTCCCCTTCAAAGGAACAGAAATGGCATGACTGTTTATCTCTCAGGCTACACCACAAAGAGGTCCTTAACAGTGTGCTAAATGCTCTGTAGAGCTTTTTTACACCTTCTTGCTAGCTTGTTGTGTTGCAGGGCAAAACAGGGTCATGCTTTACAGTAAAAGGTGATGCACACACACACGTATATATTTTCACAAATGCAAAATATAGACTTACTCAGAGGTTGGAACTGAGTCACTATTATTCAAGTCACAAGGTCAGAGTCTCAAGTCAAAATCCCAAGTAGAATGAGTCTTGAGTCCAGTCCAGTCATGTATTCTAAGAGCAATGTCCGTTTTTTCAAGTCAAAATCTATACATGCAACGACTTGTTCAGGTGCAAATAGATGTATTTATTGGGGCTACCTATCTGGTAGTTGAACAAATCCATGGAGACTCTGCGCCACAAAATCAGACAAAATGTTACAAAACCTGTCCAGAGTAAGTCAGTCTCAAATCAAACACGAGTCCCTAGTTG
Organism: Oncorhynchus gorbuscha; assembly: GCF_021184085.1. NCBI lineage: Eukaryota > Metazoa > Chordata > Actinopteri > Salmoniformes > Salmonidae > Oncorhynchus > Oncorhynchus gorbuscha. The sequence continues at coordinate 42,295,237 of NC_060197.1, forward strand.
TAAGGATTCAACAAACAATCATTTGGCCCATTTCATTATTTCGTCTACAACGGAGTTTGATTATGCAATTGTAAAGTAGGGGCCATGTAGCAGTAGTAAGGGCCATGTAGCAGTGGTAAGGGCCATGTAGCAGTGGTAAGGGCCATGTAGCAGTAGTAAGGGCCATGTAGCAGGGGTAAGGGCCATGTAGCAGTGGTAAGGGCCATGTAGCAGTAGGAAGGGCCATGTAGCAGTGGTAAGGGCCATGTAGCAGTAGTAAGGGCCATGTAGCAGTGGTAAGGGCCATGTAGCAGTGGTAAGGGCCATGTAGCAGGGGTAAGGGCCATGTAGCAGTGGTAAGGGCCATGTAGCAGTAGTAAGGGCCATGTAGCAGGGGTAAGGGCCATGTAGCAGGGGTAAGGGCCATGTAGCAGGGGTAAGGGCCATGTAGCAGTGGTAAGGGCCATGTAGCAGTGGTAAGGGCCATGTAGCAGTGGTAAGGGCCATGTAGCAGTAGTAAGGGCCATGTAGCAGTGGTAAGGGCCATGTAGCAGTGGTAAGGGCCATGTAGCAGGGGTAAGGGCCATGTAGCAGTGGTAAGGGCCATGTAGCAGTAGTAAGGGCCATGTAGCAGGGGTAAGGGCCATGTAGCAGTGGTAAGGGCCATGTAGCAGTAGTAAGGGCCATGTAGCAGTGGTAAGGGCCATGTAGCAGTAGTAAGGGCCATGTAGCAGGGGTAAGGGCCATGTAGCAGTGGTAAGGGCCATGTAGCAGTGGTAAGGGCCATGTAGCAGTAGTAAGGGCCATGTAGCAGTGGTAAGGGCCATGTAGCAGTAGTAAGGGCCATGTAGCAGTGGTAAGGGCCATGTAGCAGTAGTAAGGGCCATGTAGCAGTAGTAAGGGCCATGTAGCAGTAGTAAGGGCCATGTAGCAGGGGTAAGGGCCATGTAGCAGTGGTAAGGGCCATGTAGCAGTGGTAAGGGCATGAACTCAGCAGAAGGCAAGGCAGGTTGACGTGCACATTCTAGATTTATTTACAGGTCTTGGGGATCCAATGGTAAAAGGGTCATTTCATACATAATATACAAGTAGATTTACCAAACATACACGGGCAATAGTGCAAAGGAAATACACTATCAGTCTTAACCTGTCCTATCTGAATGTACACCGGTAGAGGGACTGTACAGCCTCACCTTGAGAAACCACATCCAATTGTCTAACGGGAGCTCAAAAAGGTTCAAAGAAGCACTCAGCCCCTCCTAGAACCAGACAATTACCCAATTGGCAATTGCAAGTAATAAACTGGTTCTACCATGTTAGTAAATTGCCACATCCATTGTTACATTGGTACCTTAATCTTAATCAGACAAAATGATTATTCATGATATTTCATCACCATTCATTCATACATGGAACTATTGTTTTTATTTTATTCAACGTACTGACTCCTAAGCGTGGCGCGCAGGCCACTTAGCCTATTTACAAGAGCACGGAGACTCTCACTCCTATTACGCACAACCAGAATGACAGACACATAGGTCACAGACAGACGGCACTCCGACATAACCCGGGGAAAAATAACAAAGGAAACCTAACATTGATTAAATAAACAGAACTTCTACCGTGTGAGTTCTTGCTAACGTGTGCACAAAGATTAATGGTAAATTAAAATGTATCCCATCAAAAACATGACACAGAAACGGCTAAGTGTTGCAATCAACAGTACAGGGATGGAATGATGAAATGCAATTATTGTAGGATTAGATGGGATATAGATTTACCAAATATGCATTTACACCTCTGAAAGGAAATTCAACAAGATAACATAGCTTCCAAAGACACAGTTCATAAGTAAATTAGCAAATGCAAGATTCATAAGTAATTGATCAATTTCAAACCATTTTAACACACCGAAAGACCAGTAGGTCTATGCAGGTAATTGTTGCTTGATGCCTCATTTCTGGTGAGTTTACAAAGAAAACAGTTCATAATCTTGATCACCAAATAATCTTTTGCGAGAATTAACAATCAGTCTCAAGTCACAGTTGAGTCCCGAGTCTTAAGGCTTCATGTCCAGGTCAAGTTTAAAGATATTATACATCTGTAACAAGTGCGTTGGGAGTCAGGAAGCAAGTTCAGGAATTTCATAATTTAATTGACAAATGAACAAAACAAGAAACCCGAACATTGCACAGACAGGAAACCGAACCAAAGGGAGTGACGTATATATAGGGAATGTAATCAGGGAGGTGATGGAGTCCAGGTGAGTCTGATGATGCACAGGTGTGTAATGATGGTGAACGGCCTTGCTGATGCGCGGGAACATGACAGACCGGCGGAGGCAGTGGTGCCTGGCAATCCGGCTGAGGCATGAGAGTCTGACGAGCCGGTGGAAGCAGGGGTGCCTGGCAAACCTGGCTGAGGCATGAGAGCCTGACGAGCCGGTGGAAGCAGGGGTGCCTGGCAATCCGGCTGAGGCATGAGAGCCTGACGAGCCGGTGGAAGCAGGGGTGCCTGGCAATCCGGCTGAGGCATGAGAGTCTGACGAGCCGGTGGAAGCAGGGGTGCCTGGTAATCCGGCTGAGGCATGGGAGTCTGATGAGCCGGTGGAAGCAGGGGTGCCTGGTAATCCGGCTGAGGCATGGGAGTCTGATGAGCCGGTGGAAGCAGGGGAGCCTGGGAGTCTGTAGCGGCTTCCTGACCCGACGTCATTCCCACCGAAACCAACAACAACAACACAAAAACACTCCCTGATGCTTCCCTTAGGTGTTGTGTTATTCTGTAAAGTAGGGAAGCAAGTTCAGGGAGTGAGTGTTTTAATAAATAAACACAACATAATATAAAACAAGAAACACGAATGACGTACAGACATGACACTGGAACAGAAACAATAACGCCTTGGAAAGGAACCAAAGGGAGTGACATATATAGGGAAGGTAATCAGGGAGGTGATGGAGTCCAGGTGTGTCTGATGACGGACACAGGTTCGTGTAACGATGGTGACAGATGTACACGATAACGAGCAGCCTGATTACCTAGAGGCCGGAGAGCACACGTGACAATATCAAATAAGTCATCAAATCTTTTTCAATAACCATATTTCCTTCCACAGTAAAGTCATAGGAAACAGGAAGTTCCAATACAATTTTATAGTCGTCGACAGATAATTTGTTATTTTGACACGGTAGGATCTTTTTCTTTTGGTAAAATTCATTATGCGAGAAATTGTGTTGGAAACGCCTTTATGTGCAAATACTCATATAATCATCATTATGTCGAAGTAAACTTGGAGTCTTGCGATGATATGGTGTGTGAATCTCCCACTATGTTGATATGGTGTGTGAACCTCCCACTATGTTGATATGGTGTGTGAATCTCCCACTATGTTGATATGGTGAGTGATCCTCCCACTATGTTGATATGGTGAGTGATCCTCCCACTATGTTGATATGGTGTGTGAATCTCCCACTATGTTGATATGGTGTGTGAACCTCCCACTATGTTGATATGGTGAGTGATCCTCCCACTATGTTGATGTGGTGAGTGATCCTCCCCCTATGTTGATATGGTGAGTGATCCTCCCACTATGTTGATATGGTGAGTGATCCTCCCACTATAACTTGGGTAACCATACAGTTTAAAAGGTGTGTAGTAATTTAACCGGACTACAGGGAGTATCCAGCCAGGACAGGTTGTGCAGGCTCGATGCTCGAGACATCCAGTGCGCCTCCACAGTCCGGTCCATCTGGTGCCTCCTCCATGCACCAGGCCTCCTGGCTCTCCGTCTCCTCCCTCCAGGTGCTCCCGCCTGTCCAGCGCTTCCAGAGCCTCCCTCCTGTCCAGCGCATCCAGAGCCTCCCTTCTGTACGGCGCTTCCAGAACCTCCCTCATGTCCGGTGCTGCCAGAGCCACCCGTCAGTCAGGAGCTGCCAGAGCCGCCCGTCAGTCAGGAGCTGCCAGAGCCGCCCGTCAGTCAGGAGCTGCCAGAGCTGCCAGAGCTGCCCGTCAGTCAGGAGCTGCCAGAGCCGCCCGTCAGTCAGGAGCTGCTAGAGCTGGCAGTCAGTCAGGAGCTGCCTGTCGCCCTTCGCTCCACAGGCGCCACTTAGGTTGGCCAAGACTATGGTGGAGTGGGGTCCACGTCCCGCGCCAGAGCCGCCACCGCGGACAGATGCCCACCCAGACCCTCCCTTAGGGGTTTAGGTTTTTAGTCCGCACCTATGGGGGGAGGGTTATCATTGTCTCTGATTGAGAACCATACTTAGGCAGCCTGTTTTCCCACTATGGGTGTGGGTAGTTGTTGTCTCTGATTGAGAACCATACTTAGGCAGCCTGTTTTCCCACTATGGGTGTGGGTAGTTGTTGTCTCTGATTGAGAACCATACTTAGGCAGCCTGTTTTCCCACTATGGGTGTGGGTAGTTGTTTTCTGTCTTTGTGTGTCTGCACCAGACAGAACTGTTTTGTTTGTTCCGCTGTGTTGTTTGTTTGTTCTAGTGTTCAGTTTCTTTATTAAATTTACCATGAACACGTACCACGCTGCACCTTGGTCCTCTTCACCTTCTTCCACCTACGAATATCGTTACACCCCCCTTTAAAAACCTCCAATGCCATTGTACTCACAGGAGGCTGCTGAGGGGAAGACGGCTCATAATAATGGCCGGAATGGAGTAGATGGAATGGCATCAAACACATGGAAAACATGTGTTTGGTGTATTTGATACCCTTCCACTAATTCTGCTCCAGACATTACCACAAGGCCCTCCTCCCTAATTAACTTTACAACAACCTCCTGTGGTAGAACTGCATCCATTGGTAGAGAACTCAAAGATGGGAACAAAAATAATCTGTGTGGTGTTAAAAACTGTACCAGAAGGGGGGAAAAACACAGTGAGCAAAACGAAATACTCCTGGTTGTTGAAGCTGATTGATAAGGCATATGCTGTGTGCCACCAATATGTAAATGGGGAAAGTTTTCTTCTCTTGCCGGAGTTTAGCGAATGTGGAACCCGTCATTAATTGAGCGTGTTAGCCTTGGTAAAGTCCCAACACCTGGTGCCACAGCCTTAGCTTAGCTTAGCTTAGCTCACTCAGCAACAGACACATGTATACAGACGCCTGTGGGACCACAGGAACCAGAATCCCCACTTCAAAGCGATTGGTGCATTTATTATTAACCCAAAAAGATTTCTGCTGGCCGCCACAGTGAGGCATACCTCCTATAGAGTTAAAAATGAAGAGAAGTTATGGGGGTATTTTTAGAGAGGAGATGGATATATGTGTTCAACTTCTCACTGGTTTATCCCCACATGGATTTATGAATTACTACTGGAAGTAATGTTTCTTCCAAATAACTTTTACATTTCTTTCCCCCTGGTGAATAGGATGATTTCATGAAAATTTCATTTTCGTTGATGGTTAACGATTATGGCATCATCTATGTCATGATTTACTCTGTGGGTGTGTTCCTATAGAGAACCAGACGAGAAACTGGAATATTCAGCACATTAACAAACAAGTGTTTACCAAATGTTCACCTACTGTCTCACACTATGAGATGGAAATTGTACTTCTACAGTATCTTATGGAGTGTTTGAGAAAAGGACAAATGAGCATATTGTTGCATGGTGAAATAATTTAAATGAACTTCCTAAATCATGCATATGCAAATCTATAATTGTTTTGTCCAATCGAATAGGGTGACACCCTCTAGTGGTCTATTGTACTGTTTTTGAATGCATTTGTAATCATCAACGACATACATACATACATTTTACAACAAAAAAAGTGTTAGAATTGTGTCTGGCCTTGGTGGAGAAAATGACAACTAAGCCTACACATAGTTTAAATAAACATGTTGTCCCGTACAATAAAGATGTGAACATACATAACCCAAGTGCCAATCAAAAAAAAGGATCCCTTAACCTCCTCCCTGTATCTCAAGAGCATTGTCATCATAAATATTAGCCAACGACAGAGGGCGATGAAGAGCGGGGATCTGGGCTGGCCACTGCAGGAAATCAGAGGAGCTTCAGAATGCAGCTGGAACAATAAAAGACTGTTTTATTTCACTGTGATGCTACATCCTCAGCGCATGCACAACACTGTGGGATACACGGTTCTCCCCAGGTGACATGGGAGAAAGGGGAAGCCCTTTACGCGCAGATGTAATTATGAATGCTGGCGTTCACGTGATGCACTCACTCATGTGTATTAGGGTTGATTAATGTACATGATTCCGCTTTGGGATCAAATCTATCACTTATCACGGAAGGTGTTTTAGATTTACACTTGTTTAAGCATTTTAATATACATTGTCTTCGGAAAGTATTCAGACCCCTTGACTTTTTCCACATTTTGTCACATTACAGCCTTAATCTAAAATGTATTAAATAGTTTTTTTCCTCTCATCAATTCACACACAATACCCCATAAAGACATCACAATACCCCATAATGACATCACAATACCCCATAAAGACATCACAATACCCCATAAAGACATCACAATACCCCATAAAGACATCACAATACCCCATAATGACATCACAATACCCCATAATGACATCACAATACCCCATAAAGACATCACAATACCCCATAAAGACATCACAATACCCCATAAAGACATCACAATACCCCATAATGACATCACAATACCCCATAATGACATCACAATACCCCATAAAGACATCACAATACCCCATAAAGACATCACAATACCCCATAAAGACATCACAATACCCCATAATGACATCACAATACCCCATAATGACATCACAATACCCCATAATGACATCACAATACCCCATAAAGACAGCAAAAAAAAAGGTTTTTAGAAATCTTTGCTATTTTTTATTATTATTTTTTTTTTACAAAAAAACAACACATTTTTATAAGTATTCAGACCCTTTACTTAGTACATTGTTGAAGCACCTTTGGCAGCAATGAAGTCTTCTTGGGTATGATGCTACAAGCATTGCAAACCTGTATTTGGAGAGTTTCTCCCATTCTTCTCACAAGCTTTGACAGGATGGATGCGGAGCGTTGCTATACAGCTATTTTCAGGTCTCTACAGAGATGTTAAATCGGGTTCAAGTCTGGGCTCTGGCTGGGCCATTCAAGGACATTCAGAGATTTGACCCGAAGCCACTACTGTGTTGTCTTGGCTGTGTGCTTCGGGTCATAGTCCTGTTGCAAGGTGAACCTTCACCCCAGTCTGAGGTGCCTTTTGGAAAACTCCAAGCGGGCTGTCATGTGCCTTTTACTGAGGAGTGGCTTCTGTCTAGCCATTCTACCATAAAAGCCAGATTGGTGGAGTGAAGCAGAGATGGTTGTCCTTCTAGAAGGTTCTCCCATCTCCACAGATTAGCTCTGTCAGAGTGACCATCAGGTTCTTGGTCACCTCCCTGACCAAGGCCATTGTCCCCTGATTGCTCAGTTTTGCCGGGCGGCTATCTCAAAGAAGAGTCTTGGTGGTTCCAAACTTCTTCCCCTTAAGAATGATGGAGGCCATTGTGTTCTTGGGGACCTTCAATGCTGCAGAAATATTTTGGTGCCTCGACACAATATCAGAGCTTTACAGACAATTCCTTTGACCTCATGGCTTGGTTTTTGCTCTGACATGCACTGTCAACTGTGGGACCTTATATAGACAGGTGTGTGCCTTTCCAAATCATGTCCGATCAATTTAATTTACCACAGGTGGACTCCAATCAAGTTGTAGAAACATCTCAAGGATGATCAATGGAAACAGGATGCACTTGAGCTCAAATTTGAGTCTCATAGCAAAGGGTCTGAATACTTATGTAAATCAGGTAGTTCTGTTTATTTATTTTTATACATTTGCTAACATTTCTAAAAACCTGTTTTTGCTTTGTTGTTATGGGGTATTGTGATGTCATTATGTGGTATTGTGATGTAGTTATGGGGTATTGTGATTTCATTATGGGGTATTGTGTGTAGATTGCTGAGGAATTGTTTTTATTTAATACATTTTAGAATAAGGCTGTAAGGTAACAACATGTGGAACAAGTCAAGGGGTCTGAATAATTTCCTACGGAACTGTAACGAGTAAAATGTCCTACAAAGAGCTCACTATGTCTAGCCTAGTGGTTAGAGCGTTGGACTAGTAACCGAAAGGTTGCAAGATTGAGTCCCTGAGCTGACAAGATACACATCTGTCGTTCTGCCCCTAAACTCACTGTTCCTAGGCCGTGACAGTAAATAAGACTGTGTTCTTAAATGACTTGCCTAGTTAAATAAAAGGTACATTAAAATAGGCTAAGCTGCTGATATGAGGCTTCAGAGGGTATTCTTTCAATGTCAATGTATGTCCCAAACCCCAAAAATGTCTACCATAGACATTTTGAATATCTGAACCACTTCTATACTGCAAAAGCACATTTCACATTTCATATTCTGATATCTTTTTACGTTATGACGTTAATCCACTCATGCATCTGATATAAAATACCCGAGGACTACACCGATTACAGAATCACGCTTTTAATTGGGATAGTTCTGGGTGGGTTGCGCAGTGGCGGAGTCGCAGACACTGACTACCCATCCACCGAGGTGTCTCGGCTCCAGTCATGGAAATACGAGACTACTGTAGGTAACAAAAGAAACGGGATACAAATAAGGAGCTGAAAGCGAATACACTGAGCTGGGTGCTCCGGAGAGAATCAAGCCTTAAGCGACCACACACATTCATTAACCACAGAGAGTAACCACATCGCTGCACTCAGAATCACATCTCCCAGTTTGGTCGTACTAGCCTGGGAAAAAAACTAATCATGTAGAAATGATGGACGAGGGAGCGTAATTGGTTACATATATGACTTGGATATTGCATCGTACATGCGTAAAACATGCGTAAAACATGCGTAAAAGTTTATGAAAATGCGTTGACAGAAAACGGAACTGGCAGCGCATTGATATAGTCGAGCCATCATTCGAAATTGAGCGGCGACTGTCTCAACTTTAGTGAGAAATAGATTTACGGGTTTCATAGCACCGTCTACTGTAGGCCTAAATATATTCTATATGTCTGTGTAATAACCAAAGCACCATGGTGTCAAGTGCGGCAGTCGAATATTTGCTATTGGCACATTATAAGCCATAATGCAATATACGTATCGAATGAATGAAACGCCATCCTCCGTAAAAGGGTCCATGGAAGAATGTATATTTTCCGGACCATCTCACTATACCCCCGCTCCCTGACTAAGACCATTAGAATGGGTCGTATGCGAACACATCTTTCCCTTTATGCTAACAAGAAAAATAGCACATTTTATTTATCTCTCTCCCTCCCTCTCTCCCTCTCATTTCAACACATACTTCGTCGGCTACCCTCCAGACTAAACCTATATACCGACCAAGTTCAGACCTGGTTACGTGCGCTGGGGAAATAAACTGGAGGGGGTGGAGAGAGCGCGCGAGACTGCAATATCATTTGTGAATCGCTCTCACAGTGCCGCAGATAGGGGCTGCAAACGCACGCGGCGCTTATGCAGGTGAGAAAGGGACGCTTGGATTGAGAATTGCGGGACACTATGAAGATTCTCTCGTAGGAATTTCACAATATCTACATCGGAATTACAATTGTCCGTGTTTGTTTCATTTTTGTTATTCCCTCGTGGTCAGAGGTTTTGTGCTGGGGAGTTTATTTTGTATTCATTCCTCTCCCTATTGCCTGTAACTGTGTGAACTATAAAACACAGACTGCTTGTTATAAGTGAGTGGAGGTAAATGAATCAGAGCGCTCGGATTCTGCTTGGATAAGCAACTGGACACACAATCACTGCTTCTTCACTGCTTCAAGGTAAGAGGACGAGACCCTCCGTAAAGTAGGCTACTGTATCACCACAACTTGGGAATCTGTGTGGGCATTCCATTGCCACTACTCCGTATTGGACATATCTTCGGACGGGGAAATTAGGATTTTGACCATTTACATCATTTCTATATAAATCTGGGAAGATTTTTTTGTAACTGAAAATACTTGGACTGATTTTAAATTTCAATTAAATAAGATAGCGTTTCTCTTTACGCATAAAATATTCGGATTCCTAATTAATTCATGGCCGGACTGAACGGACTGTTTCGATTGTGTTTTGCCCAGTTTATATTGAAAGAAGGAAAGAAACATTAATTCGGTGGAAAAGGGGGAGAGGAGAGCCCGTCCACTTGCTCTTATTCAGTGCAGTCGAAGCGGTGTGGGAAGACGTCCGGAGGATGAAGTCTCACACCTCCTGAAATGGAGGACTACAAATAATCTGAGAACGAAAATTATTGTTTTCCAAACAGTATACCAGCAAGTAAACGACATCCTAATTTGATTCAAGGCTTTAAAATCCATTCATTACATTGCGGGGAACAATGAGGACTACTGGCGCAGTGGACTATTTATGCTACAGTATACTCATCCTGCAGCTGCTGAATCAGCCTGCTGCTAAGCAAGTGCTCCGATATCGCTTGGCTGAGGAGGGACCCGCGGATGTCAGGGTAGGGAACGTAGCCGTGGACCTCGGAATCGTTGCCGGGTCTGGCGAGGTGACATTTACCCTCGAGTCCGGATCTGATTTTTTCAAAATAGATAATATAACAGGCGAGCTGACCACCAATGAACGGCGGATAGACCGTGAAAAATTACAGCAGTGTCAAATGATATTTGATGAAAACGAGTGTTTCATAGATTTTGAAGTGTCAGTAATTGGACCGGCGCAGAGCTGGGTTGACCTGTTCGAGGGGAAAGTCATTATTTTAGATATAAATGATAACACCCCGTCTTTCCCATCTCCCGTGCTGACCCTATCGGTGGAGGAGAACAGGCCGATTGGCACTCTCTATCTTCTACCCACGGCCACAGACAGAGATTTCGGTAGGAACGGAATTGAGAGATATGAGCTTATTCAAGACAGCGGGGAGAGCTCCAGGCGCCTGGGCTCCAGCTCAGGTGGTCGCGGGGCTGACAGGAGATTCGACGAGGGGGCAGGCAGGAGCAGCGTCTTTGAACTGCAAGTTGCTGACACAACCGACGGGGAGAAGCAGCCGCAGCTCATCATTAAAGGGGCACTGGACAGGGAGCAGAGGGACTCGTATGAGCTCACCCTGCGTGTTAGGGATGGGGGCGAACCCCCACGCTCTTCCCAGGCCATCCTGAGGGTGATGATCACTGATGTGAATGACAACAGCCCCCGCTTTGAGAAGGCTGTGTATGAAGCTGACCTGCCGGAGAACAGCTCCCCTGGTGCCCCCATTCTGCAGCTGAAAGCAGCTGACGCAGACGTTGGGGTGAACGGTCAGATTGAGTATGTATTCGGCGCAGCCACAGAGTCAGTGCGTAGGCTATTGAGGCTGGACGAGAGCTCTGGGTGGCTGAGCGTGCTCCATCGTATTGACCGCGAGGAGGTGAGCCAACTGCGCTTCACTGTGATGGCGAGGGACCGAGGCCAGCCGCCCAAAATGGACAAGGCCACCGTGGTTCTCAACATCAAGGATGAGAACGACAACGTGCCAGCTATCGAGATTCGTAAGATTGGACGCATCTTCCTGAAGGATGGAGTGGCCAACGTGGCTGAGGATGTAGTGGTGGACACGCCTATAGCTTTGGTCCAGGTGTCAGACCGCGACCAGGGGGAGAACGGCATCGTGACCTGCACCGTGGTGGGTGACGTGCCCTTCCAGCTCAAACCGGCCAGTGAGATTGAGGGTGAGATGAATAAGAAGAAATACTTCCTCCATACATCAGCGCCGCTGGACTACGAGGCCACACAGGAGTACAACGTGGTCATCGTGGCGGTGGACTCAGGAAGCCCTAGCCTGGCCAGTAATAACTCGCTCATTGTAAAGGTGGGCGACTTCAACGACAACCCACCCATCTTTAGCCAGAACGTGGTGGAGGTGTCCTTTCCAGAAAACAATGCCCCCGGCGAGAGGGTGACCACTGTACAGGCCATAGATGCTGATAGTGGCAAGAACGCAGAAATCGCCTACTCCCTCGACTCCTCTGTGAATGGGATATTCTCCATTAATGCCGACAACGGTGACATCAGAGTAAACACCATTCTGGACAGAGAACAAACAGAGAGGTACCAGTTCAAAGTGATAGCTAAAGATAAGGGCATGCCCATACTCCAGGGGTCAGCCACTGTGGTAGTCTTAGTGGCTGATAAGAATGACAATGAGCCTAAATTCATGCAGGATGTGTTCACCTTCTACGTCAAAGAGAACCTTACACCCAACAGCCCTGTTGGCATGGTGACCGTCATTGACGCCGACAAAGGCCAGAACGCAGAAATGAGCCTCTTCATCGAGGAAGAGGAGGAGATCTTCTCCATTGAGAACGACACAGGAACCATTTTCTCCACCATGTCGTTTGACCGCGAGCAGAAAACCACCTACACGTTCCGGGTCAAGGCTGTGGACAGCGGAGACCCACCCAGATCAGCCACTGCCACCGTGTCACTCTTCGTGATGGACGAGAACGACAACCCGCCGACCGTTACCTTCCCCATCAATAGCTCATACACCCTCCTGCCCCCTTCCAGCAATGTTAGGACTGTAGTACGAACTGTTATGGCCACCGATACCGACACAGGGATCAACGCTGACCTAAACTACAGTATCATCGGGGGCAACCCTTTCAAACTGTTTGAGATCGACGGGGGAAGTGGGGTCATCTCACTGGTGGGGAAGCTGGAGCAGAAACACTATGGCCTCCACAGACTGGTGGTCCAGGTGAACGACAGTGGCCAGCCCTCGCAGAGCACCACCACCATGGTGCACGTCTATGTCAACGAGACCCTCTCCAACTCCACCATCGTTGAGGCCCAGGTGGCTAAGAGCCTGGGCACTCCGCTCAATACCAACATCGCCGGTGACCCCAACTACGACCTGGGCAAGCAGCGACTGAGCATTGTCATCGGCGTGGTGTCGGGCATCATGACGGTAATCCTCATCATCCTCATCGTGGTCATGGCTCGCTACTGCCGCCCCAAGAACAAGAATGGCTACGAGGCGGGCAAGAAGGACCACGAGGACTTCTTCACCCCTCAGCAGCATGACAAGGGCAAGAAGCCCAAGAAGAACAAGAAGAACAAGCAGCCGTTGTACAGCAGCATTGTCACCGTGGAGGCCTCCAAGCCCAACGGCCAGCGCTACGACGGTGTCAACGAGAAGCTGTCCGACAGCCCCGGGATGGGCAGGTACCGCTCTGTTAACGGAGGGCCCGGAAGCCCGGATTTGGCCCGGCACTACAAGTCCAGCTCGCCACTGCCCACGGTCCAGCTCCACCCCCAGTCGCCCACGGCCGGGAAAAAGCATCAGGCTGTTCAGGACCTGCCCCCTGCCAACACCTTCGTTGGCACCGGAGATAACATTTCCCTTGGATCTGACCACTGCTCCGAGTACAGCAGTCAAACCATCAACAAGTACAACAAACAGGTAAGATCATATTGACTCAATATTTATATATATATATATATATATTTTTTTTTCCTTCTACATTCTATTTTCAAATGTCTCTCATGTTTCTCCCTCTCTTAGTGTTATCTCCAGCGTAATGCCTCCTGACAGGGCTAGTCTCAGTAGTCATGTTTCTTTCATGGTGCTAATGTGTGTCAAGTTAGCTGTATTGATCTGCCGGGGTTTGGAGTGCCATTCCGCATGTAATATTGAAAATGAAACGAGGACATGCGTAGCCTACCCCAGGATATCATTTCCATCCGCCTAAGCATATCCATCTCTTTTTCCCTCTCTTTTAACTGAGCAGGTACTGTGAGGCGGTTTAGTTTGTCCGGGGTTTCACATTTGCTGATCTGTACACATATGTGTTTTGAGTGTTGTAGACAACTTGCATAAGGGTCTGGTTTGCAGTTATTCTATCGCAGAGGAAAATGTGGCAGGGTAGCTAGGACACCCCTCTGCTAGTTCAAGTCTCTCCCCACCCTTATTGTAACACGGCTAACTGCTTCTTCTTATTATTAGAGGAAAAAGCAAGGATAAAAGGAAGGTGTTGTGAAAATGAAGCACAGGAGTGGCTGTGTAAAGGAATGTTATCCGTGGTATCGTGTTTTACTCGGCTTATTCAGCTTGACTAGGAACATCTGGGCAGGAGGTCACATTTAACATTCCTGGGCACTGGTGTGTCTGTATCAATTCACTGACCCAGCAGTGAAATCAGGCTTCCCTAAACCTCTCCCTCTTGCTCTCTCTTTTACTCTCTCTGTCCCTTCTATAGACTCATTTAACTCTTCATCCCTCCGTTCCTCTTTCCTCCCTCTTTCCATCCCCACCTCTGTTCTCTCTCTTCTTCTCTCGTCTCATTGACTCCGTTAGTGCAATCATTTGTAATGTGAAAATTCCTCCGTGACGGCAAGCACAACAGGGTCATTCATGTTCTAGGGGACTGTGGGAATTAATCAATTTGACATTATTGTTATTTTTCAAATGTTTTCAACCAGGGGAGCTAAGAGGGGCGAAGCAAGGTTCATATATTATGAAGTCGGTTCCCTTTCATTTGCTTTTGCCAGGAAGATACCACTTGTTCATTGTTTCATATGTTTTCAATGGCAGTCTAATGCATTATTGATGGTTTTCTTACATGGGGCAAGCAGCAAACTCCTCTGTTTTTTGGTCTGTCTCTCTCGTTCTCGTTCTCCCCTCATCCTCTGTTTTTCTTGTCTTTCATTCTCTCTGTTTTATTCCCTTATCATTCCTGTCTCTTTTTTTATGCACACACACACACACACACACACACACACACACACACACACACACACACACACACACACACACACACACACACACACACACACACACACACACACACACACACACACACACACACACACACACACACACACACACACACACACACACACAGCCCCTCTCTCCTCTCCTCTATCTCTCAGCCCTCTCTCCTCTCCTCTATCTCTCAGCCCCTCTCTCATCTCCTCTATCTCTCAGCCCCTCTCTCATCTCCTCTATCTCTCAGCCCCTCTCTCCTCTCCTCTATCTCTCAGCCCCTCTGTCCTCTCCTCTATCTCTCCGCCCCTCTCTCCTCTCCTCTATCTCTCTGCCCCTCTCTCCTCTCCTCTATCTCTCAGCCCCTCTCTCCTCTCCTCTATCTCTCAGCCCCTCTCTCCTCTCCTCTATCTCTCAGCCCCTCTCTCCTCTCCTATATCTCTCTCAGCCCCTCTCTCCTCTATCTCTCAGCCCCTCTCTCCTCTCCTCTATCTCTCAGCCCCTCTCTCCTCTCCTCTATCTCTCAGCCTCTCTCCTCTCCTCTATCTCTCAGCCCCTCTCTCCTCTCCTCTATCTCTCAGCCCCTCTCTCCTCTCCTCTATCTCTCAGCCCCTCTCTCCTCTATCTCTCAGCCCCTCTCTCCTCTCCTCTATCTCTCAGCCCCTCTCTCCTCTCCTCTATCTCTCAGCCCCTCTCTCCTCTCCTCTATCTCTCAGCCTCTCTCTCCTCTCCTCTATCTCTCAGCCCCTCTCTCCTCTCCTCTATCTCTCAGCCCCTCTCTCCTCTCCTCTATCTCTCAGCCCCTCTCTCCTCTATCTCTCAGCCCCTTTCTCCTCTCCTCTATCTCTCAGCCCCTCTCTCCTCTCCTCTATCTCTCAGCCCCTCTCTCCTCTCCTCTATCTCTCAGCCCCTCTCTCCTCTCCTCTATCTCTCAGCCCCTCTCTCCTCTCCTCCAAATCAAATGCTCTCAAATGTCTTTGCTCTTTTTTCCCCCGCCTGTCTTTTTTTCTTGCAGTCTTTTCTTTTTAATCTCCTCTTCCTCTACTCCATTTCCCTCTCCCTCCTGCTATTCCCCTCTCATTTCCCGCTCTCCATCTCTCCCTCCCTTTCACTCTCCTTTACTCTCTCTTTTCGCGACTGTCTCTAACAGCTTTCTAAAGTGCTGTATTCAGTGGGTTGTTTCTTAGAGTGTGAGGAGTGCTGTTGCTTACGGATGTCTCATCCATAATTAACAGGCCACTCTATTCGCTGCCGCAGCGGCACAGCCATGTATTGTATGTTGCTAGCTGTGCTGCTGCACTTTTATGTAATGATTTATTAAATATTTTATGTGCACGCTCGCTGCAGCGTTTTTTTTATAGACAAGTCCATTTGTTTGAAGATTCTGATACAGACACAAAACACACCGGGGTGTTGAGGGTTCACAGACGCTCTCCTCGCCACCGGAATGTGCAATTATCCCTTCTTAAACCTTCCTTCACTTTTTCCGTTCTCCGTCACGGTTGTTGTGAATGTAACTCCCACTGGCTAATACAATATAAGTGTTGCCTGGTCTCTATGGTTTATAGAATGTTGTCAGTAGCAATGGGTTTCCATGGCCGAGAAGCTGCACACAAGCCTAAGATCACCATGCGCAATGCCAAGCGTCAGCTGGAGTGGTGCAAAGCTCACCTACCATTGGACTCTGAAGCAGCAGAGTGATGAATTACACTTCACCATCTGGCAGTCCAACGGACAAATCTGGGTTTGGTGGATGCCAGGAGAACGCTACCTCCCGAATGCGTAGTGCCAGCTGTACAATTTGGTAGAGGAGGAATAATGGCCTGGGGCTGTTTTTCATGGTTCGTACTTGGCCCCTTAGTTCCAGTGAAGGGAAATCTTAACTCTACAGTATACAATGACATTCTAGATGATTCCGTGCTTCCGAATCTGTGGCAAAAGTTTCCAGGTTCAGCATTTACAATCCCCCTCCGCGCACAAAGCGAGGACCATACAGAAATGGCTTGTTGAAATTGGTGTGGAAGAACTTGACCGGCCTGCACAGAGCACTGACCTTAACCTCATCGAACACCTTTGGGATTAATTTGAACGCCGACTGCGAGCCATTCCTAATCTCCCAACATCAGTGCCTAACCTCACTAATGCTCTTGGCTGAATTGAAGCATAATGTTCCAACATCTAGTGGAAAGCCTTCCCAGAACAGTTATAGTAGCAAAGGGGGCACCAACTCCATATTAATGCCCATGATTTTGTAATGAGATGTTCGACGAGCAGGTGTCCACATACTTTTGGCCTTGTAGTGCATATAATATCTCTAACATGTTGTTAAATTCCCTGCTTACTTGTCAAACGTTCACTGTTGATACTTTCAGTTGAGGTGGAGGGGAACTGATTTAATGGCTGCGCATACAGTCTCCCGAGGTTAAGTTAATTGCCGGGAATGGCCCTTGGCGTAGTTATGTGCCTCAATTATGGCATCAAGTGGTCATGTCTTTATTAAGATCACAGAGTAGTCTCTGTCTCTATAGTTTCATGCTCTTGCTGTTTAGGGCTCCCACAGATAAACTGTTATGCAGGTGAAGGAGGACCCAAACGCGACTTAACAGAAACAGAGTTTATTAATGCTCAAATCCGAATAACTGAAATCCTCTAGATAGTTGAGGGGAAAACAACTGGAGAGCGGCCACAGACTGCAGGTCGCTTCGGGTAGGCGCAGGCCGTAGTCAACAGAGACACCTGCTCACACGCAGCGTCTGAAGAAGGCACAAAACACGACAGGACAGGGTGATACACAATCACGGCAAAAAACACGACAGGACAGGGCGAAACGCAATACAGCATGGAATACAAAACAAGGAACCGACGGAACAGGGACGGAACACAAAGGAATAAATAGGGAGTCTAATCAGGGGAAAGGATCGGGAACAGGTGTGGGAATTAAATGATGATTAGGGGGAATAGGAACAGCTGGGAGCAGGAACGGAACGACAGAGAGAAGAGAGAGCGAGAGAGTGAGAGAGGGAGGGGAGAGAGAGGGATAGAACCAAACAAGACCAGCAGAGGGAAACGAATAGCATGGGGAGCACAGGGACAAGACATGACAATGAATGACAAACATGACAGTACCCCCCCACTCACCGAGCGCCTCCTGGCGCACTCGAGGAGGAATCCTGGCGGCAACGGAGGAAATCATCGATGAGCGAACGGTCCAGCACGTCCCGAGACGGAACCCAACTCCTCTCCTCAGGACCGTAACCCTCCCAATCCACTAGGTATTGGTGACCCCGTCCCCGAGAACGCATGTCCATAATTTTATGTACCTTGTAAATAGGTGCGCTCTCGACAAGGACGGGGGGGGAGGGAAGACGAACGGGGGTGCGAAGAAAGGGCTTAACACAGGAGACATGGAAGACAGGATGGACGCGACGAAGATGTCGCGGAAGAAGCAGTCGCACAGCGACAGGATTGACGACCTGGGAGACACGGAACGGACCAATGAACCGCGGAGTCAACTTACGAGAAGCTGTCGTAAGAGGAAGGTTGCGAGTGGAAAGCCACACTCTCTGGCCGCAACAATACCTTGGACTCTTAATCCTGCGTTTATTGGCGGCTCTCACCGTCTGTGCCCTGTAACGGCAAAGTGCAGACCTCACCCTCCTCCAGGTGCGCTCACAACGTTGGACAAACGCTTGAGCGGAGGGAACGCTGGACTCGGCAAGCTGGGATGAGAACAGAGGAGGCTGGTAACCCAGACTACTCTGAAACGGAGATAACCCGGTAGCAGACGAAGGAAGCGAATTGTGAGCGTATTCTGCCCAGGGAGCTGTTCTGCCCAAGACGCAGGGTTCCTGAAAGAAAGGCTGCGTAGTATGCGACCAATCGTCTGATTGGCCCTCTCTGCTTGACCGTTAGACTGGGGATGAAACCCGGAAGAGAGACTGACGGACGCACCAATCAAACGACAGAACTCCCTCCAAAACTGTGACGTGAATTGCGGACCTCTGTCTGAAACGGCGTCTAACGGGAGGCCATGAATTCTGAATACATTCTCAATAATGATTTGTGCCGTCTCCTTAGCGGAAGGAAGTTTAGCGAGGGAATGAAATGTGCCGCCTTAGAGAACCTATCGACAACCGTCAGAATCACAGTCTTCCCCGCAGACAAAGGCAGACCGGTAATGAAGTCTAAGGCAATGTGAGACCATGGTCGAGAAGGAATGGGGAGCGGTCTGAGACGACCGGCAGGAGGAGAGTTACCCGACTTAGTCTGCGCGCAGTCCGAACAGGCAGCCACGAAACGGCGCGTGTCACGCTCCTGAGTCGGCCACCAAAAGCGCTGGCGAATAGACGCAAGAGTGCCTCGAACACCGGGATGACCCGCTAACTTGGCAGAGTGAGCCCACTGAAGAACAGCCAGACGAGTGGAAACAGGAACGAAAAAGGAGGTTACTAGGACAAGCGCGGCGACGCAGTGTGCGTGAGTGCTTGCTTAACCTGTCTTTCAATTCCCCAGACTGTTAACCCGACAACACGCCCATAAGGAAGAATCCCCTCGGGATCAGTAGAAGCCACAGAAGAACTAAACAGACGGGATAAGGCATCAGGCTTGGTGTTCTTGCTACCCGGACGGTAAGAAATCACAAACTCGAAACGAGCGAAAAACAACGCCCAACGAGCTTGACGGGCATTAAGTCGTTTGGCAGAACGGATGTACTCAAGGTTCTTATGGTCTGTCCAAACGACAAAAGGAACGGTCGCCCCCTCCAACCACTGTCGCCATTCGCCTAGGGCTAAGCGGATGGCGAGCAGTTCACGGTTACCCACATCATAGTTGCGCTCAGATGGCGACAGGCGATGAGAAAAATAAGCGCAAGGATGAACCTTATCGTCAGACTGGGAGCGCTGGGATAGAATGGCTCCCACGCCTACCTCTGAAGCGTCAACCTCGACAATGAATTGTCTAGTGACGTCAGGAGTAACGAGGATAGGAGCGGACGTAAAACGTTCTTTTAGAAGATCAAAAGCTCCCTGGGCGGAACCGGACCACTTAAAACACGTCTTGACAGAAGTAAGAGCTGTGAGAGGGGCAGCAACTTGACCGAAATTACGAATGAAACGCCGATAGAAATTAGCGAAACCTAAGAAGCGCTGCAACTCGACACGTGACCTTGGAACGGGCCAATCACTGACAGCTTGGACCTTAGCGGAATCCATCTGAATGCCTTCAGCGGAAATAACGGAACCGAGAAAAGTAACGGAGGAGACATGAAAAGAGCACTTCTCAGCCTTTACGTAGAGACAATTCTCTAAAAGGCGCTGTAGAACACGTCGAACGTGCTGAACATGAATCTCGAGTGACGGAGAAAAAATCAGGATATCGTCAAGATAGACAAAAACAAAAATGTTCAGCATGTCTCTCAGAACATCATTAACTAATGCCTGAAAAACAGCTGGCGCATTGGCGAGACCGAACGGCAGAACCCGGTACTCAAAATGCCCTAACGGAGTATTAAACGCCGTTTTCCACTCGTCCCCCTCTCTGATGCGCACGAGATGGTAAGCGTTACGAAGGTCCAACTTAGTAAAGCACCTGGCTCCCTGCAGAATCTCGAAGGCTGATGACATAAGGGGAAGCGGATAACGATTCTTAACCGTTATGTCATTCAGCCCTCGATAATCCACGCAGGGGCGCAGAGTACCGTCCTTCTTCTTAACAAAAAGAACCCCGCCCCGGCCGGAGAAGAAGAAGGCACTATGGTACCGGCGTCAAGAGACACAGACAAATAATCCTCGAGAGCCTTACGTTCGGGAGCCGACAGAGAGTATAGTCTACCTCGAGGAGGCGTGGTCCCTGGAAGGAGATCAATACTACAATCATACGACCGGTGAGGAGGAAGGGAGTTGGCTCGGGACCGACTGAAGACCGTGCGCAGATCATGATATTCCTCCGGCACTCCTGTCAAATCGCCAGGTTCCTCCTGAGAAGTAGGGAGAGAAGAAACGGGAGGGATGGCAGACATTAAACACTTCACATGACAAGAAACGTTCCAGGATAGGATAGAATTACTAGACCAATTAATAGAAGGATTATGACATACTAGCCAGGGATGACCCAAAACAACAGGTGTAAACGGTGAACGGAAAATCAAAAAGAAATAGTCTCACTGTGGTTACCAGATACTGTGAGAGTTAAAGGTAGTGTCTCAAATTTGATACTGGGAAGATGACTACCATCTAAGGCAAACATGGGCGTAGGCCTGTCTAATGGTCTGAAAGGAATGTTATGTTTCCGAGCCCATGCTTCGTCCATGAAACAACCCTCAGCCCCAGAGTCAATCAAAGCACTGCATGTAGCACCCGAACCGGTATAGTACAAGATCTAGATGAAGGGACCTGAGTAGTAGCGCTCACCAGTAGCCCTCCGCTTACTGATGGGCTCTGGCCTCTTACTGGACATGAAATAACAAAATGTCCAGCCACTCCGCAAGAGGCACAGGCGGTTGGTGATCCTCTGTTCCCTCTCCTTATTCGAGATGCGAATCCCTCCCAGCTGCATGGGCTCAGTCTCAAAGCCAGAGGGAGATGGTTGCGATGCGGAGCAGGGAAACACCGTTGATGCGAGCTCTCTTCCACGAGCCCGGTGACGAAGATCTACCCGTCGTTCTATGCGGATGGCGAGAGCAATCAAGGAGTCCACATCTGAAGGAACCTCCCGGGAGAGAATCTCATCCTTAACCACTGCGTGGAGTCCCTCCAGAAAACGAGCGAGCAGCGCCGGCTCGTTCCACTCACTAGAGGCAGCAAGAGTGCGAAACTCAATGGAATAATCCGTTATGGACCGTTCACCTTGGCATAAGGAAGCCAGGGCCCTAGAAGCCTCCTCACCAAAAACTGAACGGTCAAAAACCCGAATCATCTCCTCTTTAAAGTTCTGGAATCTGTTAGAGCAATCAGCCCTTGCCTCCCAGATAGCTGTGCCCCATTCTCGAGCCCGGCCAGTAAGGAGTGAAATGACGAAAGCAACCCGAGCTCTCTCTCTAGAGTATGTGTGGGGTTGGAGAGAGAACACAATCTCACACTGCGTGAGAAAGGAGCGGCACTCAGTAAGCAAGGTGGGTTATTAACCCTGGGTTCAGGAGGCTCGGCAGGCCAGGGAGTAACAGGTGGCACGAGACGTGACTCTGGAACTGTCCAGAGAGGTCGGAAACCTGAGCGGCCAGGTTCTCCACGGCATGGCGAGCAGCAGACAATTCCTGCTCGTGTCTGCCGAGCATGGCTCCTTGGATCTCGACGGCAGTGTAACGAGCGTCTGAAGTCGCTGGGTCCATTCTTTGGTCGGTTCCTTCTGTTATGCAGGTGAAGGAGGACCCAAACGCGACTTAACAGAAACAGAGTTTATTAATGCTCAAATCCGAATAACTGAAATCCTCTAGATAGTTGAGGGGAAAACAACTGGAGAGCGACGGGTAGGCGCAGGCCGTAGTCAACAGAGACACCTGCTCACACGCAGCGTCTGAAGAAGGCACAAAACACGACAGGACAGGGTGATACACAATCACGGCAAAAAACACGACAGGACAGGGCGAAACGCAATACAGCATGGAATACAAAACAAGGAACCGACGGAACAGGGACGGAACACAAAGGAATAAATAGGGAGTCTAATCAGGGGAAAGGATCGGGAACAGGTGTGGGAATTAAATGATGATTAGGGGAATAGGAACAGCTGGGAGCAGGAACGGAACGACAGAGAGAAGAGAGAGCGAGAGAGTGAGAGAGGGAGGGGGAGAGAGAGGGATAGAACCAAACAAGACCAGCAGAGGGAAACGAATAGCATGGGGAGCACAGGGACAAGACATGACAATGAATGACAAACATGACATAAACACGCTGGTGTTTAGGTAAACCCCCCCCCCCCATTCAGTTGAGTTCATAACGTGTAATGAAATGCACAAGAATTCTTATTAGCTGGGAATAGAGTTAAACATACACATAGAATGACTAGATTATATTTCTATGGAACTAAACATAGACGTAGAATGACTAGATTATATTTCTATGGAACTAAACATAGACGTAGAATGACTAGATTATATTTCTATGGAACTAAACATAGACGTAGAATGACTAGATTATATTTCTATGGAACTAAACATAGACGTAGAATGACTAGATTATATTTCTATGGAAATAAACATAGACGTAGAATGACTAGATTATATTTATATGGAAATAAACATAGACGTAGAATGACTAGATTATATTTCTATGGAACTAAACATAGACGTAGAATGACTAGATTATATTTCTATGGAACTAAACATAGACGTAGAATGACTAGATTATATTTCTATGGAACTAAACATAGACGTAGAATGACTAGATTATATTTCTATGGAAATAAACATAGACGTAGAATGACTAGATTATATTTCTATGGAAATAAACATAGACGTAGAATGACTAGATGATTATATTTATAGAATGAAACATAGACGTAGAATGACTAGATTATTATATTTATAGAATGAAACATAGACGTAGAATGACTAGATTGATTATATCTATGGAATGAAACATAGACGTAGAATGACTAGATGATTAATATATATATATGGAATGAAACATAGACGTAGAATGACTGGATTATATTTCTAATGGAAATAAACATAGACGTAGAATGACTAGATTATATTTCTATGGAACTAAACATAGACGTAGAATGACTAGATGATTATATCTATGGAATGAAACATAGAATGTGAATGACTAGATGATTATATCTATGGAATGAAACATAGACGTAGAATGACTAGATGATTATATTTATTGAATGAAACATAGACGTAGAATGACTAGATGATTATATCTATGGAATGAAACATAGACGGTGAATGACTAGATGATTATATTTATAGAATGAAACATAGACGTAGAATGACTAGATGATTATATTTATAGAATGAAACATAGACGTAGAATGACTAGATGATTATATCTATGGAATGAAACATAGACGGTGAATGACTAGATGATTATATCTATGGAATTAAACATGGCTTCTTTTTTCACAAGTTTGTCTTGTTGTCACTGTTGTTGTTATGGTTTTGCATGCAGAGCTGATGGGAGGTTGGATTAGGTATAAAGTGTCATGTCTGATTGTCGAGAATTGCACAGCAGATCACATTGTATCGTGACTGCTAGAGACAGGGTAATCCCCAATGTCAAATTGATCACATTAGATTTGGAAATTTCTATTCAAAACAAATCAGATTTCACCCCCGTTTATTGAATTTACAGTGGCAGGAAATCCTATATGTAATCTATGATATTTACGGCTAAATGAGGTTGAAACCTTTTGATGGTCTCTCTCACTCACAAACACACACTGACTTATTTTCTCTCTCTCTCCCTTCTACTTTCTCTTCTCTCTTTCTCTCTCTTTCCCTCTACTTTCTCTTCTCTCTTTCTCTCTCCTTTCTCTTCTCTCTTTCTCTCTCCTTTCTCTTCTCTCTTTCTCTCTCTTTCCCTCTACTTTCTCTTCTCTGTTTCTCTCTCTCTCCCTTCTACTTTCTCTTCTCTGTTTCTCTCTCTCTCCCTTCTACTTTCTCTTCTCTCTTTCTCTCTCTTTCTCTCTACTTTCTCTTCTCTCTTTCTCTCTCCTTTCTCTTCTCTCTTTCTCTCTCCTTTCTCTTCTCTCTTTCTCTCTCTTTCCCTCTACTTTCTCTTTCTCTCTCTTTCCCTCTACTTTCTCTTTCTCTCTCTCTCCCTCTACTTTCTCTTCTCTCTTTCCCTCTACTTTCTCTTTCTCTCTCTTTCCCTCTACTTTCTCTTTCTCTCTCTCTCCCTTCTACTTTCTCTTCTCTCTTTCTCTTTCCCTCTACTTTCTCTTCTCTCTTTCTCTCTACTTTCTCTTCTCTCTTTCTCTCTCTTTCCCTCTACTTTCTCTTTCTCTCTCTCTCCCTCTACTTTCTCTTCTCTCTTTCCCTCTACTTTCTCTTTCTCTCTCTTTCCCTCTACTTTCTCTTTCTCTCTCTCTCCCTTCTACTTTCTCTTCTCTCTTTCTCTCTCCCTCTCTTTCTCTTCTCTCCTCTACTTTCTCTTCTCTCTTTCTCTCTCTTTCCCTCTACTTTCTCTTTCTCTCTCTTTCCCTCTCTTTCTCTTTCTCTCTCTTTCCCTCTACTTTCTCTTCTCTCTTCTACCTTCTCTTTCTCTTCTTCTTTCTCTTCCCTCTACTTTCTCTTCTCTCTTTCTCTCTACTTTCTCTTCTCTCTTTCTCTCTCTTTCCCTCTACTTTCTCTTTCTCTCTCTCTCCCTCTACTTTCTCTTCTCTCTTTCTCTCTACTTTCTCTTCTCTCTTTCTCTCTTTCCCTCTACTTTCTCTTCTCTCTTTCTCTCTCTTTGCCTCTACTTTCTCTTCTCTCATGCTCTCTCCACCTCTCTCTCTATATTTCTCTCACTCTCCCCTTAGAAATCGAAAAAGACACAAGAAAGAGAGCCCTGTTTGTGGTAGACAAAATGGTCTACTGTTTCACAGGCAAGTTGATGGGGGAGGTAGAGTAGAGTCCCATTGACTATGAGTCTCTTCTGCGGTATCAGGTTCCTCCTAGGTCTCCTTCCAGCTCATCCTTCGCCTACCTAATCTCACAATAACCACCGCACAGGCAGCAGCCGGCTCAGGCTCAGTCTCCAAGCAGGTAACCAGGCAACCGGCTGAGTTTAGCGGGTGAGGCAAAGCCTCCTCTTTTACTCATTAGTCATTAAGCCAGGCGAGCGCAGAGCGAGAAGTCAGCGTGTCACTGAGCAGCTGTCGAGAGTTAGAGCAGGAGGGTGATGTACCTGACATTTCAGCCCCTCCTGGAGGTCCACAGATTGGATCCGGGACTTTTTTTTGTTTTTTTGTTCTCTTTCTTCCTTTTGTAGCCCTACTGTGACATTGTTCTCAGTTGTCATATTTCCCTCGCTATGTCCCTGTGTTGAACAGGGCTTCAGTTGATGATCGTCATACTCTCAAGTATCAAATGCCTAAAGCAAAACTATTGTCCAAGATAAGATATAAAAGAGAATAGCTCACCTGTCTTATGCAAAGAAACACTGTTTACTGAGCAGGGATTTTGAACTGGGTCATTTAATAGAAGGATATTCCTATCCAGGTGGTATTATCTCTTCTAAACAATAGAGACCTGAGGTAGGTTGTAATCATATCCCTCTGCCTCCCCTCAGGGCATGTATAAAGCTCAGATCACTGGGTCAGCTGAGGCTGCCTCCCAGGTTAGGGTTGGTGCAACATGACTGGATGTGGCTGTTTCCCTCACCGCCCTCTTCTCCCTCAGCTCAGTTCTCTTAGCACAGCTGTTGCTCCTATCATTCCCTCCCTCTCCCTTCCGTCCCCTCCCTTACGACCCCTCCCCACCGTCCCCTCCCATCCCTTCCCTTCTGTCCCCTCCCTCCCGTCCCCACCCTCCTGTCCCCTCCCATCCCCTCCTGTCCACTCCCATCCCCTCATGTCCCCTCCCATACCCTGCTGTCCCCTCCCCTCCTGTCCCCTCCCATCCCCTCCTGTCCCCTCCCATCCCCTCCTGTCCCCTCCCCTCCCGTCTTCTGACCTATCAAGCCCCAGCTTACCTCATTTACATAGGACCCATGTTCCCTTCTCACCACAGTATCTCAAACAAACAACATCGCCTTGCAAATAGGGGTCATTCTGTCTGTGTTCGCTGGCCACATACACACACAGGAAGTGACAAGCTTTTTGTTCTCTCGGTCCGGCGAGATCACAAAACCAATATGGAAAACCCTCCATTTGCCTGGAGGCTAATTTGTTTAAACCAAAAAAAGTATTGTAGCTACTTAAACACTTTTGAGAAGCCACAGTTGACCTCCATTTGTTTTGCTGCCCCCCCCCCCTCCCTCTCCCCCCTCTATCTACTACCTATATCTAAATGAACAGCCGCAACACAGGCAACCCACGTCTGGTGCAAACGTATGTTTCCTTGTCCTTTATCGCCATAGTAACCATATGGTACCACCGTTACCTCTGTGTGTATTTTAGTGTCACAGCTCAGCGTTGTCCTTCCAGTTGGTTTTGATCTGTGTCAAATGGGTAGAGGGAAGCCCACAGTTTTGGCCAGGTTGACTCCCCTTGTTACTTTCATCTCTCATTCTTATCTGTATTTTTTGAAACTGCACTGTCGGTTAGC
>NC_060197.1:42327163-42352163 GCF_021184085.1 Oncorhynchus gorbuscha
TCTCTGCTAGTTCTCTGCTAGTTCTCTACTAGTTATCTACTAGTTCTCTACTAGTTCTCTGCTAGTTCTCTATTAGTTCTCTACTAGTTCTCTACTAGTTCTCTATTAGTTCTCCATTAGTTCTCTATTAGTTCTCTATTAGTTCTCCATTAGTTCTCTACTAGTTCTCTATTAGTTCTCTACTAGTTATCTATTAGTTCTCTACTAGTTCTCTGCTAGTTCTCTGCTAGTTCTACTGCTAGTTCTCTGCTAGTTCTCTGCTAGTTCTCTGGTAGTTCTCTGCTAGTTCTCTACTAGTTATCTACTAGTTCTCTGCTAGTTCTCTATTAGTTCTCTACTAGTTCTCTGCTAGTTATCTACTAGTTCTCTGCTAGTTCTCTACTAGTTATCTACTAGTTCTCTGCTAGTTCTCTATTAGTTCTCTACTAGTTCTCTGCTAGTTATCTACTAGTTCTCTGCTAGTTCTCTACTAGTTATCTACTAGTTCTCTGCTAGTTCTCTATTAGTTCTCTACTAGTTCTCTGCTAGTTCTCTACTAGTTATCTACTAGTTCTCTACTAGTCATCTACTAGTTCTCTGCTAGTTACCTACTAGTTCTCTGCAAGTTCTCTGCTAGTTCTCTGCTAGTTATCTATGAGTTATCTAATAGTTCTCTGCTAGTTCTCTGCTAGTTATCTACTAGTTCTCTGCTTGTTCTCTATTAGTTCTCTACTAGTTCTCTGCTAGTTCTCTGCTAGTTCTCTACTAGTTATCTACTAGTTCTCTACTAGTCATCTACTAGTTCTCTGCTAGTTACCTACTAGTTCTCTGCAAGTTCTCTGCTAGTTCTCTGCTAGTTATCTACGAGTTATCTAATAGTTCTCTGCTAGTTCTCTGCTAGTTCTCTGCTAGTTTTCTACTAGTTCTCTACTAGTTATCTACTAGTTCTCTGCTAGTTCTCTATTAGTTCTCCACTAGTTCTCTGCTAGTTCTCTGCTAGTTATCTACTAGTTCTCTGCTTGTTCTCTATTAGTTCTCTACTAGTTCTCTGCTAGTTCTCTGCTAGTTCTCTACTAGTTATCTACTAGTTCTCTACTAGTCATCTACTAGTTCTCTGCTAGTTACCTACTAGTTCTCTGCAAGTTCTCTGCTAGTTCTCTGCTAGTTATCTACGAGTTATCTAATAGTTCTCTGCTAGTTCTCTGCTAGTTCTCTGCTAGTTTTCTACTAGTTCTCTACTAGTTATCTACTAGTTCTCTGCTAGTTCTCTATTAGTTCTCCACTAGTTCTCTGCTAGTTCTCTGCTAGTTCTCTACTAGTTATCTACTAGTTCTCCATTAGTTCTCTACTAGTTCTCTGCTAGTTCTCTGCTAGTTCTCTGCTAGTTCTCTATTAGTTCTCTACTAGTTCTCTACCAGTTCTCTATTAGTTCTCTACTAGTTATCTGCTAGTTCTCTATTAGTTCTCTACTAGTTCTCTGCTAGTTCTCTAATAGTTCTCTACTAGTTCTCTACTAGTTCTGTATTAGTTCTCTACTAGTTCTTGACTAGTTCTTTGCTAGTACTGTACCTGTTCTCTGCTAGTTCTCTGCTTGTTCTGTACTAGATCTCGTATTGTTCTCTGCTAGTGTGTGTGTGTGTGTGTGTGTGTGTGTGTGTGTGTGTGTGTGTGTGTGTGTGTGTGTGTGTGTGTGTGTGTGTGTGTGTGTGTGTGTGTGTGTGTGTGTGTGTGTGAGGAAAGCACGACTCACAGCGTGGGCAGATTAATCACGTTCTGTCATCGGTGCTCACGTGGGTGCCAGAGTGTCAAGGGAACTGCCAAAGGGTCCGTGGCCCTAGACTAGGCCCATTTAAACCACCTCCAACGGGCAGCGCTGTCACACATCCTTCATGACAATGAGAAAAAGAGGTATAAACGGCTGACACTTTACCCCATAATTCAGCCTTTAGTGTCACCCGTCACCATCGGCGACGACCAAAGACCAATCCCATCGCTCGTTAGTGAGATGTGAACTTATTTATGAAGTAGGGGAGAAAAAAAGAGGTTGACTGACATTTTATTTGAAAGACAGACGGAGCGAAGTGAGATGCGCACCAAAAAATACACTTTTTAGTTCACGATAATTTGTGATAATGGGTTTCTGTTTGAATGGTGCCTGGCTGTTGACAAGGGAAAAGTAGTTCAGCTCTGTGATCTGGTGGGGTCTAGAAGATGCCACCTTCACCCCAGGCCAGAATCTGCTTGATTTCAGGGGGTCCTGACAAACACACAGGCTCACAGAGAGAAGCACACACACACACACACACACACACACACACACACACACACACACACACACACACACACACACACACACACACACACACACACACACACACACACACACACACACACACACACACACACACACACAGTCTGTTTTTTTTGCACCGAATTCTCATTCATCTCTCGCTATGGAGTGGCTGTTAAAATATTAAGATAGTGTGAAGATCTCTTGACTGCATAAATAAGATTAAGAATCAGCCATGATCACTAATACCGGTTTAACCCCGGCAGTTTGGTCCAAAGGATAGCGTTTTATTATCAGGCTCATCCGTTTATTTCTGGCTCGCTGTCTCAGGGTATAATGGACCTCTACCTGACTTGACTTGAGAGGAGAAGAGAGGACACCTTGAGAGGGGACAACAGGACATTTTGAGAGGGGAAAAGAGGACACCTTGAGAGGGGAAAACAGGACATTTTGAGAGGGGAAAAGAGGACATTTTGAGAGGGGAAAAGAGAACATTTTGAGAGGGGAAAAGAGGACAACTTGAGAGGGGAAAACAGGACATTTTGAGAGGGGAAAAGAGGACAACTTGAGAGGGGAAAACAGGACATTTTGAGAGGGGAAAAGAGGACAACTTGAGAGGGGAAAACAGGACATTTTGAGAGGGGAAAAGAGGACATTTTGAGAGGGGGAAAGAGGACAACTTGAGAGGGGAAAAGGGGACATTTTGAGAGGGGAAAAGAGGACATTTTGAGAGGGGAAAAGAGGACATTTTGAGAGGGGAAAAGAGGACAACTTGAGAGGGGAAAACAGGACATTTTGAGAGGGGAAAAGAGGACATTTTGAGAGGGGAAAAGAGGACAACTTGAGAGGGGAAAAGGGGACATTTTGAGAGGGGAAAAGAGGAGATTTTGAGAGGGGAAAAGAGGACATTTTGAGAGGGGAAAAGAGGACATTTTGTGTGGGGAAAAGGGGACATTTTGAGAGGGGAAAAGAGGACAACTTGAAAGGCACTACTAGCCCTGTTTGTGGCCCTCTGAGATGATCTCTGTATGAAACAGGAGATCGTACTCTCCCCATCCATCCATCACACCCTGGGTTAGCAGTACTGTGTGTGTCCGTGTGTGTGTGTGGCTCCTGTGCAAGCTTGAGAAGACAGCAACAGGGGCCTCCACAGTTCAGCCCCTCCATCATCCAGCACACCAAGCACAAACACAGCTACATGCCTGACAGAGTTTCAATATCCTGTGTGTGTGTGTTTGTGTTCATCTCCATGTGTGTGAGTGTGTGTGCTTGTAATGCTACAGATGTAGGATCTGAGTTTGATCACCCTGTTGCGGGATACCTTTACAGGAAGTGTAAAACTTGTAGTGCATTTTGAGGTTTAAAAAAGGCTTCTGAAGTTTGTAATTTCCACTTTGAAATTTCAAACTTTATTTTCCCTTTAACAACAATTGAACAACCCCTACAAAAATGTCCATTAATTATAATCCATATAATAAATCACATCTGTTGTTGCTGCAGGATTATTTTTCTGTTGTAGCAAACGGGCTCAAAATAAGATCCTACTTCTGTAAAAGGTTCATTGTTTGTGAGCGGGTGGATTTTCCCATACCCTTACATATACACACGTGTGGCATCCGTGTGACACACACGCACACATACCCCTCTCACAGTCCAAACCAATAGACTGAACAAAATGAAAAATCCCCACGTACATGTGCAGTAGCAGCAGAAATATTAATTAGGCTAGTGTCTGCAGGGCAGGAGAGGCCCTACCATCGATGAGGCCTTACCTGGGAGAGAGCAGGCTATTAGCCCGGCCCGATAAATCTTGTCAAACTCGGGAGTAGTCTGGAAGCTCAGCTGAAGAATGAAGGTCATGGATGACCGGGACTTTATGAGTGGCCTCACTCGCTGGTATCAAATTAGCTGAATTATGGAGTCCCTTAAGGCCTTTTCAGGAATGCTAATTCTCCTGTTTTCATCTCTCTCTCTCTCTCTCTCTCTCTCTCTCTCTCTCTCTCTCTCTCTCTCTCTCTCTCTCTCTCTCTCTCTCTCTCTCTCTCTCTCTCTCTCTCTCTCTCTCTCTCTCTCTCTCTCTCGCCGTTTCTCTCTCTCGCTCCGGTAGATATAGATTCTTGTCATGTCATTAGAGGAATTATAGAGTGATTTAGAGCGGTTGCAGCGTCTTAACCATTTTCAATACATCATTTAACTAGGAAGGCGTGTGTACGTTAGCAAGCTGGTTAATCTAGTCTAACTATATCTAACTCTGTAGGCCTTCCCATAGCTCCAAGTGTGTATGATCTAACTGGCTATGATGTTTATTTTAGGGAGACAAATTCACTCAAAGATGCAAGTTTGATATAATTTTATAGAATGAGGTTATTGATTTGTGGCCGTTAACCTCCAGCCTCCTGTGTTAACATTCACCATTTCTCCTCCACATCTCCCACAGAGGGGAAAAGGAGTGGGTTGGAGATTGTAATCATTTCTACCTCTCTCTCTCTCTCTCTCTCTCTCTCTCTCTCTCTCTCTCTCTCTCTCTCTCTCTCTCTCTCTCTCTCTCTCTCTCTCCATCCTCCCTCTAGCTCTCTCTCTCTCTCTCTCTCCATCCTCCCTCTAGCTCTCTCAATCCTCCCTCTCTCTCTCTCTCTCTCTCTCTCTCTCTCCTCCCTCTAGCTCTCTCTCTCCTCTCTCTCTCTCTCTCTCTCTCTCTCTCTCTCTCTCTCCATCCTCCCTCTAGCTCTCTCAATCTCCCTCTCTCTCTCTCTCTCTCTCTCTCTCTCTCTCTCCATCCTCCCTCTAGCTCTCTCAATCCTCCCTCTCCTCTCTCTCTCTCTCTCTCTCT
Source organism: Oncorhynchus gorbuscha (assembly GCF_021184085.1). Taxonomy (NCBI): domain Eukaryota; kingdom Metazoa; phylum Chordata; class Actinopteri; order Salmoniformes; family Salmonidae; genus Oncorhynchus; species Oncorhynchus gorbuscha. The sequence continues at coordinate 42,332,263 of NC_060197.1, forward strand.
CTCTCTCTCTCTCTCTCTCTCCTCTCCTCTCTCTCTCTCCATCCTCCCTCTAGCTCTCTCAATCCTCCCTCTCTCTCTCTCTCTTTCTCTCCATCCTCCCTCTAGCTCTCTCAATCCTCCCTCTCTCTTCAATAATATTCCCCAGTAACAACTACACACAGTCCGTTTAACTTGACCACAGGTTTCTGAATGGCAGCCATTTTGTAAAACTAGCCATAGAAGCACTTAGATTTATAAGGGGCTTGAGAAATGACAGGTCCGAGTTCAGCCATTTGTATCGTTCTTTGGTTATGGAAGGAAAGAACAGAAAACAGAGGGAATTATTACGGCCTGAGGTATTGGTGTTTGATACCATCCATCAACTTTAGGGCGGGTCCAGTGCAACAACTAGCCAATTGTAAATCACTAGACTGGATTCAATAGTGAGAATTATTTTGGGGCGACAGAAGAAACAAGAACTCACTCACTGAGAAATGAGGGAATGTTCTCACGTGTGTTGCCGTTACATTTGGGCTTGATTAGAGGTTTGTGGTTCATGGGGGGAAACGGAAGAGAAACAATCAAATTGACTCTTTGTGGGCGATACTGGGAATAGAATAAGGAGGAAGAAAGAAAGTCCTGCAGTCTGATAGCCTCTTATACTGACTCTGATATAGCCTCGTACACCCACTCTTATATAGACTCTTATATAGTCTTGTATACCAACCTTATATAGCCTCGTACACCCACTCTTATATAGACTCTTATATATTATTGTATACCAACCTTATATAGTCTCTGATACCCACTCTTATATAGCCTCATAAACCGACTCTTATATAGACTCCAATACAGTCTTGTATACCAGCTCTTATATAGCCTCGTATTGACTGTATGTTTGTTTTACTCCATGTGTAACTCTGTGTCGTTGTATCTGTCAAACTGCTTTGCTTTATCTTGGCCAGGTCGCAATTGTAAATGAGAACTTGTTCTCAACTTGCCTACCTGGTTAAATAAAGGTGAAATAAATAAAAAATACTGACGCTTATATAGACTCTTATACAGTCTTGTATACCAACCTTATATAGCCTCGTATACGACTCTTATATAGACTCTTATAGAGTATTGTATACCAACTCTTATATAGCCTCATACCGACTCTTATATAGACTCTTATACAGTCTTGTATACCAACCTTATATAGCCTCGTATACCGACTCTTATATTGCCTCACATAACGACTCTTATATAGCCTCTTATATAGACTCATATTCAGCCTCTTATATAGCATCTTATATAGCCTTGTATACTGACTCTCATATAGCCTCTTATATAGCCTTGTATACCGACTGTTATATAGCCGTGTATACCGACTCTTATATAGACTCTTGTACCAACTCTTATATAGGCTCGAATACGACTCTTATATAGACTCTTGTACCAACTCTTATATAGGCTCGAATACGACTCTTATATAGCCTCTTATACAATCTCGTATAGCAACTCTTAAATAGCCTCTTATACACAGTCTAATATAGACTCTTACACAGCCTCTTATGTAGCCTTATATACAGCCTCTTATATAGCCTTATATAGACTCTTATATAGAATCTTATTTAGCATTATATAGACTATTTCATTGCTTCGAATATAAAGCCTTACATATACTTTTATATTGCCTCTTATGTAGCCTCTTATGTTGACTCTTACATAGCCTCGTATACCAACTCTGATATAGACTCTTATATAGCCTCTTGTATAGCCTTATATAGACTATTATATAGAATCGTATATAGACTCTTATACCAACTCTTATATAGCCTCTTATACAGAATCTTATGTAGACTCTTATAAAGTATCTTATGTAGACTCTAATATAGACTCTTATATAGACTATTATATTGACTCTTATATAGCCTCTTATACAGACTCTTATGTAGACTCTTATGTAGACTCTTATATAGTATCTTATATAGACTATTATATAGACTCTGATATAGAGTCTTATATAGACTCTTATATAGACTATTATATCGAATCTTATATAGCCTCTTATACAGACTCTTATGTAGACTCTTATGTAGACTCTTATATAGTATCTTATATAGCCTTATATAGACTCTTATAAAGCCTTATATAGACTGTTTTTATCCTCTTATATAGACTCTAATATAGCCTCTTATATAGACTATTATATAGAATTGTATATAGACTCTTATACCGACTCTTATATAGCCTCTTATACAGTCTCTTATGGAGACTCTTATATAGTATCTTATATAGCCTTATATAGACTCTTATAAAGCCTTATATAGACTCTGATATAGCCTCTTATGTAGACTCTTATATAGTGTCTTATATAGACTATTATATAGACTCTGATATAGACTCTTATATAGACTCGTATGTAGACTCTTATATAACCTCTTTATTGACTATTATATAGACTCTTACACAGACTCTTATACATACTGTTATATAGACTCTTATATGGGCTATTGTACTGAATCATATATAGACTCTTATATAGACTATTATACATACTTTTATATAGACTCTTATACAGACTCTTAAATAGACTCTTATACAGACTCTTAAATAGACTCTTATACAGACTCTTAAATAGACTCGTATACATACTCTTAAATAGACTCTTATACATGCTCTTTTATAGACTATTATGGTATATACTGTAGTCTCTTTTCCCCTAATTTTACAGTGCTTTTATTCTTTCATCTGCCTTTCACTAATCATTTCAAAATTTGAATGTGATTCCAACATACGAAAACATTAAATATATCTATTGTTCTGTATTAATGACATAAGTCTTTTTGAGCGAGAAGGTCCCGCTGAGTACATGAGTATGGAAAAGAGAGTGTCATGTGGTGAAGGCTCTTATGAACTTACTGTTTGGAGGGAGCTCATGGTTTTGACAAGGCCCTAAGTGCCAGCGCTGGTGACATTTAGCAAGTGTGTCACAGCTAGCGTTCCTCACTGGACTACTGTCTGCCTGAGGAGATGGCCAAAGCCGATGTTTAATGATCAGCGCCGTTCTCCGCATGTTTCTGGATTATTTCAGTAGAGCTGAGATTGCCTTCTTCCTCTGAAGACATTTTAACGATTCATTTGAAGTTTGCCGTGGCATCTGTTTAACTTGTGTGGATTGTGTTGCTATCTCCCTGCTATCTCCCTGCTATCTCCCTGCCCACTTCGTCCCTTTTCGGCAACTCGCACGCATTTGAACGCTGATTTACATCACTGTGTGCCTGTACCTGTGTGATTGTATATATGTGTGTGTGATAGTGTATTTGTGACTGTTGTGTGAATGTGACTGTGTATGTGTGACTGTGTGTGACCATGTGTGTGTGTGTGTGTGTGTGTGTGTGTGTGTGTGTGTGTGTGTGTGTGTGTGTGTGTGTGTGTGTGTGTGTGTGTGTGTGTGTGTGTGTGTGTGTGTGTGTGTGTGTGACTTGAGTGTGACAGTGTGTGTATGTGTGACTGTGTATGTGTGACTGTGTATGCGTGTGTGTGTGTGTGTGTGTGTGTGTGTGTGTGTGTGTGTGTGTGTGTGTGTGTGTGTGTGTGTGTGTGTGTGTGTGTGTGTGTGTGTGTGTGTGTGTGTGTGTGTGTGTGTGTGTGTGTGTGTGTGTGTGTGACTGTGTGTGACAGTGTGTGTATGTGTAACTGTGTGACAGTGTGTATGTGTGACTGTGTGTGTGTGACTGTGTGTGTCTGTGTGACTGAGTGTGACAGTGTGTGTATGTGTGACTGAGTGTGACAGTGTGTGTGTGTGTGTGTGTGTGTGTGTGTGTGTGTGTGTGTGTGTGTGTGTGTGTGTGTGTGTGTGTGTGTGTGTGTGTGTGTGTGTGTGTGTGTGTGTGTGTGTGTGTGTGTGTGTGTGTGTGTGTGTGTGAGAACTCTTTATTCTTTATGTCTCTTCTGTCCCCCTCTTAGCCACACAGCTCTCTCCGTGAATTGAGGACATGACATTACAATTGGCGACCTTGTAATTTATTTTTAAAGCGGCGGGTGTTATCTGCCCCGACATGATTCTGTTTGAATTAGGGCCCTAGCTGCTCGCTGTTGCTGCTGAAGAACACTGCTCTGTGTTTGTACAGGAATCCTTGGTGGTCCACATTGTTACCATGGTAATGCCCCCCCCCCCAGTCTCCCCCAGTCTCCCCCTTGTCTCCTCCCTTGTCTCCTCCCTTGTCTCCTCCCTTGTCTCCCCCTTGTCTCCCCCTTGTCTCCTCCCTTGTCTCCCCCTTGTCTCCTCCCTTGTCTCCTCCCTTGTCTTCCCCCTTGTCTCCCCCCTTGTCTCCCATAGATGTTTCTCTGGAGTTCTTTAACGGCAATACCGCGTTCTCTTCTCAACTCAATGTCACTCTGTTCATTTGCTGGAGATTCATTTTTGCATGAGGCAAATGGTTCGCAACATTCTCCCAACGTTGTCATGACGTTGTAGAGTTGGCCGAGACACGTTTTGGACAAGGCCCGAGAAAGAGCTGTGTTTTGTGTAAACTATTTAGATAAAGGACACCTGGATATGGTGTTTTGTTTCAAAGGAGAAGGTTCTGTGAACCGTAACTCGACGGGCGTCTCAACTGTTCATCCCCTCTCTTTACTCGGCTTGTCTCTCCCCTGTGTGGTGTCTCTGTCTAGACCATGGTGATGCTGTTGTCTCTCCCCTGTGTGGTGTCTCTGTCTAGACCATGGTGATGCTGTTGTCTCTCCCCTGTGTTGTAGTCTCTGTCTAGACCATGGTGATGCTGTTGTCTCTCCCCTGTGTGGTGTCTCTGTCTAGACGATGGTGATGCTGTTGTCTCTCCCCTGTGTTGTAGTCTCTGTCTAGACCATGGTGATGCTGTTGTCTCTCCCCTGTGTAGTGTCTCTGTCTGGACGATGGTGATGCTGTTGTCTCTCCCCTGTGTTGTAGTCTCTGTCTAAACCATGGTGATGCTGTTGTCTCTCCCCTGTGTCGTGTCTCTGTCTAAACCATGGTGATGCTGTTGTCTCTCCCCTGTGTTGTAGTCTCTGTCTAGACCATGGTGATGCTGTTGTCTCTCCCCTGTGTTGTAGTCTCTGTCTAAACCATGGTGATGCTGTTGTCTCTCCCCTGTGTCGTGTCTCTGTCTGGACGATGGTGATGCTGTTGTCTCTCCCCTGTGTTGTAGTCTCTGTCTAAACCATGGTGATGCTGTTGTCTCTCCCCTGTGTCGTGTCTCTGTCTAAACCATGTTGATGCTGTTGTCTCTCCCCTGTGTTGTAGTCTCTGTCTAGACCATGGTGATGCTGTTGTCTCTCCCCTGTGTTGTAGTCTCTGTCTAGACCATGGTGATGCTGTTGTCTCTCCCCTGTGTTGTAGTCTCTGTCTAGACCATGGTGATGCTGTTGTCTCTCCCCTGTGTTGTAGTCTCTGTCTAAACCATGGTGATGCTGTTGTCTCTCCCCTGTGTTGTAGTCTCTGTCTAAACCACAGTGATTTGTGTTCTTCCCCCTCTAAGGTCCTTTTGGGTTCCCTCGATTTATGAGATCAAATTAGCTGGTGTAGAGAACATTAGTGACTTCACAATGCCTTGCTCCCATAAATCATTAGGGGCTATTGTAGCGAGGGCCAAGCATGGTTTCTTCACTTCATGTCACAATCAGTTGCTAGTTGACCGTTTACTACCCCTCTCTCGCCAGTCCTTTAAACCTTTCGTATCGGCCAAGAGCTTTTTTAGCTTCTAAAGAGCAATATGCTCACAAATGTCTCCCGGGCCATCCTTGGGGAGAATGGGCTTGATGTAGTGAAACAAGTGATTCCGGCTGGGTTCAAAACACACCCACCCCCTTTTTCTATGACATTCTGCAAGGTCATGTGCACATAGGAATTCAGTGTCCTACCATGTAGATTGTCCAGACGCGTGAACAAACGTTTTTCTCTGAGGTTGATGTTGAATGAAAATTAATTCACTCTTGTGACAAATATGGAGGCTCTGTATATTTTTGCTGTGTGTGTGTGTGTGTGTGTGTGTGTGTGTGTGTGTGTGTGTGTGTGTGTGTGTGTGTGTGTGTGTGTGTGCGTGCGTGCGTGTGTGTGTGTGTTAGTGAATCAGACATGATGGACAGACTATGCACGTGTGTGTGTGTGTGTGTGTGTGTGTGTGTACTTGTGTTTGATTGTGAGTTTCCATCATTGTATGTGTGTGTGTGTGCCTCTATTATGTGTGTGTGTGTAGGGCAAGATTATTGTATCATGTAGACCTGTATCATGTGTGTATCCTGTGTAGGCCTGTATCCTGTGTAGTCCTGTATCCTGTGTAGTCCTGTATCCTGCTCATAGGCCTGTATCCTGACATTTTACATTTACATTTAAGTCATTTGATGGATCCAGACTTACAAATTGGTGCATTCACTTATGACATCCAGTGGAACAACCACTTTACAATAGTGCATCTAAATATTTTAAGGTGTGTGTGTGAAGGATTACTTTATCCTATCCTAGGTATTCCTTAAAGTGTGGGGTTTGTGTCTGTGTGTGATTGTGTGTCCTGTGTGTGTGAAGTTTGACATGATGGACAGACTATGCACAGTTTTGACTGAGCTGTGTGAACTGTGTCCTCAGTGGTAGGGAGGTGTGCAGGCCAGTGGTGGATGTGCAGTGCCCTTGTTTGGGTGTAGGGTGTGAGCCTGAGGTGTGTGTGTGTGTGTGTGTGGTGTGTAGCGGATGTGTCAACGTGGATGCGTGTGTGTGTGTGAACTGGGAAGGGAACGTTAGAGCGCCCAATGATGTTGACAGTAGGACAGACACAGCCCATCAGTCTGGAGTGGACCATCAGTCTGAGGAGTGGACCATCAGTCTGAGCATGTGGACCATCAGTCTGGAGTGGACCATCAGTCTGGAGTGTATAAGTGGAACTGGAATGACAGGAATGAACACAGAAAGAGCAGCTCCGTCTTGTGTGTGTGTGTGGTGTGTGTGTGTGTGTGCAGTGTGTGTGCCACCTGGTGTGAAGGGTGTGAAGATTGTGTGTGTGTGTGTGCAATGATGTGTGTGTAGGTTTTCTTTGATTGTGAGTTTCCATCATTGTATTTCTCTGTGGTATGCCTCTATTAGGGCAAGATTATTGTATCCTGTTCATAGACCTGTATCCTGCTCATAGGCCTGTATCCTGCTCATAGGCCTGTAACCTGCTCATAGGCCTGTATCCTGCTCATAGGCCTGTATCCTGCTCATAGTCCTGTATCCTGCTCATAGTCCTGTATTCTGCTCATAGACCTGTATCCTGCTCATAGGCCTGTATCCTGCTCATAGTTCTGTATCCTGCTCATAGTCCTGTATCCTGCTCATAGTCCTGTATCCTGCTCATAGTCCTGTATCCTGCTCATAGTCCTGTATCATATTCATAGTCCTGTATCCTGCTCATAGTCCTGTATCCTGCTCATAGTCCTGTATCCTGCTCATAGGCCTGTATCCTGCTCATAGGCCTGTATCCTGCTCATAGGCCTGTAACCTGCTCATAGGCCTGTATCCTGCTCATAGGCCTGTATCCTATTCATAGGCCTGTATCCTGCTCATAGGCCTGTATCCTGCTCATAGTCCTGTATCCTGCTCATAGGCCTGTATCCTGCTCATAGTCCTGTATCCTATTCATAGGCATGTATCCTGCTCATAGGCCTGTATCCTGCTCATAGGCCTGTATCCTGCTCATAGGCCTGTATCCTATTCATAGGCCTGTATCCTGCTCATAGGCCTGTATCCTATTCATAGGCCTGTATCCTGCTCATAGGCCTGTATCCTGCTCATAGGCCTGTATCCTGCTCATAGGCCTGTATCCTGCTCATAGGCCTGTATCCTGCTCATAGGCCTGTATCATGTTCATAGACCTGTATCATATTCATAGACCTGTATCATATTCATAGACCTGTATCATATTCATAGGCCTGTATCCTGCTCATAGGCCTGTATCCTGCTCATAGGCCTGTATCCTGCTCATAGGCCTGTATCCTGCTCATAGGCCTGTATCATGTTCATAGACCTGTATCATATTCATAGACCTGTATCATATTCATAGGCCTGTATCCTGCTCATAGGCCTGTATCATGTTCATAGACTTGTATCATATTCATAGGCCTGTATCCTGCTCATAGGCCTGTATCCTGCTCATAGGCCTGTATCCTGCTCATAGGCCTGTATCATGTTCATAGGCCTGTATCATATTCATAGGCCTGTATCCTGCTCATAGGCCTGTATCATGTTCATAGGCCTGTATCCTATTCATAGGCCTGTATCCTGCTCATAGGCCTGTATCATGTTCATAGGCCTGTATCATATTCATAGGCCTGTATCCTGCTCATAGGCCTGTATCATGTTCATAGGCCTGTATCATATTCATAGGCCTGTATCCTGCTCATAGGCCTGTATCATGTTCATAGGCCTGTATCCTATTCATAGGCCTGTATCCTGCTCATAGGCCTGTATCATGTTCATAGGCCTGTATCCTATTCATAGGCCTGTATCCTGCTCATAGGCCTGTATCATGTTCATAGGCCTGTATCATATTCATAGGCCTGTATCCTGCTCATAGACCTGTATCATATTCATAGTCCTGTATCATATTCATAGACCTGTATCATATTCATAGGCCTGTATCCTGCTCATAGACCTGTATCATATTCATAGTCCTGTATCCTATTCATAGTCCTGTATCATATTCATAGGCCTGTATCCTGCTCATAGGCCTGTATCATGTTCATAGGCCTGTATCATATTCATAGGCCTGTATCCTGCTCATAGGCCTGTATCATGTTCATAGGCCTGTATCATATTCATAGGCCTGTATCATATTCATAGGCCTGTATCCTGCTCATAGGCCTGTATCCTGCTCATAGGCCTGTATCCTGCTCATAGGCCTGTATCCTGCTCATAGGCCTGTATCCTGCTCATAGGCCTGTATCCTGCTCGTAGGCCTGTATCCTGCTCATAGACCTGTATCATATTCATAGGCCTGTATCCTGCTCATAGTCCTGTATCCTGCTCATAGACCTGTATCATATTCATAGGCCTGTATCCTGCTCATAGACCTGTATCATATTCATAGGCCTGTATCCTGCTCATAGGCCTGTATCCTGCTCATAGACCTGTATCATATTCATAGGCCTGTATCCTGCTCATAGGCCTGTATCCTGCTCATAGACCTGTATCATATTCATAGGCCTGTATCCTGCTCATAGGCCTGTATCATGTTCATAGGCCTGTATCATATTCATAGGCCTGTATCATATTCATATGCCTGTATCCTGCTCATAGGCCTGTATCATGTTCATAGGCCTGTATCATATTCATAGGCCTGTATCATATTCATAGGCCTGTATCCTGCTCATAGGCCTGTATCCTGCTCATAGGCCTGTATCCTGCTCATAGGCCTGTATCCTGCTCATAGGCCTGTATCCTGCTCATAGACCTGTATCATATTCATAGGCCTGTATCCTGCTCATAGGCCTGTATCCTGCTCATAGGCCTGTATCATATTCATAGGCCTGTATCCTGCTCATAGGCCTGTATCATATCCTGCTCATAGGCCTGTATCCTGCTCATAGGCCTGTATCCTGCTCATAGGCCTGTATCATATTCATAGGCCTGTATCCTGCTCATAGGCCTGTATCCTGCTCATAGGCCTGTATCCTATTCATAGGCCTGTATCCTGCTCATAGGCCTGTATCCTGCTCATAGGCCTGTATCCTGCTCATAGGCCTGTATCCTGCTCATAGGCCTGTATCCTGCTCATAGGCCTGTATCCTGCTCATAGGCCTGTATCCTGCTCATAGGCCTGTATCCTGCTCATAGGCCTGTATCCTGCTCATAGGCCTGTATCCTGCTCATAGGTCTGTATCCTGCTCTGTATCCTGCTCAGTTTGGGTAGGAGTGTTTGTTTGAGGCAGAGCATCTCTTCATTGTAATGACACTCTGCATGTACAAGAGGTAATGAAGTGGGGCGTTCAATTTGATCTGACGCCAGCGACGGGTGTGTGTGTGTGTGTGTGTGTGTGTGTGTGTGTGTGTGTGTGTGTGTGTGTGTGTGTGTGTGTGTGTGTGTGTGTGTGTGTGTGTGTGTGTGTGTGTGTGTGTGTGTGTGTGTGTGTGTGTGTGTGTGTGTGTGTGCATGCCACACTCAACATACTCTAGATCCTACCCTCTATCCCCTCAACTTGTAAACACTTGGTAGCACACTAATGTTCCACCAAGCCCTCTTTCCTTCACATCAAATGTGTCCTTCACTACTGTTGTACACAAAGATCTTCCGTAATGTGGGACAATGACAGACCGCCCTTATAAACAACCCCTTGCATATTCATTGCGTTTAGAGCGTTGGGCCAGTAACACTTAAACCAACAGGATGGCTGTTGGGGCGGCAGGGTAACCTAGTGGTTAGAGCATTGGACTAGCAACTGGAAGGTTGATAGTTCAAATATTTTTGATGTGCCCTTGAGCAAGGCACTTAAACCTAATTGCTCCAGGGTGGCCTGTTGGGGCTGCAGGGTAGCCTAGTGGTTAGAGCGTTGGACTAGCAACCGGAAGGTTGCAAATTCAAATCCCTGATTTGACAAGGTACAAATCTGTCTCCCCTGAACAGGCAGTTAACCCACTGTTCCTAGGCCGTCAGTGAAAATAAGAATTTGTTCTTAACTGACTTGCCTAGTTAAATAAAGGTTAAATAAAATAAAAATAAATAATGACTGAACCCAGTTGGGATAAAAAAAAAACACCTTTCCAATTGACACATGTATATTTAATACACAATTGTGAAATAGGACAAATACAGTCTAAGAGCCCACCTAGTTATCATGACTTTATTACAAGGCGTAGTCAGGTCCCTATCCTTCCGTAGTTTGGCCCAATAAGAAGCTGGCTGCCTGTCACTACTGTTGTATATTGCAGAGAGTGGTTCCTATTTGATTACTAGCCTTGCTGCTAGGGTAGTCGACTAAGCCTCTCGAAATGAACGCTCCAGGCAGGGATTATTTGTGTGCGTAGGTATGTGTGTGTGTAGGTATGTGTGTGTGTAAGTTTGTGTGTGTGTGTGTGTGTGTGTGTGTGTGTGTGTGTGTGTGTGTGTGTGTGTGTGTGTGTGTGTGTGTGTGTGTGTGTGTGTGTGTGTGTGTGTGTGTGCGTAGGTATGTGTGTGTGTGTGTGTGTGTGTGTGTGTGTGTGTGTGTGTGTGTGTGTGTGTGTGTGTGTGTGTGTGTGTGTGTGTGTGTGTGTGTGTGTGTGTGTGTGTGTGTGTGTGTGTGTGTGTGTGTGTGTGTGTGAGAGAGAGAGAGAGAGACAGACCTGAGGCTCGGTCCCAGCACACTCAGCACTGACATAATGTAAAACGCCTGCAGTCGCCAGGACTGTTTAATAGCTTTAGCAAACAGGCGCCTCAACCCAGAACAGGGAGAGACAGGCTGAGATGTTGTTTTTATTAACATAGAGAAGGTGTAATTGAGAGGAGGGTGAGAAAGAAAGAAAGAAAGAAAGGAAAGAAGGAAAGAAAGGAAGGAAGGAAGGAAGGAAGGAAGGAAGGAAGGAAGGAAGGAAGGAAGGAAGGAAGGAAGGAAGGAAGGAAGGAAGAAAGAAAGAAAGAAGGAAGGAAGGAAGGAAGGAAGGAAGGAAGGAAGGAAGGAAGGAAGGAAGGAAGGAAAAAGAGATGTACAGAAAGGATTTTTGGATGATAGCAGGGGGAAAACTCACGTTAACACTCCTCTTAAAAGACTGCTGTTTCAGAGCCCCCATATGTACACCGTACTATCAACATTGAATCATAGCTAAAAGCTGCTGTTTATTTGAAAGAATAATTTATCTTCCCCATGGAAGTGTGCTTGTGTTCAACAGCCACCCACAGACATTACATGTATACAGTGTTGTGTCGGAAGCTGCTTGCCTGAGATATTCTGTGTCCTCCCACAGCCTTGACTGTCGCCTTGTTGGAACTGTGACCCAAGAGCACGACATCATGGGACAAACGGGCGACACACGTCTAAGCATGTTTACAGCGCATTCTTACGGCGCCACGACAACAACACAACAACACAACAACACGGGCGTTTGTACACAACAAAAGCAGATTCACCAAAGGCAGTGACAAGTTTGAGAAATTGGCGAGCACACGGTTTGCTGGGAGGTTGCTTGAGGCTCACGAATACCTTTTGAATGCAGGGGAGTGAGACTAAGAGAAATAACTGTGTGATAGTGCCACGTTGGTTCTGTCAAGAATGCTTTCTCTCACGCTACCCTACCTAGCCTCCCTTCTCACCCTCTCTCTCTCTCTCTCTCTCTCTGTCCCCCACTCCTCCCTCTCTCTCTCTGTCCCCCACTCGTCTCTCTCTCTCTCTCTCTCTCTCTCTCTCTCTGTCCCCCACTCCTCTCTCTCTCTCTCTGTCCCCCACTCCTCTCTCTCTCTCTCTGTCCCCCACTCCTCTCTCTGTCCCCCACTCCTCCCTCCTCCTTCACGATATTTCAATTGTGTGAGGTCAGAGGTAGTTATTTTAAGCCGAAAACCACAAGACATGTTTTGGGTGTGTTTGCTGCGTTTGTTTCTTCTCCAACATGGCGGATTGACTGCCACCATTGTGGGCTGGCGATGTGTGCGGTCACAGTTTGTTTGATGTTGTCTCTTGCAGAGGAGCCGTCGTTCTGGCCTGCCGGGTTGGCTAAGCAGCCTGGCTGCCACTTAACAGGTCAGGAAGTCAGGAGGCATTCCAGGGATTCCCTCCCTCTATTCCAAAGAGAACACAGACAACCACAGCCCTAAAGCAGCCAATGCTATAATCCTCTTCAATGAGAACAAGTCCACACTGGTACCTACTGCCTGACAGGATGGGTGTGTGTGTGTGTGTGTGTGTGTGTGTGTGTGTGTGTGTGTGTGTGTGTGTGTGTGTGTGTGTGTGTGTGTGTGTGTGTGTGTGTGTGTGTGTGTGTGTGCGTGCGTGCGTGCGTGCGTGCGTGCGTGTGTGTGTGTGTGTGCGTGTGGTGTGCATGTGGTGTGCGTGTGTGTGTGTGTGTTTAGGTTTCCCACCCAACCAGGTTGGGAATCATGGTAATGGGCCTCATCCAAAAACTGCCTTAAATCATGTTGATACCCCATATTATGTCTCCTGCCCTAGAATACTACTTTGCCCTGAGACATAGCTGTAGACTCCTATGGTGTGTGAAGGCTCTATGAATCAGAGTCCTATGGAACTATATGTTAACATAAACTATATGGCAACAGGAACTATATGGCAACAGGAACTATGTGGTAACAGGAACTATGTGGTAACAGGAACTATATGGCAACAGGAACTATGTGGTAACAGGAACTATGTGGTAACAGGAACTATGTGGCAACAGGAACTATATGGCAACAGGAACTATGTGGTAACAGGAACTATGTGGTAACAGGAACTATGTGGTAACAGGAACTATATGGTAACAGGAACTATGTGGTAACAGGAACTATATGGCAACAGGAACTATGTGGTAACAGGAACTATGTGGTAACAGGAACTATGTGGTAACAGGAACTATGTGGTAACAGGAAATATGTTAACTAACAGGAACTGTGGTAACAGGAACTATATGGCAACAGGAACTATGTGGTAACAGGAACTGGCAACAGGAACTGTGGTAACAGGAACTATATGGTAACAGGAACTATGTGGTAACAGGAACTATGTGGTAACAGGAACTATATGGCAACAGGAACTATGTGGTAACAGGAACTATGTGGTAACAGGAACTATGTGGTAACAGGAACTATATGGCAACAGGAACTATGTGGTAACAGGAACTATATGGTAACAGGAACTATATGGCAACAGGAACTATGTGGTAACAGGAACTATATGGCAACAGGAACTACGTGGTAACAGGAACTATATGGTAACAGGAACTATATGGTAACAGGAACTATGTGGTAACAGGAACTATATGGCAACAGGAACTACGTGGTAACAGGAACTATATGGTAACAGGAACTATATGGTAACAGGAACTATGTGGTAACAGGAACTATATGGCAACAGGAACTATGTGGCAACAGGAACTATGTGGTAACAGGAACTATATGGTAACAGGAACTATATGGTAACAGGAACTATATGGTAACAGGAACTATATGGTAACAGGAACTATATATGGTAACAGGAACTATATGGTAACAGGAACTATATGGTAACAGGAACTATATGGTAACAGGAACTATATGGTAACAGGAACTATATGGTAACAGGAACTATATGGTAACAGGAACAGGAACTATATGGTAACAGGAACTATATGGTAACAGGAACTATATGGTAACAGGAAACTATATGGTAACAGGAACTAACAGGAATATGGTAACAGGAACTATATGGTGGTAACAGGAACAGGAACTATATGGTAACAGGAACAGGAATATGGTAACAGGAACTATATGGTAACAGGAACTATATGGTAACAGGAACTATATGGTAACAGGAACTATATGGTAACAGGAACTATATGGTAACAGGAACTATATGGTAACAGGAACTATATGGTAACAGGAACTATATGGTAACAGGAACTATATGGTAACAGGAACTATATGGTAACAGGTAGGCTTGGGCGGTGTCCAGATTTTCTTAACGTCATACCGGCCTTCCCTCATGCTGAGATTTAGGGTATTACCTGCATAGCATACAAAGTAGCACTAAACACTGGGCCTCTAATCCCATTGGGCCTCTACTACCAGAATGCCAACAAAATTAGCACAAACTAATAGCTAAATCACAAAGACACTGTTAGCTAAATGCTAACAAGTGAAAACAAACGTAAACTAATTGCAAAGACAGGCAAATACAGTTCATAAAGTTATTCAAGCATAGCTAGTTGCTATCAAATGTCATTGTTGGTGAGTGTGAACATTTACAAGTGAAAGGGAACATGATACATTGTTCAAATGAACAATGTTGTGATGCATGCTTTTCTGAAGGAGCAGCATGTGTACAGAGATCAGATGGGAGAAGAAGAGAGGACAAAAAGACGCTAGGAGGAAGCACATGAAAAAAATGGCAGCTGTACAGATAACTCATCCAGAGCTCTTTGACTTCTGGCAGAAAGCCATTATAAGATATAAGAATTTAATAAAAGTGTACCTTCATCACCTCGTGTACGCTGCACAACAGAGACTCACCAACAGACATAGAACTCTAAGGATTCACCAGCTCTGAACACTATAGACTCACCAGCTCTGAACTCTATAGACTCACCAGCTCTGAACACTATAGACTCACCAGCTCTGAACTCTATAGACTCACCAGCTCTGAACTCTATAGACTCACCAGCTCTGAACTCTATAGACTCACCAGCTCTGAACACTATAGACTCACCAGCTCTGAACACTATAGACTCACCAGCTCTGAACTCTATAGACTCACCACCTCTGAACACTATAGACTCACCAGCTCTGAACACTATAGACTCACCAGCTCTGAACACTATAGACTCACCAGCTCTGAACTCTATAGACTCACCAGCTCTGAACACTATAGACTCACCAGCTCTGAACTCTAAGGACTCACCAGCTCTGAACTCTATAGACTCACCAGCTCTGAACTCTAAGGACTCACCAGCTCTGAACACTATAGACTCACCAGCTCTGAACTCTATAGACTCACCAGCTCTGAACACTATAGACTCACCAGCTCTGAACACTATAGACTCACCAGCTCTGAACACTATAGACTCACCAGCTCTGAACTCTATAGACTCACCAGCTCTGAACACTATAGACTCACCAGCTCTGAACTCTAAGGACTCACCAGCTCTGAACTCTATAGACTCACCAGCTCTGAACTCTAAGGACTCACCAGCTCTGAACACTATAGACTCACCAGCTCTGAACTCTATAGACTCACCAGCTCTGAACACTATAGACTCACCAGCTCTGAACACTATAGACTCACCAGCTCTGAACACTATAGACTCACCAGCTCTGAACTCTAAGGACTCACCAGCTCTGAACTCTATAGACTCACCAGCTCTGAACTCTAAGGACTCACCAGCTCTGAACTCTATAGATTCACCAGCTCTGAACTCTAAGGACTCACCAGCTCTGAACACTATAGACTCACCAGCTCTGAACACTATAGACTCACCAGCTCCCACTTTCTTCCGTTGTGCTATTTACAATCAAACAGGTGACTGACTCAATTGTTTCTGGGGAACTAAGGTAAGCTTTATGATGTAAAATAATGTTAGAGGTGAAATGTAGTAACAGGAAGTACATAGTCCTTCTTCCACATAGACACACTAATTCATAATATAGAACAGCAATGGTTAAACATTGTTTCTTTACATTAAACAAGGTGTTGAATAAATGCCGTGGCATCAAAGGTGATACATTTGTACCCTTTATTCCACATCCATGCATCATAAATAGTCCTGAGCCATATCAGAGGTTGATAGAAGAAGAGACATTCTGTAATCTCTCTTCTCATAAAGGAAGTCCTTAAGGACCGGGGGGATGTAAAGTTTTTTTTTGTTGTTGATGTTTTTGAAAGTGAAAGCTTATGACTCTGTGCGTGTGTGTGTGTGTGTGTGTGTGTGTGTGTGTGTGTGTGTGTGTGTGTGTGTGTGTGTGTGTGTGTGTGTGTGTGTGTGTGTGTGTGTGTGTGTGTGTGTGTGTGTGTGTGTGTGTGTGTGTGTGTGTGTGTGTGTGTGTGCGTGGCAGATTCCACTCAAAGAGAAGACGAGAGGCAAGTTTCACTAAATGCTTACTATTGAATTAATACGGACTTCTTATTACACACACACACACAACATACACTCTCTCACACACACTTACTCAAGCACACACGCAAACACAGACAGACACACATGCACACATGCGCACACACACACACTTACACACGCATGTCAAACACTCACGCACACACGCACACACACACACACACACACACACACACACACACACACACACACACACACACACACACACACACACACACACACACACACACACACACACACACACACACACACACACACACACACACACACACACACACACACACACACACACACACACACACACACACACACACACACACACACACACACACACATACCATCAAACTCGGGCAGCGGCACAAATCAATTAGCGGGAGGTGAGAAACCAGGAGATGAGGGTCACACTTTCCGTTCTATCCCAAAATGAGCAACGTCCCTCCGAGACTCAGCATGGCTCTAAATCCAGCGTCTCCAGGTCATTGTTTCAGCACAGGGGTGAAATGACTTCTGTGCTCCCATCATTCTATCTTTAGACCCAGCATATGTGATATGTAATATGTGTACATCTCACTATAAAAGGGTGCTCTCAGTAGCTCCCACAGTGCATGGTTGAAACTAGAGGTGAAGGTTGGGAGAGTGACGCTTTCTCTGTGATCATGCTTTCCCCTCCACAACTGCAGACGAAACGCTAGGACCCCACCAGTTCTCTGAACTAAATACTTAATAATAATGACGTTAGCTACAACATATACTACTGTTTAGGACTCCCGCATGAAGACATTATGCACATATTCATGTGCATATTGAACAGAAGTAAGTAGCATGTCTGTACTATAAGAATACAATGATCAAATAACAGTTTCTCAAAGAAATCACATCTTCGGGAAAGAGATAAAGGACTAAAACCGAGACAAACTTGACAAATATTTATTTTCGTCCCCTACCTTCTCCTTCCTATGAAGTTTTGGGAGTATAGCTGTCCCTGATATTGCTTGTCTGTTTTTACGGGGTCCTGCGTATGGATTTCCTGTAATGATAGTTACTGACAACAGCCGCTCCTTCCCGTGGCACCGCTAAGGAGGAATGGTGGAGATGGTATTAATGGAGGATAAACAGCAGGCCTCCATATTGGACCGGTATTCAAACATGTGTCAGTCAGACCCCGTCTCTGATGGGATCGTTTATGAAGAGCACCTGGCTCTCCCACGTCGCCTTGCTTTTCCTGTTGCCAATGGAGACTGGTCTAATGCGTCCGAGGATTGAGATTAAAAAATAATAATTGAATGCAATAAAATTAATTTAGTTCTATATTATTTCAAAATCCAAACAATTCAGACCTCTCCCCTACCTCCCTCCCGCCTCTCTGATCCTGTCTGGGATTGGCCGTAATCCCCCAAGTTGGCTTCTTTTACGACCGGCGTTGTTTTTATTGCTTTCCTTACCTTTTCTTTTGTAACATTCCGCCGTGCATGGTGGTGGCCGCGCCACCTCGTCACGCACGGCCCAGGCACCTTGTCACGCACGTCCCAGCACCTTGTCACGCACGGCCCAGCCACCTCGTCACGCACGTCCCAGCCACCTTGTCACGCACGGCCCAGGCACCCCGTCACGCACGGCCCAGCCACCTTGTCACGCACGGCCCAGGCACCTCGTCACGCACGGCCCAGCCACCTCGTCACGCACGTCCCAGCCACCTTGTCACGCACGGCCCAGGCACCCCGTCACGCACGGCCCAGCCACCTTGTCACGCACGGCCCAGGCACCTCGTCACGCACGGCCCAGCCACCTCGTCACGTACGGCTCAGCCACCTCGTCACGTACGGCTCAGCCACCTCGTCACGCACGGCCCAGCCACCTCGTCACGCACGACCCAGCCACCTCGTCGCGTACGGCCTAGCCACCTCGTCGCGTACGGCCTAGCCACCTCGTCAAACACGGCCCAGCCACCTCGTCACGTATGGCTCAGCCACCTTGTCACGCACGGCCCAGGCACCTCGTCACGCACGGCCCAGCCACCTCGTCACGCACGGCCCAACCACCTCGTCACGCACGGCCCAGCCACCTCGTCACGCACGGCCCATCAGCCTCGTCATGCACTGCCCCGCATGGTTCTGCACGGCACAGCCCCACCTCGTTACGCACGACGCCACCTCGTCACGCATGGCCCAGCCACCTCCTCACGCATGGCCCAGCCACCTCGTCACGCATGGCCCAGCCACCTCCTCACGCATGGCCCAGCCACCTCCTCACGCATGGCCCAGCCACCTCGTCACGCATGGCCCAGCCACCTCGTCACGTACGGCCTAGCCACCTCGCCCGCGTCACCGCCCAGCCACCTCGTCACGTACGGCCTAGCCACCTCGTCGCGTACCGCCTAGCCACCTCGTCGCGTACGGCCTAGCCACCTCGTCACGCATGGCCCAGCCACCTCCTCACGCATGGCCCAGCCACCTCCTCACGCAGGGCCCAGCCACCTCGTCACGCATGGCCCAGCCACCTCGTCACGTGCGGCCTAGCCACCTCGTCGCGTACCGCCTAGCCACCTCGTCGCGTACGGCCTAGCCACCTCGTCACGCATGGCCCAGCCACCTCGTCACGTGCGGCCTAGCCACCTCGTCGCGTACCGCCTAGCCACCTCATCGCGTACGGCCTAGCCACCTCGTCACACACGGCCCAGCCATCTCGTCACGTACGGCCTAGCCACCTCGTCACGTCGTCACATACGGCCCAGCCACCTCGTCTCACATGGCCCAGCCACCTCGTCACGCATATTCCAGCCACCTCGTCACGCATGGCCCAGCCACCTTTTCACGCATGGCCCAGCCACCTCGTCACGCACGGCCCAGCCACCTCGTCACGTACGGCCTAGCCACCTTGTCACGTACGGCCCAGCCACCTCGTCTCACATGGCCCAGCCACCTCGTCACGCATGGCCCAGCCACCTCGTCACGCATGGCCCAGCCACCTCGTCACGCATGGCCCAGCCACCTCGTCTCACATGGCCCAGCCACCTCGTCACGCATGGCCCAGCCACCTCGTCACACATGGCCCAGCCACCTCGTCACACATGGCCCAGCCACCTCGTCACGCATGGCCCAGCCACCTTGTCACGCATGGCCCAGCCACCTCGTCTCACATGGCCCAGCCACCTCATCACATTTAC
>NC_060197.1:42354663-42369663 GCF_021184085.1 Oncorhynchus gorbuscha
TACCCACCCTAGTCACACCCTGACCTAACCAAAATATATAGAAAACATAGATATCTAAGGTCAGGGCGTGACAGTTTTCCTAGTTTGTTACATTACAACCTGTAATTGAAAAAAAGTTTTTTTTTGGGGGGGGGGGGATTTTGTGTAATAGACAAACACAAAATAGTCAGAATTGGTGAAGTGAAACGTAAAAAAAAATATCTAGAATAAAAAACGGAAAAGTGGTGCGTTTTCACCCCTTTGCTATGATGCAACCAATTACCTACATAAGTCACATAATTAGTTCAATGAAGTCCACCTGTGTACAATCTAAGTCACATGATCTGTCACATGATCTCAGTATATATACACCTGTTCTGAAAGTCCCCAGAGTCTGCAACAACACTAAGCAAGGGCCACCACCAAGCAAGCGGCACCACGAAGACCAAGGATCTCTCCAAACAGGTCAGGGACAGAGTTGTGGAGAAGTACAGGTTATTAAAGTATGGGTTATTAAAAAATATCAGAAACTTTGAACATCCCACAGAGCACTATTAAATCCATTATTTAAAAAAACATGGCACCACAATAAACCTGCCATGAGAGGACTGCCCACCTAAACTCACAGACCAGGCAAGGAGGGCATTAATCAAAGAGGCAACAAAGAGACCAAAGATAACTCTGAAGGAGCTGCAAAGCTCCACAGCTGAGATTGGAGTATCTGTCCATAGGACCACTTTAAGCCGTACACTCCACAGAGCTGGGCTTTACGGAAGAGTGGCCAGAAAAAAGCCATTGCTTAAAGAACAAAATAAATATCCCAAATATATGGAAGAAGGTACTCTGGTCAGATGAGACTAACATTGATATTTTTGGCCATCAAGGAAAAAGCTATGTCTGGCGCAAACCCAACACTTCTCATCACTCTGAGAACACCATGGTGGCAGCATCATGCTGTGGGGATGTTTTTAATCGGCAGGGACTGGGAAAAGGGTCAGAATTGAAGGAATGATGGACGGCACTACTAAATACAGGGAAATTCTTGAGGGAAACCTGTTTCAGTCTTCCAGAGATTTGGGACTGGGACAGAGGTTCACCTTCCAGCAGGACAATGACCCTAAGTATACTGCTAAAGCAACACTCGAGTGGTTTAGTGGAAAACATTTAAATGTTTTGGAATGGCCTAGTCAAAGCCCAGACCTCATTCCAATTGAGCATCTGGTGTATGACTTAAAGATTGCTGTACACTAGTTGAACCCATCCAACTTGAAGGAGCTGGAGCAGTTTTGCCTTGAAGAATGGGCAAAAATCCCAACGGCTAGATGTGCCAAGCTTATAGAGACATACCCCTAGAGAATTGCAGCTGTAATTACTGCAAAAGGTGGCCCTACAAAGTATTGACTTTTGGGGGAGGGGGGGTAGTTATGCTATTCACCACCCTGTTTGTTTCACAAAAAAAATATATATTTTGCATCTTCAACGTGGTAGGCATGTTGTGTAAATCAAATGATACAAACCCCCCAAAAATCCATTTTAATTCCCGGTTGTAAGGCAACAAAATAGGAAACATGTCAAAGGGGTCAATACTTTCACAAGCCACTGTACCGTCTGTATGTATATAGGGCAGCAGCCTCTAAGGTGCAGGGTTGAAGCCAGCTAGTGATGGCTATTTAACAGTCTGATGGCCTTGAGATAGAAGCAGTTTTTCGGTCCCTGCTTTGATGCACCTGTACTGACCTCGCCTTCTGGATGATGGCAGGGTGAACAGGCTGTGACTCGGGTGGTTGCTGTCCATGATGATCTTTTTGGCCTTCCAGTGACAACAGGTGTTGTAGGTGAATATGTCAATCAATACTCCAGCCAGGATGCTGCTAGGGATGCCGTCGGGTCGGCAGCCTTGCGAAGGTTAACACGTTTAAAAGTCTTACTCACGGAGAAGAAGAGCCAGCGGGCTGCGTCAGTGGCACTGTATTATCCTCAATGTGGGCAAAGAAGGTGTTTAGTTTGTCTGGAAGCAAGACGTCGGTGTCCGCATGTGGCTTGTTTAACCTTTGTAGTCCATGATTGTCTGTAGACCCTGTCACGTACATCTCCTGTCTGAGCCGTTGAATTGTGACTCCACTTTGTCTCTGTACTGACGTTTTGACTGTTTGATTGCAGAGGGAATAACTACACTGTTTGCATTCTGCCATATTCCCAGTCACTTTGCCATGGTTAAATGCGGTGATTCTCGCTTTCAGTTTTGCACCATCTACCCACAGTTTCCTGTTTGGGTAGGTTTTAATAGTCACAGTGGGTACAACATCTCCTATTCACTTCCTGATGAACTCAGTCACCATATCCGTGTATTCGTCTGTTTTATTCTCAGAGGCCACCTGGAAATATCCCAGTCCCAAAAAATGTAAGCTTGTATTCCGATTGGTCAGACCAGCCTTGAATAGACCTTAGCACTGGTACTTCCTGTTTGTGTTTCTACCTATAGTAAGGGAGGAGAAAAATGGAGTCGCGATCAGATTTGCCAAAGGGCAGTCGGGGGAGGGCCTTGTCGGCATTTAGAAAATAAATATTTTGTGAATTTTTAAGACTTATTAATTATTTTCAACTGTAGGGGGGACTAGGGGAGGATAGAGGAAGCTTTTATGAGGCTTAGGACACTACCAAGGCCTAAAGTAGGGCAACGTTGATGCTTGCTTTCCTCTGTAGCCTCACCATCTCATCACACATCTTCACATAGCTCCACACTTCTTTGATATATTGAAGGGTTTATGATATGGCATGCAAGACTATCTCTATTTCATGTTATACAGGGCAGACACAGACTCTAAGAGAAAAGTTTGGGAAATCTTCTGCTACTGTATTTCACATGCGTAGAAAAGTGTGTGTACATGTATGCACGTGTGTGTGTGTGTGTTAATTCTGTGTGTGTGTGTGTTAATTCTCTCTGTGTGTTAATACTCTGTGTGTGTTAATTCTCTCTGTGTGTGTGTGTTAATTATCTGTGTGTGTGTGTTAATTCTCTCTGTGTGTTAATACTCTGTGTGTGTTAATTCTCTGTGTGTGTGTGTGTTAATACTCTGTGTGTGTGTTAATATTGTGTGTGTGTGTGTGTTAATATTATGTGTGTGTGTATGTTAATACTCTGTGTGTGTGTTAATATTGTGTGTGTGTGTGTGTTAATACTCTCTCTCTGTGTGTGTGTGTGTGTGTGTGTGTGTGTGTGTGTGTGTGTGTGTGTGTGTGTGTGTGTGTGTGTGTGTGTGTGTGTGTGTGTGTGTGTGTGTGTGTGTGTGTGTGTGTGTGTGTGTGTGTGTGTGTGTGTGTGTGTGTGTGTGTGTGTGTGTGTGTTAATTATCTGTGTGTGTGTGTGTTAATACGCTGTGCGTGTTAATTATCTGTGTGTGTGTGTGTTAATACTCTGTGTGTGTGTTAATACTCTGTGTGTGTGTGTGTTAATACTCTGTGTGTGTGTGTTAATACTCTGTGTGTGTGTTAATACTCTGTGTGTGTGTTAATACTTTGTGTGTGTGTTAATACTCTGTGTGTGTGTTAATACTCTGTGTGTGTGTGTTAATACTCTGTGTTTGTGTTAATACTCTGTGTGTGTGTGTTAATACTCTGTGTGTGTGTGTGTGTTAATACTCTGTGTGTGTGTGTGTGTGTGTGTGTGTGTGTGTGTGTGTGTGTGTGTGTGTGTGTGTGTGTGTGTGTGTGTGTGTGTGTGTGTGTGTGTGTGTGTGTGTGTGTGTGTGTGTGTGTGTGTGTGTGTGTGTGTGTGTGTGTGTGTGTGTGTGTGTGTGTTCTCTCTGTCTGCTAACACTAGGACAGATGGTAAGTCTGAGTGTTTTTGTATCTTGGAGGCATGAGATACATGTATAATTAGTCCTATTTATCTGTGTATGTGTGTGTGTGTGTGTGTGTGTGTATGTGTGTGTGTGTGTGTGTGTATGTGTGTGTGTCGTACAGGTGTCCCAAGTCCCAGCTGTGCTCTACTATTCAGGTGACGCTAAGCAAGACATTGAGTTCCATTGCAGCAGGTTAACTCAGATCATAGCAGAGATTTCTTGGCATCTAGGTATTTTAAATGGTAATGTGTCCTCTCTGTAGCAGAATAGAGAAGATCCCACACAGTTTGTTCACAGTGCAGACCGTTGTTAGGCCTCAACCTCATTTCACCCACCAATGAAATAGTTGTTTTTAGTTGTTATATTGGTATTTGGAAAGGTGATGTTAGGGCAACGTAGTGAAAGACCGTCTCTGATACCTAATGTCTCTCAAAGTGATGTCATATCAGCTCCAGCTACAAGATGCTGGATGAACGGAGAGATCCCTTTGGACAATGTTCTATCTCTTTGACTGTTGAACTCGTTCTGAATTTGACTACTATATGTACCCTAAATGAGGTGGACGGATTGTCTTTGGCAAAGGAGAAATGCTCACTAACAGGGATGTAGTGCAGAGCTGTCCTCAATGCAAAGGGTGGCTACTTTGAATAATATCAGATCTAAAATATTCTTTCATTTGTTTAGCACTTTGTTGGTTACCACATGATTCCATATTGTGTTATGTCATAGTTTTGATGTCTGCACTAGTATTCTACAATGTAGAAAATAGTAAAAAATAAAGAAAAACCCTTGACTGGTCCTGTTTAAAAAAAATAACGTCTGTTTTTCGGGGCCAAGATTACTTGGAGAGGTGGATGACATGAAATTCCTAATCTATGACCGTGATTTATCATTTACGAAGAGAAACAGTTTGTCCATGCGTTTACGGTACAACCATAATTCAAAACATATCGGCTGAAACGAGATGAATGCCCTATGTCTTTCGTGCTCCAGATGAGTAAAGGTAATTAAAACGACCTTTGCATACGACACACAACTCAGATGATCTGCTTCTCTCTTGGCACCAGAACATCTGGCATCCGAGCAGCAAGGTTTGATCCTTTCTAAAAACATCTCCAAATACGGTGTTGAAACTTCATTATTTTCTCTCTCTCTCTCTACTTCTTGTGTTTATAATGTACGTTTTATCTTCTAATAACACAGACATGATTAATCGTAAGCGAAGGAAAAAACTAACTCGGGGAAAATGTATTAGTTAGCGTTTTTTTTGTAAATCAAAACGTTGTTTTTCTACTCGCGGGATCTAGAAATATTCACCCCTTTCGTTGTTTGGAGCCTATTTCACTCATTACAGTTATTGGCAATTTCTGTATGCAAGGGTTTTCATATTCATAAACAGAGGATTCAGTCACACTTCCTCGTTCCTTTGCACCGGCCTCCTATTTGAACTAGGGGTGAGTTAAAGTTAACAAACTCCATCAATGCTGTCCGCAGCACTGGACCGAAGGCCTTTCGTCCACAAAATATCCACTAAAGAGCACAGAGACCTGTGTTGACAAATAGATTACATTAGGTTATCTGTGGAGCTCCAGAGGGGGGGAGGGAGCTGGGCTTCAGCCTCTGCCCACAAAGGGGCTGTTAAATGGGGATTAATGCAGGATAGGGCCTGGGTCTCTGGCAGAAGAAAGACCCCCAGTGGAGCAGAGCAGCTGTCACTACCTCACATCTGTTCTAGGATCAGTCAGGACCGGAGCCAGCAGCCCATGGCTCCAGCCATCCAGTCAGCCATATCTACCTGCTGTAGGCTCAGGTCCATGGCATCTCTGGATGTATCATGACACTAATAGTCTTAGCTATTGTAGCATAGTGCTTTGGCTGCTTGGACATGGAAGAGATTTACCAAATCAGCACTTAGAGAGATTATTTTGTATATTTTTTCATTTACCTTTTTATTCAGGCAAGTTAGTTTTGGACAAATTATTTTAATTTGCAATGACTACCTAGTGACTGGTGTTATTCGGTGTCACAGTGTACAGTTATGGGAACCTAGTCACCTTCTGCATACATTTTGTATGCATAAACATCTCATCACACACACGCGCACGCGCACGCGCACGCGCACGCACGCACGCACACACACACACACACACACACACACACACACACACACACACACACACACACACACACACACACACACACACACACACACACACGCACACACGCACACACACACACACACTTACCTAAGTACCCCCCCAACATTTCTTAAGTAACACACATGGGCCTGCACGGTCACAAATCCCCGGCACAAATTGGACCCCATCGGTCAAGCTTAATTTTCAGTTCCTTACTGAGCTAACCAAATACATTAAGTTGATTCATCGTTTGTAAAATGTGTTCGCCTCAGCATTTTCATCCATAAAAGAAGCCTAAAAGGAAGGGAGTTTTTTATACTACCCTGTACTATTCAATTAGGCAAAGGGAAAGGGAGAAAAGCTATAAAAGTCCTGCACAGTGGGACCCTCGCTAGGTGCACCGTGGGACCCTCGCTAGGTGCACTGTGGGACCCTCGCTAGGTGCACCGTGGGACCCTCGCTAGGTGCACCGTGGGACCCTCGCTAGGTGCACCGTGGGACCCTCGCTAGGTGCACCGTGGGACCCTCGATAGGTGCACCGTGGGACCCTCGCTAGGTGCACCGTGGGACCCTCGCTAGGTGCACCGTGGGACCCTCGCTAGGTGCACCGTGGGACCCTCGCTAGGTGCACAGTGGGACCCTCGCGAGGTGCACAGTGGGACCCTCGCTAGGTGGCCGATGGGCTGGTTAGTCTTCATAGAGAAGGAATGTTTTAATAGGGCATCGTCAGCACACCTTAGCTTAGATATCATACACAGCACAAGCTCATGGTGAGATTCCTGCTGTGTTTATGTGGAAACACATGTCATTTTATAATTAAACCTTCTGATCCAGTGTTTCATCTGGGGGTATTTAGGGGTTAGATTCATGTTGTTTTCAGCCTTCTGAATAAACTACCATTGATTGATGGCCTTAATATAAAGTTGTGGCAAAAGTTTTGAGAATGACACAAATATTAATTTTCACAGTTTGTTGCTTCAATGTCTTTAGATATTTTTGTCAGATGTTACCATGGAATACTGAAGTATAATTACAATCATTTCATACGTTTCAAAGGCTTTTATTGACAATTACATGAAGTTGATGCAAAGAGTCAATATTTGCAGTGCTGACCCTTCTTTTTCAAAACCTCTGCAATTCGCCCTGGTATGCTGTCAATTAACTTCTGGGCCACATCCTGACTTATGGCTGCCCATTCTTGCATAATCAATGCTTGGAGTTTGTCAGAATGTGTGGGTTTTTATTTGTCCACCCGCCTCTTAAGGATTGACCACAAGTTCTCAATGGGATTAAGGTCTGGGGAGTTTCCTGGCCATGGACCCAAAATATTGATGTTTTGTTTCCAGAGCCACTTAGTTATCACTTTTGCCTTATGGCAAGGTGCTCCATCATGCTGGAAAAGGCATTGTTCATCACCAAACTGTTCCTGGATGGTTGGGGGAAGTTGCTCTCAGAGAATGTGTTGGTACCATTCTTTATTCATGGCTGTGTTCTTAGGCAAAATTGTGAGTGAGCCCACTCCCTTGGCTGAGAAGCAACCCCACATATGAAAGGTCTCAGAATTATTTACTGTTGGCATGACACAGGACTGATGGTAGTGCTCAACTTGTCTTCTCCGGACAAGCTTTTTTCCGGATGCCCCAAACAATCGGAAAGGGGCTTCATCAGGCTTTACCCCAGTCCTCAGCAGTCCATTCCCTGTACCTTTTGCAGAATATCAGTCTGTCTCTGATGTTTTTCCTGGAGAGAAGTGGCTTCTTTGCTGCCTTTCTTGACACCAGGCCATCCTCCAAAAGTCTTCGCCTCACTGTGCGTGCAGATGAACTCACACCTGCCTGCTGCCATTCCTGAGCAAGCTATGAACTGGTAGTGCCCCGATCCCACAGCTGAATCAACTTTAGGAGAAGATCCTGGCGCTTGCTGGACTTTCTTGGGCACCCTGAAGCGTTCTTCACAACAATTGAACCGCTCTCCTTGATGTTCTTGATGATCCGATAAATGGTTGATTTAGATGCAATCTTACTGGCAGCAATTTTGTTACGGCTTTCTTGTGGAGAAGGAGAGTCGGACCAAAATGCAGCTTGATGATGATTCATGATATTTTAATGAAGGAAAAAACTATACATTTAGAAACTACAAAATAATGAAATGTGAAAACCGAAACAGCCCTATCTGGTGCAAACACAAAGACAGGAATAATCACCCACAAAACACTCAAAGAATATGGCTGCCTAAATATGGTTCCCAATCAGAGACAACGATACACACCTGCCTCTGATTGAGAACCACTCCAGACAGCCATAGACTTTGCTAGATACCCCCACTAAGCCACACACCCAATACCTAACAAAACCCCAAGACAAAACACACCACAATAAACCCATGTCACACCCCGGCCTGACCAAATAAATAAAGACCAAACAAAATATACTTCGAACAGGGCGTGACAAATTTCCTTGCCTGTGAAGCCCTTTTTATGCAAAGCAATGATGACGGCACGTGTTTCCTTGCAGGTAACCATGCTTGACAGAGGAAGAACAATGATTCCAAGCACCACCCTCCTTTTGAAGCTTCCAGTCTGTTATTCAAACTCAATCAGCATGACAGAGTGATCTCCAGCCTTGTCCTCATCAACACTCACACCTGTGTTAACGAGAGAATCACTGACATGATCTCAGCTGGTCCTTTTGTGGCAGGGCTGAAATGCTGTGGAAATGCATGGCAAAGAGGGACTTTGCAATTAATAGCAATTCATTTGATCACTCATCATAACATTCTGGAGTATATGCAAATTGCCATCAAACAAACTGAGTCAGCAGACTTTGTGAAAATTAATATTTGTGTCATCCTCAGGTTTCCACGTGTTGAGTTGTTTTTCTCCTGTCACCTTTACACACACATACACAGACACGCACACACACATAGGGGATGTCCCCTTCACACTCCAGAGCTGGGCTGAGCCGGTCCATTTCTCTTAGGCCTCCTGAACAAATGAGCTCTAATTCAGCCCGTTCTCCTCAAGCAGCCTCACAGCTCTCTCAGGGTCTGCCTCCCTCTGCGGGCGTCTCTCTCCTTTCTGTCTTTATCTCTCACCATTTCTTCTTCTCTTTCTGACCCCTCTCACAAAGACACACTAACTGATCAGGCTCAATCTTCAACAGCAGTCCAGATACAGAAACAGAGATATCTTTAAGATTTCCTTGAAAATCAAGAGTTTCTCCCCGAAACAGTATCCTGGAATCAAAAGGGCAAAAGCTGAGATAATCTTCTCTCAAATTACAGAGGAACATCTGGTGGCCCTTGTGGATAAATCAGATTATCACAGGTGTCTGTAATTATCTCTGGCCTTATTATCACATGTAAAATATATTAAATAATTATATAAGGCAATATATATATATATATATATTTTAAGAATGTCAAAACTGTTAAACATAAATATAAACCGTCAACTTATTGATCACTGTTGGTGTTTTAATGTGTTTTGGCGCCAAACCGATAGCAGTTGTTTCAAAAGGGTAATAGAGGTCATTCAAAATAATGCAATTGTTGATAAGATGCTTTTTTTCATTAATTAGGTGATTTTCTCTTATGGTCTATCTACTAGAAATGAATGGACAATATGGTCCACAGATAAAATAAATTAATAACATATATTCATTTTTTTTAGTTATTCCATTATAAGTGACTAAAGTTACGATGGTAGTGCTCAACTTGCCATACATTTTCTGTTAATTACCAAAATTACTGAAGATTCCGGTAACTTCTGGTAAATAATTGGTAGCTTTCAACCCTAATAAGGACACTGTTTTTTTTTTCTTCCAGTGAAGAACGACTGAATAGTCAATAGAGATTGCAAACGGTCGTAAATAAATAAATCATAAATCCTCATGACATGGAAATACCTCAGAATCTACATGCATGTTACCGAAACACAAAGCGGAGATGCTGGACAGAAATAAAGGACCACACAGATCACGTCACCTGCACATCTAGTCTGAAAATCTGCAGATATCTATTATGATGAACACACACACACACGTGTGCGAAAACACACACACACGTACTACTGCAACATTTGCATACAAATGCTAACATCACCTCCCACTGCCAAATCTATTCATCACCAAAACAACAGGCTATATACCACACACACACACACACACACACACACACACACACACACACACACACACACACACACACACACACACACACACACACACACACACACACACACACACACACACACACACACACACACACACACACACACACACACACACACACACACACACACACAAATTCAGATTGAAAGACCATAATTACTCCACACCATCCAGAGAACAGCTGCATCGCCTAATGTATTTCCATAAAGATTACATTTATTTCAATATCTCAGGCCTTCTCAGGCCATCTTGGGCCATCTTGAGCCATCTCAGACCATCTCAGGCTTTCTCAGGCCCTCTTGGGCCATCTCGGGTCCATCTCGGGGCCATCTTAGACCATCTCAGACCATTTCAGACCTTCTCAGGCCCTCTTTGGCCATCTCGGGTCCATCTCAGACCATTTCAGGCCCTCTTGGGCCATCTCGAACCATCTCAGGCCTTCTCAGGCCATCTCGGACCATCTCAGGCCATCTCAGGCCTTCTCGGGCCATCTCGGACCATCTCAGGGCCATCTCAGACCATCTCAGACCATCTCAGACCATCTTAGGCCATTTCAGGAAATGGAGGTGTATACAGCGTCTTGAAATATTAAACACAATGTATAGCTAAGACATTTTGGCAAGAGATCTTTAGCTGTGTTATTGCACGGACAGCCATTTTGGATAAAGGCCATGTGGATAAGTCTGGGTTATTTTATATTGAAATTACCAAATAAAGTAAATATAATGTATGTAAGTCTAGAATATAGTAAGCTCTAATGGGTATTTGTTTTAACTCAAACCAGTGTTTCACAACTGAAGGTATTTTTACAACGTGGCTGACACCTCCCATTCATTTCATAGTGAACATGTTTTATATGATGAGATACTGTGTTTTGTCTGATGTTGTGAAGGCCCCACTTGACTTGGCCTTGGATTTTTCTCTCTCCAGTTTTTATGTCAGAGCCGCGTACCACTTTAATAGTTAATGAGGCGTTCCATTCCATCATGTTCCGGAGATTCCGCTGTTTGGACGTACGTTGTCGGGGGGGAAGGATGTTGCAGCGATCCAGGAACAACATGAATAATGAGAACGATGTCTGGGAGAGTTGGGGACCTGGACCTGCCAGTGTTGTTCAACCCATTCTGACTCGTCTTTCTGTCATTCGGAGCGGCAAGAATCTAGTCTCTGCGGAAGAGGCAGTCTGGTTCATGGTCTTCTGACTCAATCAGTGTTCTTCCGTCAGGTTTCGGAGGTTTTTCTAGTGTTCTTGTAATGCTATCACTTAAACGTAATTGTTCCAGGGTCACCTTTGATAATGGCCGACCCTGGCTGTGACCCCACTCTCCGAGGGTGTGTCAGGGAGAGTTGGGATAGGCAACAAAACATATTTACATTTCATACATGAATATTACTACTCACTTGTGAACTAAACAAATATAAACACCAACCTAATGATTAGGAATATGATTATGATAATGATTATGATTAGGATTGCGAGTACAATTCCGATTCCGATCAAGATAATGATTGTGATGATTATTAATATGATTATTATTATTCGTCGTAGTATATTATATTATTGTGATTATATTATTATATCTATTAGAACGCCACAGGATGTTTTTGTGCTGGTCAAGGGCAATCAAGTCTGGGGTGAACCAAGGTCTATATCTGTTCTTAGTTCTACATTTTGTGAATGGGGGCATATTTAAGATGGAGAGGAAAGAACTTTTGAAGAGCCACCAGGCATCATCTACTGACGGGATGAGGTTAATATCCTTCCAAGATACCCGGGCCAGGTCAATTAGAAAGGCCTGCTTGCTGAATTGTTTTAGGGAGTGTTTGACAGTGATGAAGGGTGGTCGTTTGACCGTGAACCCAGTACGCACGCAGGTAATGAAGCAGTGATCGCTGAGATCCTGGTTGATAGACAGCAGAGGTATATTTAGAGGGAAGGTTGTTCAGGATGATATCTATGAGGATGTCCATAGTTACTGATTTAGGGTTGTACCGGGTAGGTTCCTTGATGATTTGTGTGAGATTGAGAGCATCAAGCTTAGATTGTAGGATGGCCGGGGTGTTAAGCATGTTCCAGTTTAGGTCACCTAACAGTACAAACTCTGAAGATAGATGGGGGACAATCAATTCACATATGGTGTCCAGGGCACAGCTGGGGACCACGGTGGGTCCATAACAAGTGGTGACAGTGAGAGACTTGTTCCTGGAAAGGTGGATTTTTAAAAGAAGCAGCTCTAATTGTTTAGTAGTGTGGATATTATTATGATTGTAATTATATTATTATAATTACTATGATTATATTATTGTTATGAATTTGATTATTGTGATGATGATTATTGTCTCCATCTGTGTCTTATTACGATTGAACACCATCCTTTCCTTGTCTTCTCTTGTCTCGCTGTGACAGATGTCTCAAACCTGGGTAGGTGAAAGCGTTAGAGCTAGAAACCCCAGACCTAGTCTTCTTGTCTACTGTACTCAGATCTTTCACATCAGTGATCGCAAAGAGGAGAAGATCAATAAAAGGAAACCAGTTTAGAGGATTGGGACACAGTCTTTGCTTTATAGTTGTTGCACATATATTGTTGCATGTTCACTCCCTACTTAATCTCAGCACTCACTGTAGTCAAATGTTAGGCAAGTTCTCTCTCCCCCCCACCATCCCAACTCTGTTGGCTTCGTCTTTGAAGTGAGTCTCTCAGCCCTTTGATCCACCTTGGCTGCCCTGAACAACACTCAGTGGAGATACCCAGTCTACTTCTGACAGCATGGGAAATTACAGAAGAGAGCTTTAAATGAACGAGCCAATGAAATGACCCCTAGCATCTGCGGGAATTTGGTTTTCATACGTTGTGGATGGAGTCTGGGTTGAGGCGTTAACTTTAGGATTTGCCGATATTGTGTCTTTAGACTCCAGCTGGGGTTTTCTAGAACTTTCCATGACTTTTCATTGGTTGCTTTGTGCGTAATCACAGTTTGGAGTCTTGCCATGACAAACTGTCGATATCACTTCTTGCCTTCCGTGTTTTATATCCGGCCGCCAGTTTAATTTTGGGGGAATATTTATGGAGTGTGTCTCTATTTTCATGCTTGATGGATTTGAATCCCACCCACTACACCCACACACACACTGGCCAAGCACCGAGCACTTTTCCTCTTTGTTTCTCTGAGTTGACCAACAATGGATATGACCGTTGTCCTTCCCTTTGTCCTCTCTCTCTCTCTCTCTCTCTCTCTCTCTCTCTCTCTCTCTCTCTCTCTCTCTCTCTCTCTCTCTCTCTCTCTCTCTCTCTCTCTCTCTCTCTCTCTCTCTCTCTCTCTCTCTCTCTCTCTCTCTTTCTCTGTCCTCTCTAATTCTCTCTTCTCTCTCTCTCTGTCCTCTCTCTCTTTCTCTTTCTCTGTCCTCTCTAATTCTCTCTCTCTCTCTCTCTCTCTCTCTCTCTCTCTTTCTCTTCTCTCTAATTCTCTGTTTCCTCTCTCTCTCTCTCTCTCTCTCTCTCTCTCTCTCTCTCTCTCTCTCTCTCTCTCTCTCTCTCTCTCTCTCTCTCTCTCTCTCTCTCTCTCACACACTTTCTCTGTCCTCTCTAATTCTCTGTTTCCTCTCTCTCTCTCTCTCTCTGTCCTCTCTAATTCTCTGTTTCCTCTCTCTCTCTCTCTCTCTCTCTCTCTCTCTCTCTCTCTCTCTCTCTCTCTCTCTCTCTCTCTCTCTCTCTCTCTCTCACTTTCTCTGTCCTCTCTAATTCTCTGTTTCTCTCTCTCTCTCTTTCTCTGTCCTCTCCAATTCTCTGTTTTCTCTCTCTCTCTCTCTCTCTCTCTCTCTCTCTCTCTCTCTCTCTCTCTCTCTCTCTCTCTCTCTCTCTCTCTCTCTCTCTCTCTCTAATCACCTGTTTCCCTCTCTCTCTCTCTCTCTGTCCTCTCTAATCATCTGTTTCCCCTCTCTCTCTTGCTCTCTTTCTCTGTTTTCTCTCTCTGTTCTCTCTCCCTGTCAAATCAAATCAAATCAAATTTAATGTAGACTTTACAGTGAAATGCTTACTTACAAGCCAAGAAACAACAATGCAGTTTTAAAAAAATACCCCAAAAAAGTAAGCGATAAAACCTTTTGAGGATCTGAGGTGGAATAGGTTTTGTCGTGCCTTCTTCACGACTGTGATGGTGTGCTTGGACAATGTTAGTATGTTGGTGATGTGGACACCAAGGAACTTGAAGCTCTCAACCTGCTCCACTATAGCCATGTCGATGAGGATAGGCATGTGCTCGGTCCTCCTTTTCCTGAAGTCCACAATCATCTCCTTAGTCTTGATCACTCTGAGGGAGAGGCTGTTGTCCTTGCACCACATGGTCAGGTCTCTGACCTCCTCCCTATAGGCTGTCTCATCGTTGTCCTCTCTCTCTGTCCGCTCTCTCTCTCACTCTCTCAGAGTACAGCATACCTAAACACCATTACAGAATACAGCATATCTAAACACCATTACAGAGATACAGAGTACAGCATACCTAGACACCATTACAGAGTACAGCATACCTAGACACCATTACAGAGATACAGAGTACAGCATAACTAGACACCATTACAGAGTACAGCATACCTAGACACCATTACAGGGATACAGAGTACAGCATACCTAGACACCATTACAGAGATACAGAGTACAGCATAACTAGACACCATTACAGAGTACAGCATACCTAAACACCATTACAGAGATACAGAGTACAGCATACCTAGACACCATTACAGAGATACAGAGTACAGCATACCTAGACACCATTACAGAGATACAGAGTACAGCATACCTAGACACCATTACAGAGTACAGCATACCGAAACACCATTACAGAGATACAGAGTACACCATACCTAGACACCAT
>NC_060197.1:42377163-42379663 GCF_021184085.1 Oncorhynchus gorbuscha
AGAGCTCACCCACCCAGAAGAGGTGGTCTCCTCCCACAATGCTTTGGCCTGGCCATCTGTGTCTCTCCCTCCCTAAGTCGCTCCCTCTCTCTTTCCATCCCTCCTCCCCCTCCTTCCTTCCCTCCCTCTCTCTGCCCCTCCTGTACCTCCTTCCCTCCATCCCTTTCCTTCCATCCCTCCCTCTGTCCCTTTGTCCCTCCCTCCATCCCTCATGGAGGGAGAGAGGGCGGGAGGAAGGGGAGAGAGAGAGAGAGAGAGAGGGAGGGAAAGAGGGAGGGATGGACAAAATAAGGGACAAAGAGGTATGGACGGATGGTAGGGAGGTAGGGACGTACCTCCTTCTCTCCTTCCCTACCTTGGTCCATCCGTCCATACCTCTCTGTCCCTCCTTTTGTCCATCCCTCTCTCCTTCCTTCCTTCCTTCCTTCCTTCCTTCCTTCCTTCCTTCCTTCCTTCCTTCCTTCCTTCCTTCCTTCCTTCCTTCCTTCCTTCCTTCCTTCTTTCCTTCCTTCCTTCCTTCCTTCCTTCCCTTCTCTCTCTCTCTCTCTCTCTCTCTCTCTCTCTCTCTCTCTCTCTCTCTCTCTCTCTCTCTCTCTCTCTCTCTCTCTCTCTCTCTCTCTCTCTCTCCTCCCTCTCTCCCTCCATGTCTCTATCTCCCTCCCTCCCTCCCTAGGGACAAAGGGACAGAGGGAGGGATGGAAGGAGGGAAGGAAGGAGGTACAGGAGGGGCAGAGAGAGGGAGGGAAGGAAGGAGGGGGAGGAGGGATGGGGAAGAGGGAGCGACACTGTCCCTCCTTTTGTCCATCCCTCCCTCTCTCTGTCCTTCCCCTCCCTCTCTCTCCCCTCCCTCTCTCTGTGTTTCCCCTCCCTCTCTCTCTCTCTCTCCCCTCCATGTCTCTATCTCCCTCTCTCCCTCCCTCCGTCCCTCTCTCTGTCCTTCCCCTCCCCCTCTCTCTCTCTATCTCCCTCTCTCCCTCCCTCCGTCCCTCTCTCTTCATACTATAATGAGAGAACCATGTCATCCAGACTTGATCCCAATCCCTGAAAACCAGTACACGATGATGAGAGAGAGGGGAAATTGGGATCTCATTCTGGCCTCTCATTCTGGCCTCTAATTCCAGGCAGACAGGCAAACACACTCACACACACACAATGATGTCCTTTCATCTAGGCTTTACGTATCCTCACAAATACACAAAACCACCCCAAAAAATACATCAAAAAGAAAATAAGCCAGGAAGACAAAAGCATCTTGTTATTATTTTCTCTGTCCCTTCCTCCTGCTGTCTGTAGACATATCATAAACACCCAGCTTATCCTTCTCTTAATCCTTTAGACAGAGGTCCAATCCTCCAACAAAGGTCCCATCTCCTGCTAAAGTGTCTTGAGATGATTGTTTGCTGTGTGCATCTTTATTTTATTATATTTACTCAGTATTCCTTTTTTTGGCATTTAAGTTTTTTTTTTTCTGTCCAGGAATGTTGTTTGATGTTGGATCGTTACCGTTGAGGCAACCTAGTGTATCATAGATGGGGGAGGGGACGGGGATGGTTTGGTTGTGCACTTTTAACCTTTGACCTTTAGATGGGGATTAAGGAGTGATGACAGACTGGTTCTATACTGTACATCACAGACAGTAAGAAGGCTCTTCTCCTTCAACAGTAACATATTATCAGTATAGTACAGAATACTCTTCTCCTTCAACAGTAACAGATGATCAGTATAGTACAGAATACTCTTCTCCTTCAACAGTAACAGATGATCAGTATAGTACAGAATACTCTTCTCCTTCAACAGTAACATATTATCAGTATAGTACAGAATACTCTTCTCCTTCAACAGTAACAGATGATCAGTATAGTACAGAATACTCTTCCCCTTCAACAGTAACAGATGATCAGTATAGTACAGAATACTCTTCTCCTTCAACAGTAACAGATTATCAGTATAGTATAGAATACTCTTCTCCTTCAACAGTAACAGATGATCAGTATAGTACAGAATACTCTTCTCCTTCAACAGTAACAGATTATCAGTATAGTACAGAATACTCTTCTCCTTCAACAGTAACAGATTATCAGTATAGTACAGAATACTCTTCTCCTTCAACAGTAACAGATTATCAGTATAGAATACTCTTCTCCTTCAACAGTAACAGATTATACTACTCTTCTCCTTTCAGAACTACAGAATTCTCCTTCAACAGTAACAGATGATCAGTATAGTACAGAATACTCTTCTCCTTCAACAGTAACATATTATCAGTATAGTATAGAAGAATCTTCTCCTTCAACAGTAACAGATGATCGGTATCCGAAGTGAATGACAGGTAGTGTTAGAGTCAAGTACATCAACTTTACCCACCGCCTGTGTGTGGGTGTCTCTGTGTGTGTGTGTGTCTGTGTGTCTCTGTGTGTGTTCCTGTGCGTGTGTGTGTCTAGGGTTCGTTATACCCTAGAATCTATTCGATATACCCCATCACACCTCATCCTGGACCCTA
>NC_060197.1:42384663-42397163 GCF_021184085.1 Oncorhynchus gorbuscha
TTACCATTAGCAACAACAATAATAATAGTAGTAGTGGACATGGGATTACCATTAGCAACAACAATAATAATAGTAGTAGTGGACATGGGATTACCATTAGCAACAACAATAATAATAGTAGTAGTGGACATGGGATTACCATTAGCAACAACAATAATAATAGTAGTAGTGGACATGGGATTACCATTAGCAACAACAATAATAATAGTAGTAGTGGACATGATTACCATTAGCAACAACAATAATAATAGTAGTAGTGGATTACCATTAGCAACAACAATAATAATAGTAGTAGTGGACATGGGATTACCATTAGCAACAACAATAATAATAGTAGTAGTGGACATGGGATTACCATTAGCAACAACAATAATAATAGTAGTAGTGGACATGGGATTACCATTAGCAACAACAATAATAATAGTAGTAGTGGACATGGGATTACCATTAGCAACAACAATAATAATAGTAGTAGTGGACATGGGATTACCATTAGCAACAACAATAATAATAGTAGTAGTGGACATGGGATTACCATTAGCAACAACAATAATAATAGTAGTAGTGGACATGGGATTACCATTAGCAACAACAATAATAATAGTAGTAGTGGACATGGGATTACCATTAGCAACAACAATAATAATAGTAGTAGTGGACATGGGATTACCATTAGCAACAACAATAATAATAGTAGTAGTGGACATGGGATTACCATTAGCAACAACAATAATAATAGTAGTAGTGGACATGGGATTACCATTAGCAACAACAATAATAATAGTAGTAGTGGACATGGGATTACCATTAGCAACAACAATAATAATAGTAGTAGTGGACATGGGATTACCATTAGCAACAACAATAATAATAGTAGTAGTGGACATGGGATTACCATTAGCAACAACAATAATAATAGTAGTAGTGGACATGGGATTACCATTAGCAACAACTACCACAACAATATTAATGAGAACAACAATACATTAAAGCCATGGTAGTGGACCAGTGTCAACATGACTGAGAAGACACATGACCTGGTAGTAGACCAGTCTCAACATGACTGAGAAGACACATGACCTGGTAGTAGACCAGTGTCAACATGACTGAGAAGACACATGACCTGGTAGTAGACCAGTGTCAACATGACTGAGAAGACACATGACCTGGTAGTAGACCAGTGTCAACATGACTGAGAAGACACATGACCTGGTAGTGGACCAGTGTCAACATGACTGAGAAGACACATGACCTGGTAGTAGACCAGTGTCAACATGACTGAGAAGACACATGACCTGGTAGTAGACCAGTGTCAACAACACTGAGAAGACACATGACATGGTATGAAAGACAAAACAAAACAAGATGGGAAATATTATCGACATTACTTTCCACTTTACATTGGCTGTCCCTCAGGTCCTAGCAGGAGGACGCATATTTTGCTGCCAAAACTGCACATTTTGGCTTTTCACCCAATAAATATTTGATTTAAAAAAATCTGCCTCCTCTCTCACCTCTCCATCTTTTTCACTTCTCCCTCATCTCTCTCCTCTCCCTCCTCTCTCTCCTCTCCCTCCTCTCTCTCCTCTCCCCCTCTCACTCCTCTCTCTCCTCTCCCTCCTCTCTCTCCTCTCCCTCCTCTCTCTCCTCTCCCCCTCTCCCTCCTCTCTCTCCTGTCCCTCCTCTCCCGCCCTCTCTCCTCTCCCTCCTCTCTCACCTTCCCTCCTCTCTCACCTCTCCTTCCTCTCCCTAGTCTACTCCTCTCCCCTCTTATCCCTACTCTCCCGACTCTCCCTACTCTACTCCTCTCCCCCTTCTCCTCTCCTCTCCCTCTTCTACCTCCTCTCCCTCCTCTCCATCTCTCTCATCCCCTGTATCTCCTCCCTCTGTCATTATATATCTCGTCCTCCCCTTCTATCCTTTAAGCTTCTTTCGTTTCACTCCAACCCTCAACTTTATTTTGCTTTCTCTCCTTCCCTCTCTCATCCTCTTCTCCATTCCTCTTCTCCATTCTTCCCCTCTGTCTGTCTCTCTCTCTCTCTCTCTCTCTCTCTCTCTCTCTCTCTCTCTCTCTCTCTCTCTCTCTCACTCTCTGTCTCTGTCTCTGTCTCTCTCTCTCTCTCTCTCTCTCTCTCTCTCTCTCTCTCTCTCTCTCTCTCTCTCTCTCTCTCTCTCTCTCTCTCTCTCTCTCTCTCTCTCTCTCTCTCTCCTATCCTTTAAGCTTCTTTCGTTTCACTCCAACCCTCAACTTTATTTTGCTTTCTCTCCTTCCCTCTCTCATCCTCTTCTCCATTCTTCCCCCGCTCTCTCTCTCTCTCTCTCTCTCTCTCTCTCCCTCTGTCTCTCTCTCTCTCTCTCTCTCTCTCTCTCTCTCTCTCTCTCTCTCTCTCTCTCTCTCTCTCTCTCTCTCTCTCTCTGTCTATCTCTCTCTCTCTCTCTCTCTCTCTCTCTCTCTCTCTCTCTCTCTCTCTCTCTCTCTCTCTCTCTCTCTCTCTCTCTCTCTTTCTCTGTCTCTCTCTCTCTCTCTTTCTCTGTCTCTCTCTCCCTGTCTCTCTCTCTCTCTCTGTCTCTCTCTCTCTCTCTCTCTCTCTCTCTGTCTGTCTGTCTCTCTCTCTCTCTCTCTCTCTCTCTCTCTCTCTCTCTCTCTCTCTCTCTCTCTCCTATCGCTGTGTATCACCAGTCAATAATACATTTCTTGGCACCTTGAATTGATTGTCCTTGTGCGAGGGGGCCCAGAGTTGTTTGTTTGAAGGCTCAGCGGTGTCAAATGAAAAGGCTAGGGCCATTTTCTACCTGCCATGGACCCTCAGCCTCCATCACACACACTCCCCAGTTACTGGCACACACACACACACACACACACACACACACACACACACACACACACACACACACACACACACACACACACACACACACACACACACACACACACACACACACACACACACACACACACACACACACACACACACACACACACACAGTACAGACACAGAGTACAGACACAGTGCACAGCTTGGTATAATTGCTAATCAACAACATATAGGGGATTGTGGTAACAGACAGCGTGTTGTGGTGACAGACAGGGGGTTGTGGTAACAGATAGGGTGTTGTGGTGACAGACAGGGTGTTGTGGTGACAGACAGGGTGTTGTGGTGACAGACATGGTGTTGTGGTGACAGACAGGGTGTTGTGGTGACAGACAGGATGTTGTGGTGACAGTCAGGGTGTTGTGGTGACAGACAGGATGTTGTGGTGACAGACAGGGTGTTGTGGTGACAGACATGGTGTTGTGGTGACAGTCAGGGTGTTGTGGTAACAGACAGGGTGTTGTGGTGACAAACATGGTGTTGTGGTGACAGACATGGTGTTGTGGTGACAGTCAGGGTGTTGTGGTGACAGACAGGATGTTGTGGTGACAGACAGGGTGTTGTGGTGACAGACAGGGTGTTGTGGTGACAGACAGGATGTTGTGGTGACAGTCAGGGAGTTGTGGTGACAGACAGGATGTTGTGGTGACAGACATGGTGTTGTGGTGACAGACAGGATGTTGTGGTGACATACAGGATGTTGTGGTGACAGACATGGTGTTGTGGTGACAGACAGGATGTTGTGGTGACAGACAGGGTGTTTTGGTGACAGACAGGATGTTGTGGTGACAGTCAGGGTGTTGTGGTGACAGACAGGATGTTGTGGTGACAGACATGGTGTTGTGGTGACAGACAGGATGTTGTGGTGACAGACATGGTGTTGTGGTGACAGACAGGATGTTGTGGTGACAGACAGGATCTTGTGGTGACAGACAGGATGTTGTGGTGACAGACAGGGTGTTGTGGTGACAGACAGGATGTTGTGGTGACAGTCAGGGTGTTGTGGTGACAGACAGGATGTTGTGGTGACAGACAGGATGTTGTGGTGACAGACGGGATGTTGTGGTGACAGACAGGGTGTTGTGGTGACAGACAGGATGTTGTGGTGACAGTCATGGTGTTGTGGTGACAGACAGGGTGTTGTGGTGACAGACAGGGTGTTGTGGTGACAGACAGGGTGTTGTGGTGACAGACAGGATGTTGTGGTGACAGTCATGGTGTTGTGGTGACAGACAGGATGTTGTGGTGACAGACAGGATGTTGTGGTGACAGACAGGATGTTGTGGTGACAGACAGGGTGTTGTGGTGACAGACAGGGTGTTGTGGTGACAGACAGGGTGTTGTGGTGACAGACAGGATGTTGTGGTGACAGACAGGGTGTTGTGGTGACAGACAGGATGTTGTGGTGACAGACAGGATGTTGTGGTGACAGACAGGGTGTTGTGGTGACAGACAGGATGTTGTGGTGACAGACAGGATGTTGTGGTGACAGACAGGGTGTTGTGGTGACAGACAGGATGTTGTGGTGACAGACAGGATGTTGTGGTGACAGACATGGTGTTGTGGTGACAGACAGGATGTTGTGGTGACAGACAGGATGTTGTGGTGACAGACAGGATGTTGTGGTGACAGACAGGGTGTTGTGGTGACAGACAGGATGTTGTGGTGACAGACAGGGTGTTGTGGTGACAGACAGGATGTTGTGGTGACAGACAGGGTGTTGTGGTGACAGACAGGATGTTGTGGTGACAGACAGGATGTTGTGGTGACAGACAGGGTGTTGTGGTGACAGACAGGATGTTGTGGTGACAGACAGGATGTTGTGGTGACAGACAGGATGTTGTGGTGACAGACAGGGTGTTGTGGTGACAGACAGGATGTTGTGGTGACAGACAGGGTGTTGTGGTGACAGACAGGATGTTGTGGTGACAGACAGGATGTTGTGGTGACAGACAGGGTGTTGTGGTGACAGACAGGATGTTGTGGTGACAGACAGGGTGTTGTGGTTGCACCCTCACTATGTACCCTACTATTGTTCATGCTAG
The DNA here is from genome assembly GCF_021184085.1 of Oncorhynchus gorbuscha. Taxonomy (NCBI): domain Eukaryota; kingdom Metazoa; phylum Chordata; class Actinopteri; order Salmoniformes; family Salmonidae; genus Oncorhynchus; species Oncorhynchus gorbuscha. Next base: position 42,389,582 of record NC_060197.1, read on the forward strand.
TTGACTCGTTCAGTTGTTTTCATTTGTGTCTGTCGTTGGAACACTCCTCGGATTAGTTTTCTATTCATTGGCTGTGGCACGCCGGTCAAGGAGAGACTAGGACACGTACAGTATTTTTGACAGCCAGTCATTAAACAGCATACAAATAAATCAGCCGCATTTGTCTTGGCCCTTTGTGTCTATGTTCTACCTTATTTGGTCATACTACTCATTAGAGACCTGTGTTTGAAGCGTAAAGGCTAATGTGATGTGTTGCTCTAGAAACATTTGCATTTACCCCACTCATGACATAGGCGCAGGAATGTAGGATCCTCTAACCGTTTCATCGGCGTCTATGATCACCTTCTGACCTGGTCCAATCAGTGTCCGTTTCTGGTCTATTTGCCTTGGAAGGTGGCTGTTGACTTACGTCCAGGCGCTGTCTGTCTGTCTGTCTGTCTGTCTGTCTTGGCTGTTTAACAGTGTGACAAACAGACACTAACCAGCGAATGGCGTTGCAAACAGAACTGTTCATTATGAGTTCATCCAACGAAGCATGTTGTAGCTAGCTATGTTTGACAAATACGCAAATGTGCTGTATCAACATTGATGCAGTGTGTGGCCACACCGGCAGCACGACTGCATTCCGAAGGACTAAGCATGTGTGTGTGTGTGTTTGTGTGTGTGTGTGTGTGTGTGTGTGTGTGTGTGTGTGTGTGTGTGTGTGTGTGTGTGTGTGTGTGTGTGTGTGTGTGTGTGTGTGTGTGTGTGTGTGTGTGTGTGTGTGTGTGTGTGTGTGTGTGTGTGTGTGTGTGTGTGTGTGTGTGTGTGTGTGTGTGTGTGTGTGGATCATTTCCAAAGAGTGGGGTTTATGGCTGCATTTTGAAAAAGGAAGTGAAAAGGAAGCTTGTTTCTGAGCCCTTAACTGTTTGAGGATAATGAGGGATTGAGTCGACGCTGAAGGAGAGAGAGAGAGATAGAGAGGGACAGAGAGGGAGAGAGAGGTGGAAAGAGAGAGAGAGAGAGAGAGGGACAGATAGGGAGAGAGGTGGAAAGAGAGAGAGAGAGAGAGAGGGACAGAGAGGGAGAGAGAGGTGGAAAGAGAGAGGGAGAGAGAGATAGAGGGAGGGAGAGAAGAGAGAGAGAGATACAGAGGGGGAGAGAGAGGTGGAAAGAGAGAGAGATAGAGAGATAGAGAGAGGGAGAGAGAGAGAGAGGACAGTGTGAATGGAGGAGAGAGCAGAGTGAATGGAGGAGAGAAGAGAGAGAGAGTGAATGGAGGAGAGGAGAGAGAGGAGAGTGAATGGAGGAGAGGAGAGTGAATGGAGGAGAGAGAGAGAGTGAATGGAGGAGAGGAGAGTGAATGGAGGAGAGAGGAGAGTGAATGGAGGAGAGAAGAGAGTGAACAGAGGAGAGAGGAGAGAGGAGAGTGAATGTAGGAGAGGAGAGTGAATGGAGGAGAGAGGAGAGTGAATGGACTAGAGATGAGAGAGGAGAGTGAATGGAGGAGAGTGTGAATGGGGGAGAGAGGAGAGTGAATGGAGGAGAGAGGAGAGTGGAGAGTGAATGGACTAGAGAGGAGAGAGGAGAGTGAATGTAGGAGAGGAGAGTGAATGGAGGAGAGGAGAGTGAATGGAGGAGAGAGGAGAGTGAATGGAGGAGAGAGGAGAGTGAATTGAGGAGAGAGGAGAGAGGAGAGTGAATGGAGGAGAGAGGAGAGTGAACGGAGGAGAGAGGAGAGTGAACGGAGGAGAGAGGAGATTGAACGGAGGAGAGAGGAGAGAGGAGAGTGAATGGAGGAGAGAGGAGAGAGGAGAGTGAACGGAGGAGAGAGGAGAGAGGAGAGTGAATGGACTAGAGAGGAGAGAGGAGAGTGAATGTAGGAGAGGAGAGTGAATGGAGGAGAGGAGAGTGAATGGAGGAGAGAGGAGTGTGAATGGAGGAGAGAGGAGAGTGAATGGAGGAGAGGAGGGTGAATGGAGGAGAGAGGAGAGTGAATGGAGGAGAGGAGTGTGAATGGAGGAGAGGAGAGTGAATGGAAGAGAGAGGAGAGTGAACGGAGGAGAGAGGAGAGAGGAGAGTGAATGGAGGAGAGAGGAGAGTGAACAGAGGAGAGAGCAGAGTGAACGGAGGAGAGAGGAGAGAGGAGAGTGAACAGAGGAGAGAGCAGAGTGAACGGAGGAGAGAGGAGAGAGGAGAGTGAATGCAGGAGAGAGGAGAGAGGAGAGTGAATGGAGGAGAGAGGAGTGTGAATGGAGGAGAGAGGAGAGTGAATGGAGGAGAGGAGTGTGAATGGAGGAGAGGAGAGTGAATGGAAGAGAGAGCAGAGTGAATGGAGGAGAGAGGAGAGAGGAGAGTGAACAGAGGAGAGAGCAGAGTGAACGGAGGAGAGAGGAGAGAGGAGAGTGAATGGAAGAGAGAGCAGAGTGAATGGAGGAGAGAGGAGAGAGGAGAGTGAACGGAGGAGAGAGGAGAGAGGAGAGTGAATGGAGGAGAGAGGAGAGTGAACGGAGGAGAGAGGAGAGAGGAGAGTGAATGGACTAGAGAGGAGAGAGGAGAGTGAACGGAGGAGAGAGGAGAGAGGAGAGTGAATGGAGGAGAGGAGGAGAGTGAATGGAGAGGAGAGAGGAGAGTGAATGGAGGAGAGAGGGAGGAGAGTGAATGGAGGAGAGAGAGTGTGAATGGAAGAGAGGCAGAGTGAATGGAGTGAACGGAGGAGAGAGGAGAGAGGAGAGTGAACGGAGGAGAGAGGAGAGAGAGGAGAGTGAACGGAGGAGAGAGGAGTGTGAATGGAGGAGAGAGGAGAGAGGAGAGTGAATGGAGGAGAGAGGAGAGAGGAGAGTGAACGGAGGAGAGAGGAGAGTGAACGGAGGAGAGAGGAGAGAGGAGAGTGAATGGAGGAGAGAGGAGAGTGAACGGAGGAGAGAGGAGTGTGAATGGAAGAGAGAGCAGAGTGAATGGAGGAGAGAGGAGAGAGGAGAGTGAACGGAGGAGAGAGGAGAGAGGAGAGTGAATGGAAGAGAGGAGAGAGGGAGTGAACGGAGGAGAGAGAGGAGATGGAGGAGAGAGAGGAGAGTGAATGGAGAGAGGAGAGTGAACGGAGGACAGAGGAGAGTGAATGGAGGAGAGGAGTGTGAATGGAGGAGAGGAGAGTGAATGGAGAGAGAGCAGAGTGAATGCAGAGTGGAGGAGGAGAGTGAATGGAAGAGAGAGCAGAGTGAATGGAGGAGAGAGGAGAGAGGAGAGTGAACGGAGGAGAGAGGAGAGAGGAGAGTGAATGGAGGAGAGAGGAGAGTGAACGGAGGAGAGAGGAGAGAGGAGAGTGAATGGAGGAGAGAGGAGAGAGGAGAGTGAACGGAGGAGAGAGGAGTGTGAATGGAAGAGAGAGCAGAGTGAATGGAGGAGAGAGGAGAGAGGAGAGTGAACGGAGGAGAGAGGAGAGAGGAGAGTGAACGGAGGAGAGAGGAGAGTGAACGGAGGAGAGGAGAGTGAATGGAGGAGAGAGGAGAGAGGAGAGTGAACGGAGGAGAGAGGAGAGTGAACGGAGGAGAGAGGAGAGAGGAGAGTGAACGGAGGAGAGAGGAGAGTGAACAGAGGAGAGAGGAGAGTGAACGGAGGACAGAGGAGAGTGAATGGAGGAGAGAGGAGAGTGAATGGAGGAGAGAGGAGAGTGAATGGAGGAGAGAGGAGAGTGAACGGAGGAGAGAGGAGAGAGGAGAGTGAATGGAGGAGAGAGGAGAGAGGAGTGTGAATGGAGGAGAGAGGAGAGTGAATGGAGGAGAGAGGAGAGTGAATGGAGGAGAGAGGAGAGTGAATGAATGAACGGAGGAGGAGGAGAGAGGAGAGTGAATGGAGGAGAGAGGAGAGTGAATGGAGGAGATTGAATGGAGGAGAGAGGAGAGTGAACGGAGGAGAGAGGAGAGAGGAGAGTGAATGGAGGAGAGAGGAGAGTGAATGGAGGAGAGAGGAGAGTGAATGGAGGAGAGAGGAGATTGAACGGAGGAGAGAGGAGAGTGAATGGAGGAGAGAGGAGAGTGAACAACTGAGGAAACAGAGAATAAAAAGACGCGGAGTTGGAGCGAAGGAACATGCCAAAGCAGTGGGCCGCCTGTCAGTAGAAGCGAGGGATGAATCCCTCCATACTTGCTTGTGAAAGGAGGGAATTTCACAGGCTCTAATATGCATTCAGCCTCCTCCTCTGCTGTTTACGCCTGACTGACAGGCCTGGATTTACTGTCTGATTGGACTAGTCACGCAGGTTTGGTAAACAACACCCCTGATGGACAGATCTGGGTTTGTGTTGGAGGGAGGTGTGTCCTTCTGCGTGTGTGATAAGATAAGGTAATTAGCTAGCTGCTTACATTTGTCCTCTTCCACACATTTACAAGTACATGTGTGAACTGGACATTTTTTTTTCATATTCCTGAGCCAGGGATCAGCCATTATCGACATTGACCCTGGAGGATTTAGGGTTCAGTGCTTTGCTCAACGGCAAATCAACATATTTAGTCGCCTCAGGGATTTGAACCAGTGAACCGTAACTGGCCCTACGCTCCTAACCGCTAGGCTTCATGACGCCTGTGAGTGGGTTGGTGTCTGTTTTTAGAATGAACGCCTAGAAGGTTGTGTGTGTGCATATACATGTTTGTTCGTCTCTATCAGGTAACATGTATTACAACTTGTATTATTTCCATGTGGGTGTTCTCTGTCTATAATTTGACATGTGGGTGTTCTCTGTCTCTGTCTATAATTTGACATGTGGGTGTTCTCTGTCTCTGTCTATAATTTGACATGTGGGTGTTCTCTGTCTCTGTCTATAATTTGACATGTGGGTGTTCTCTGTCTATAATTTGACATGTGGGTGTTCTCTGTCTCTGTCTATAATTTGACATGTGGGTGTTCTCTGTCTCTGTCTATAATTTGACATGTGGGTGTTCTCTGTCTATAATTTGACATGTGGGTGTTATAATTTCTGTCTCTGTCTATAATTTGACATGTGGGTGTTCTCTGTCTATAATTTGACATGTGGGTGTTATAATTTCTGTTCTCTGTCTATAATTTGACATGTGGGTGTTCTCTGTCTCTGTCTATAATTTGACATGTGGGTGTTCTCTGTCTCTGTCTATAATTTGACATGTGGGTGTTCTCTGTCTCTTCTCTGTCTCTGTCTATAATTTGACATGTGGTGTTCTCTGTCTCTGTCTATAATTTGACATGTTCTCTGTCTCTGTCTATAATTTGACATGTGTTCTCTGTCTATAATTTGACATGTGGGTGTTCTCTGTCTCTGTCTATAATTTGACATGTGGGTGTTCTCTGTCTATAATTTGACATGTGGGTGTTCTCTGTCTCTGTCTATAATTTGACATGTGGGTGTTCTCTGTCTCTGTCTATAATTTGACATGTGGGTGTTCTCTGTCTATAATTTGACATGTGGGTGTTCTCTGTCTCTGTCTATAATTTGACATGTGGGTGTTCTCTGTCTCTGTCTATAATTTGACATGTGGGTGTTCTCTGTCTCTGTCTATAATTTGACATGTGGGTGTTCTCTGTCTATAATTTGACATGTGGGTGTTCTCTGTCTCTGTCTATAATTTGACATGTGGGTGTTCTCTGTCTCTGTCTATAATTTGACATGTGGGTGTTCTCTGTCTATAATTTGACATGTGGGTGTTCTCTGTCTCTGTCTATAATTTGACATGTGGGTGTTCTCTGTCTATAATTTGACATGTGGGTGTTCTCTGTCTCTGTCTATAATTTGACATGTGGGTGTTCTCTGTCTCTGTCTATAATTTGACATGTGGGTGTTCTCTGTCTATAATTTGACATGTGGGTGTTCTCTGTCTCTGTCTATAATTTGACATGTGGGTGTTCTCTGTCTCTGTCTATAATTTGACATGTGGGTGTTCTCTGTCTATAATTTGACATGTGGTGTGTCTCTGTCTATAATTTGACTGTTCTCTGTCTATAATTTGACATGTGGGTGTTCTCTGTCTCTGTCTATAATTTGACATGTGGGTGTTCTCTGTCTCTGTCTATAATTTGACATGTGGGTGTTCTCTGTCTATAATTTGACATGTGGGTGTTCTCTGTCTCTGTCTATAATTTGACATGTGGGTGTTCTCTGTCTCTGTCTATAATTTGACATGTGGGTGTTCTCTGTCTATAATTTGACATGTGGGTGTTCTCTGTCTATAATTTGACATGTGGGTGTTCTCTGTCTCTGTCTATAATTTGACATGTGGGTGTTCTCTGTCTCTGTCTATAATTTGACATGTGGGTGTTCTCTGTCTCTGTCTATAATTTGACATGTGGGTGTTCTCTGTCTCTGTCTATAATTTGACATGTGGGTGTTCTCTGTCTATAATTTGACATGTGGGTGTTCTCTGTCTCTGTCTATAATTTGACATGTGGGTGTTCTCTGTCACTGTCTATAATTTGACATGTGGGTGTTCTCTGTCTCTGTCTATAATTTGACATGTGGGTGTTCTCTGTCTATAATTTGACATGTGGGTGTTCTCTGTCTCTGTCTATAATTTGACATGTGGGTGTTCTCTGTCTCTGTCTATAATTTGACATAATGGGTGTTCTCTGTCTATAATTTGACATGTGGGTGTTCTCTGTCTCTGTCTATAATTTGACATGTATTATTATTGTCTCTGTCTATAATTTGACATGTGGGTGTTCTCTGTCTCTGTCTATAATAATATAATAATAATATATAATAATAATATTATATTATATTATTATTATTAATTAATTATTATTATTATTATATTATTATTATTATTATTATTAACTGTCTATAATTTGACATGTGGGTATTCTCTGTCTATAATTTGACATGTGGGTGTTCTCTGTCTCTGTCTATAATTTGACATGTGGGTGTTCTCTGTCTATAATTTGACATGTGGGTGTTCTCTGTCTATAATTTGACATGTGGGTGTTCTCTGTCTATAATTTGACATGTGGGTGTTCTCTGTCTATAATTTGACATGTGGGTGTTCTCTGTCTCTGTCTATAATTTGACATGTGGGTGTTCTCTGTCTATAATTTGACATGTGGGTGTTCTCTGTCTATAATTTGACATGTGGGTGTTCTCTGTCTCTGTCTATAATTTGATATGTGGGTGTTCTCTGTCTATAATTTGACATGTGGGTGTTCTCTGTCTATAATTTGACATGTGGGTGTTCTCTGTCTCTGTCTATAATTTGACATGTGGGTGTTCTCTGTCTCTGTCTATAATTTGACATGTGGGTGTTCTCTGTCTATAATTTGACATGTGGGTGTTCTCTGTCTCTGTCTATAATTTGACACGTGGGTGTTCTCTGTCTATAATTTGACATGTGGGTGTTCTCTGTCTATAATTTGAAATGTGGGTGTTCTCTGTCTCTGTCTATAATTTGACATGTGGGTGTTCTCTGTCTATAATTTGACATGTGGTTGGTTTCTGTCTATAATTTGACATGTGGGTGTTCTCTGTCTATAATTTGACATGTGGGTGTTCTCTGTCTATAATTTGACATGTGGTTGGTTTCTGTCTATAATTTGACATGTGGGTGTTTTCTGTCTATAATTTGACATGTGGTTGGTTTCTGTCTAT
>NC_060197.1:42402163-42409663 GCF_021184085.1 Oncorhynchus gorbuscha
GGATATTACTGGCTATTGGCCTTGGTGGGAATTTAATAAGGCATGTGTGTGTGCGTGTGTGTGTGTGTGTGTGTGTGTGTGTGTGTGTGTGTGTGTGTGTGTGTGTGTGTGTGTGTGTGTGTGTGTGTGTGTGTGTGTGTGTGTGTGTGTGTGTGTGTGTGTGTGTGTGTGTGTGTGTGTATAGGAGCACCATAGGAGCACCATAGGAGCACCATAGGGGCACCATAGGGCACAATAGGAGCACCATAGGGCACCATAGGAGCACCATAGGAGCACCATAGGAGCACCATAGGGCACCATAGGAGCACCATGGGCAAACCATTTATTATGTATTTTTTATCTTATTTTGTAACGTACCTAGAAATCAATCATTGAACATGGGGATCTGCCTCACTCGTGTGCACGTACACACACACACACACACACACACACACACACACACACACACACACACACACACACACACACACACACACACACACACACACACACACACACACACACACACACACACACACACACACACACACACACACACACACACTGATCTCACCATTACTTTTCCCATCTTCCTGTCACTGACTGAGGATGAATATTCTGAAACGTGGTCGTTCCCTCCTCGCTCTGCTCTGTGACTTGCCACTTCATTACCGTAGGCACCAGAACCTGGCCTCGGCCTCTCTGCACCGCGAGGCACGTCCATGTAACAGGGATCCCCAGTGTAATCTAATGTTACACCAATACACCCTGTTGTTCTCTCTCCCTCCTTCCTCCCTCTGTCTTTCATTGTGTTTGCCCATGGGGAACAACAGGGCACACTCAGGACCTTTCCACCTGCTCTGTGAGTAGAGAGGTGAGGAGGGTGGAGGGAGGGAGAGAGGGAGGAGGGGGGGGGCGTATTTTAACACAACACTTGATCTGTTCCATTCTTTTTATCCCCTAGCCCCACCCCCCCTCCCTAGCCCCCCCACCCCCCCTTCAGTGTGTTTTCCTACGGCATGTCAAAGACTTCCTTTGTTAGCCATTGATTCTATTCAACATATATATATATATATATATATATATCATTTTTTGTTGTTGCTCAGTCTACTGGTCTATTTTGGCTCTTTCCACTTACTTTTCTCCTGTAAGTTGAATATAACACATTAAAGTATGTATACATTGTGGGTTTTATAGCCTTCTCTAATGTTGTTTTCAAATGATTTTGTACAGCATTTTGCTGAAGGGACCCAGCAGTGATAATTGCTGGCTTCTACACCTGCATTGCTTGCTGTTAGGGGTTCTAGGCTGGGTTTCTGTACAGCACTTTGAGATATCAGCTGATGTGAGAAGGGCTTTATAAATACATTTATACGATGCTATCACATAGCATCTTAGAGGGGCGACAGGCATTAAACCAACAACCATCCTCGCATTTCATATGATCTCCCCAAAATGGACACCCAATCTCCTACTCTGTAATTAGATCTAATAAGACTGGATCTGAAACTGAGACAATGCAACAAACACTGAGATATGTTGGGTCTTGTTTTTCCTGATTTCTTCATTGGAAAGGGGACAGAGGATAAGGAGGTACTTGGTAAGTGCACTCGAAGAAGGGCCTTTGAAGGATGGGTCTATTTTACATGGAGGATCAGCGTGAATATCTCAGTCATCAGACAGCGATATGGGGCCCTGATAGCTTCTCAGCCCTTTGATGCCCTTATCCCTCCGCCTATCGCTGGAAACGCGCATTTCACCGGGCACACAGAGATACAGCTGTTTAAACCGAGATAGCGCTGATTATCGTGTGTGTGTGTGTGTGTGTGTGTGTGTGTGTGTGTGTGTGTGTGTGTGTGTGTGTGTGTGTGTGTGTGTGTGTGTGTGTGTGTGTGTGTGTGTGTGTGTGTGTGTGTGTGTGTGTGTGTGTGTGTGTGTGTGTGTGTCGCGTTTGTTAGAAATACACATATATGCTCGTGCACATGCACAAACAAATAAACACGGACGCACACACACACACGCACACACACACACGCACACATACACACATACACACAGTTCTGTGGTCCCAAGAGTAGAACAGTGTATTGAAACTCCAATCTCCTTGTTCAATCCTATGGAAATATCTACCATGTGCCCAACTCCAGTCACTTAGTTCAAACCTATGAAAATATCTACCATGTGCCCAACTCCAGTCACTTAGTTCAAACCTATGGAAATATCTACCATGTGCCCAACTCCAGTCGCTTAGTTCAATCCTATGGAAATACCTGCCTTTGCTGCTAAACATCCATCTTTCATTCAGGGAAACAGTAGAGAGAAAACTCCCTGCCAGTTAAAATAATGTGCCTCTCCACTTCCCTCCCAAATGATATTCATGTTTGTTCTGTTTTTCACCTTGCCTGGAGAACACATGGGGATTTTTGTCTGGACAGAAGCTAAACATACATTTAATTTAGTTTGCACCTCGGCTGTTGCAGCCCTCGGCGGCATCCTCATCTTTCTCTGCATATCTTCATTATCTGAAGAGTTCTTTCATCTTAATTCCATTTCTATCACTCAAGCGTCACTGGCTCTGACCTTACCTGACCTTAATGGAGATAAGAGGATAAGAACACAGAAGGAGGGAGATATAGAGGGTGTCATAATGTAGATGGAGGGAGATATAGAGGGTGTCATAATGTAGATGGAGGGAGATATAGAGGGTGTCATAATGTAGATGGAGGGAGATATAGAGGGTGTCATAATGTAGATGGAGGGAGATATAGAGGGTGTCATAATGTAGATGGAGGGAGATATAGAGGATGTCATAATGTAGATGGAGGGAGATATAGAGGGTGTCATAATGTAGATGGAGGGAGATATAGAGGATGTCATAATGTAGATGGAGGGAGATATAGAGGATGTCATAATGTAGATGGAGGGAGATATAGAGGATGTCATAATGTAGATGGAGGGAGATATAGAGGATGTCATAATGTAGATGGAGGGAGATATAGAGGGTGTCATAATGTAGATGGAGGGAGATATAGAGGGTGTCATAATGTAGATGGAGGGAGATATAGAGGATGTCATAATGTAGATGGAGGGAGATATAGAGGGTGTCATAATGTAGATGGAGGGAGATATAGAGGATGTCATAATGTAGATGGAGGGAGATATAGAGGGTGTCATAATATAGATGGAAGGAGATAAAGATTGTCATAATGTAGATGGAGGGAGATATAGAGGGTGTCATAATATAAATGGAGGGAGATAAAGAGTGTCATAATGTAGATGGAGGGAGATATAGAGGGTGTCAATGTAGATGGAGGGAGATATAGAGGGTGTCATAATGTAGATGGAGGGAGATATAGAGGGTGTCATAATGTAGATGGAGGGAGATAAAGCGGTTGTCAATGTAGATGGAGGGAGATAAAGAAGGTGGCAGGTGAAGGAAGAGGTGGTCTAAAGTTAAAGAAGTATCAGTCCCTTTGTCCCTCCCTCCCTCACGCTGAGCCTCCTGTTCTCATGTAGATCCAACGCCCTGAGCCTCCTGTTCTCCCTCCCTCACCGGGAGCCTCCTGTTCTCCCTCCCTCCCTCCATCGCCCTGGGCCTCTTGTTCTCCATCCCTCCCTCCCTCCCTCACCGTGGGCCTCTTGTTCTCCCTTCATCCCTCCCTCCCTCCATCGCCCTGGGTCTCTTGTTCTCCCTTCCTCCCTCCCTCCCTCCATCGCCCTGAGGGTCTCTTGTTCTCCCTTCCTTCCTCCCTCCCTAGATCCATCGCCCTGGGTCTCTTGTTCTCCCTTCTAATGTAGATGGAGGGCCCTGGGTCTCTTGTTCTCCCTCCCTGTCCTCCCTAGCCCTGGGAGATTTGTTCTCCCTTCCTCCCTCCCTCCCTCCCTCCCTTGCCCTGGGCCTCTTGTTCTCCCTAGATGGAGGGACCCTGGGCCTCCTGTTCTCCCTCCCTCCCTCCATCACCCTGGGAGATATGTTCTCCCTCCCTCCATTGCCCTGGGCCTCTTGTTCTCCCTCCCTCCATTACCCTGGGCCTCCTGTTCTCCCTCCCTCCCTCCATCACCCTGGGCCTCTTGTTCTCCCTCCCTCCCTTGCCCTGGGCCTCTTGTTCTCCCTCCCTCCATTAGATGGAGGGAGATCCTGTTATCCCTCCCTCCCTTGCCCTGGGCCTCTTGTTCTCCCTCCCTCCATTACCCTGGGCCTCCTGTTATCCCTCCCTCCCTCCATCACCCTGGGCCTCTTGTTCTCCCTCCCTCCATCGCCCTGGGCCTCTTGTTCTCCCTCCCTCCATTACCCTGGGCCTCCTGTTCTCCCTCCCTCCCTCCATCACCCTGGGCCTCCTGTTCTCCCTCCCTCCATCACCCTGGGCCTCCTGTTCTCCCTCCCTCCATCGCCCTGGGCCTCTTGTTCTCCCTCCCTCCATTACCCTGGGCCTCCTGTTCTCCCTCCCTCCCTCCCTCACCGTGGCCTCTTGTTCTCCCTTTCTCCCTCCCTCCCTCCATCGCCCTGGGTCTCTTGTTCTCCCTTCCTCCCTCCCTCCCTCCATCGCCCTGGGTCTCTTGTTCTCCCTTCCTCCCTCCCTCCCTCCATCGCCCTGGGTCTCTTGTTCTCCCTTCCTCCCTCCCTCCATCCATCGCCCTGGGTCTCTTGTTCTCCCTCCCTCCCTCCCTCGCCCTGGGCCTCTTGTTCTCCCTCCCTCCCTCCCTCCCTTGCCCTGGGCCTCTTGTTCTCCCTCCGTCCATTACCCCGGGCCTCCTGTTCTCCCTCCCTCCCTACATCACCCTGGGCCTCTTGTTCTCCCTCCCTCCATAGCCCTGGGCCTCTTGTCTCCCTCCCTCCATTACCCTGGGCCTCCTGTTCTCCCTCCCTGGAGGGCCCTGGGCCTCTTGTTCTCCCTCCCTCCCTTGCCCTGGGCCTCTTGTTCTCCCTCCCTCCATTACCCTGGCCCTCCTGTTATCCCTCCCTCCCTCCATCACCCTGGGCCTCTTGTTCTCCCTCCCTCCATCGCCCTGGGCCTCTTGTTCTCCCTCCCTCCATTACCCTGGGCCTCCTGTTCTCCCTCCCTCCCTCCATCACCCTGGGCCTCTTGTTCTCCCTCCCTCCCTTGCCCTGGGCCTCTTGTTCTCCCTCCCTCCATTACCCTGGGCCTCCTGTTCTCCCTCCCTCCCTCCATTACCCTGGGCCTCTTGTTCTCCCTCCCTCCATTACCCTGGGCCTCCTGTTCTCCCTCCCTCCCTCCATTACCCTGGGCCTCCTGTTCTCCCTCCCTCCATCACCCTGGGCCTCCTGTTCTCCCTCCCTCCCTCCATCACCCTGGGCCTCCTGTTCTCCCTCCCTCCCTCCATCACCCTGGGCCTCATGTTCTCCCTCCCTCCATCACCCTGGTCCTCATGTTCTCCCATCTCCCACCTCTTCCCTCCTCCCTCCGTCACCCTGGGCATCCTGTTCTCCCATCTCCCACCTCCTCCCTCCTCCCTCCACCATCCTGGGCATCCTGTTCTCCCACCTCCTCCCTCCTCCCTCCACCATCCTGGGCATCCTGTTCTCCCAGTCTCCTCCCTCCCTCCCTCCACCATCCTGGGCATCCTGTTCTCCCATCTCCCACCTCCTCCCTCCACCATCCTGGGCATCCTGTTCTCCCATCTCCCACCTCCTCCCTCCACCATCCTGGGCCTCCTGTTCTCCCTCCCTCCCTCCATCACCCTGGGCCTCCTGTTCTCCCATCTCCCACCTCCTCCCTCCACCATCCTGGGACTCCTGTTCTCCCTCCCTCCATCACCCTGGGCCTCCTCTTCTCCCTCCCTCCCTCCATCACCCTGGGCCTCTTGTTCTCCCTCCCTCCATCGCCCTGGGCCTCCTGTTTTCCCTCCCTCCCTCCATCACCCTGGGCCTCTTGTTCTCCCTCCCTCCATCGCCCTGGGCCTCCTGTTCTCCCTCCCTCACTCCATCGCCCTGGGCCTCCTGTTTTCCCTCCCTCCATCACCCTGGGCCTCTTGTTCTCCCTCCCTCCATCGCCCTGGGCCTCCTGTTTTCCCTCCCTCCCTCCATCACCCTGGGCCTCTTGTTCTCCCTCCCTCACTCCATCACCCTGGGCCTCTTGTTCTCCCTCCCTCACTCCATCACCCTGGGCCTCATGTTCTCCCTCCCTCCCTCCATCACCCTGGGCCTCCTGTTCTCCCATCTCCCACCTCCTCCCTCCTCCCTCCATCACCCTGGGCCTCCTGTTCTCCCATCTCCCACCTCCTCCCTCCTCCCTCCACCACCCTGGGCCTCCTGTTCTCCCATCTACCCACCTCCCTCCCTCCTCCCTCCACCACCCTGGGCCTTCTGTTCTCCCACCTCCTCCCTCCTCCCTCCACGACCCTGGGCCTCCTGTTCTCCCATCTCCCACCTCCTCCCTCCACCATCCTGGGACTCCTGTTCTCCCTCCATCACCCTGGGCCTCCTGTTCTCCCTCCCTCCCTCCATCACCCTGGGCCTCTTGTTCTCCCTCCCTCCCTTGCCCTGGGCCTCTTGTTCTCCCTCCCTCCATTACCCTGGGCCTCTTGTTCTCCCTCCCTCCATCGCCCTGGGCCTCCTGTTTTCCCTCCCTCCCTCCATCACACTGGGCCTCTTGTTCTCCCTCCCTCCATCGCCCTGGGCCTCCTGTTTTCCCTTCCCTCCCTCCATCACCCTGGGCCTCTTGTTCTCCCTCCCTCACTCCATCACCCTGGGCCTCTTGTTCTCCCTCCCTCACTCCATCACCCTGGGCCTCATGTTCTCCCTCCCTCCCTCCATCACCCTGGGCCTCCTGTTCTCCCATCTCCCACCTCCTCCCTCCTCCCTCCATCACCCTGGGCCTCCTGTTCTCCCATCTCCCACCTCCTCCCTCCTCCCTCCACCACCCTGGGCCTCCTGTTCTCCCATCTCCCACCTCCTCCCTCCTCCCTCCACCACCCTGGGCCTCATGTTCTCCCATCTCCCACCTCCTCCCTCCTCCCTCCACCACCCTGGGCCTCCTGTTCTCCCTCTGTCTGTCTGTGTTTATTTTCTAAAACATTACTGGTTAATTACTCATTTGTAATAATTGTTTTCTTAATCGCTTGTGTCATAATCGTCCCTGACAGAAGCGGGAAGATGGGATATTACGCCGTTCAGGAGGAAATGGAATGTGATGTGTAAGGATGTTTGGTAGGGGTTTACTAGGTTTCTGTGGTGATGTAGCCCCTAGATAGTTTCACAGCGCTGCATCAGAGTGTGGATGGATGGTTACATGATGTTTGGTTATTACTAGTATTTTACTGGTGCTCAGGTATTCACCTTGAATGAAGACAAAAATACCTTTCCTCTAAATCAAATCAAATCAAATGTATTTATATTGCCCTTCGTACATCAGCTGATATCTCAAAGTGTTGTACAGAAACCCAGCCTAAAACCCCAAACAGCAAGCAATGCATGTGTTGCAGCACGTTGGCTAGGAAAAACTCTACTGGTTTGATCCTCTGTGAAACGGCCAGGAGAATCACAATCTGAAAAAAAAGAAA
>NC_060197.1:42414663-42424663 GCF_021184085.1 Oncorhynchus gorbuscha
TCTCCCTCTCTTTCTTCATCCTTCTCTCCCTCTCTAAAGTGTCTCCCATGGAACTAGGCTGATTAAGCAGTGAACACACATGGGGAAAACACTGTTGGTTGGCAACAACTTTGTGCCATAAACCCCCCCTGTCCCTCCTCTCCCCTCTCCAACCATATTCCCTGGCATCAGTGGGTAAAAGAGATTAGCCAGACCTTCATGTTGGGGCTGTGCCGCTGTCTGTTCAGATTCACTAAGCCTCCATTGCTCACCTGGGCATGTTTTATTTATCGATATATTAATATATATATTTCATTATATATTCATCTATATATTTGATGATATATTCATCTATATATTTGATGATATATTCATCTATATATTTAATTATTTATTCAACTAAATATTTAAATTATACATTCCTCTTTATATTCAGTCACAAATTCCTCTATACATTGAATGATATATTCAACTATATATTTAACTACATATGCTGCTATATATTTAATGATATTCTTCTGTATATATAATGATATATCCATCTATATATTTATTGATATATTCCTCTATATAGTTCATGATATTCTCTATATAGTTCTCTATATAGTTCTATATAGTTCATGATATATTCTTCTCTATATTTCATGATATATTCAACTATATATTTAGTGATATATTAATCTATATGTTTAAGTATATATTCATCTATATATTTTATGCGATATTTCTTTATATATTTGATGATTTAATCATCTATATATTTAATTATATATTCATCTATATATTTAATAATGTATTCCTCTATATATTTAATTATATATTCATATATATTGAAATGTATATTAATATATATGTTTAAGTATATATTCATCTTTACATTTCATGATATTTTCATCTATATATTTAATGATATATTCATCCATATATTTCGTTATATTTTCCCCCAGCTTAACAAGGTGATGAAAGGTCAATAAAAACCCCAAGGGAGCAACACTAGTGTTATTAGCACAATTATTCAAGGGCATTTGATTGATATCATGTCATTAGATCATGAAATTACCACATGATAGAAACAGAGCAGGTTTTATTTGAATTATTTATTTAACCTTTATTTAACAAGGCAAGTCAGTCAAAGAGTAAGAAAAAGATACTGTCAGTGGCAGAATTGAGGTGAGTCGTTTAATGATGATTTGAATAACCCACAACTTCTCCGACTACAGGAAAATAAACTTTGGTACACCTGTGGGCTTTCAAAGAGCGAGTCGGAGCCACTTCCCGGGAGTGAAAGGCTAGCATTCACCTCCATTACAGCGTTACCCAACATGTGCAACAATGCACAGAGATCCCAGAGACACTGGACACTCTGGACAAGTGAGAGGATTTATGGCTGAAAAGGCATCAATGTGTCTGAAAGCCTCTCTGTCTAGGAACATTTTTTAGATCCACTGAAGTGAAACAGAAAACACGTGTGCGCATTTCTTTTGACTCGGAGGCCAAAGACCGAAACAAGACACGGAGTCTTGAGTGTTGTTTAGCTTTTTCATTTGGTGCTTGGAACAAAGCAGACCCGGTGTGGGTGGAATGTGTGTGGAGGAGGAGTGTTGGGAGATGTAGAAGAAGAGAGGCGGAGGTCGAGAGATGAAACCAAGCTTGACGGGGTCAACGCTATCACTCATGGGGAGCAAGATACCTGAGACTCCCCAGGTGGACAACGAGGCAGCACCCCTATACCCCTCTAACCACACCCCCTCCCTGCCCTAACCTCAGAGTCTCTTACTCCCATCCTACCCACCTTCTACCCTCAGAGCTCCACCAAAACAGGTGAAGAGTCAACCGTGTTGGGGTATCTGTATCCATCCCTCTAGGCCATCTGAGGTCCGAGATGAGTTCAACTCAGATTGTTTCCTGGGTAAGCCGAGAGGCTAGTAATTAAAGTGATGTAACTGAATAGCACACAAACAGAACCTAACCCCTGCTCATCAAGTCACAATTGATCTGCACTCAGACATGAATTCGTACCGTGTTGTTTTCATGTAACTCAAGCAGGAATGTGCTTTCTTATCCATTTCTATTTCTTTACTATGACCAGCTCCCATTTCACATTCAGCACCATTATCCATTTTGCTACTACAGTACATGACCTATGCTACGCTAGCCCACTACAGTACATTAGCTATGCTAAGCTAACCCAGCATATGAATAATGCTAAGCTAACCTCCCATGTGGGCCCAGTGTTTGTGTAGAGCACTTACTGTGTGAGTCTCAGGTGGCTGTGTGTAGTGGGTCGTTGTCGGCTTGCCCATTAAAAATGGAACATGGCAACTTAATTACCGACTGCCACTTCTGGAAATCATGACCTCACTCGCGTGTCACTAACTCCTCCTCTTCTCTCTATCCGTTATCTCTCTTTTCCTCGCGCTCACCTTCCATGTCGTTCTCTTTTTTTTCTCCATCCGTCCGTATCTTTCTCTGTCTCCCTCCCTCTCCCCCTATCTCTCTCTCTCTCTCTCTCTCTCTCTCTCTCTCTCTCTCTCTCTCTCTCTCTCTCTCTCTCTCTCTCTCTCTCTCTCTCTCTCTCTCTCTCTCTCTCTCTCTCTCTGTCTCTCTCTCTCCCTAGGACATAGGATGATAATGTAGTGTTAACATGGACGGAGGGAGAAGGAAACACTATGTATTCCATATGTATATCGCATGTGCCTTTATGACTTGAACAAGAACGTCATAGCAGTATACCAACAGTTGTTCAAGCTAACACACACACACACACACGCACATCTTAATCGACATTCCTGTATAGTGATTAATTTCTATTGATTGGTTGTTGTGGTAGTACTAAGAATGCAGAACATAAATATATTGTTGTCAAGACAATCTGCTATTCATTCATTCGTTCTGCTGAGATAACACAATAGATCAACTCAAGCACAAATCAACTATTCCTGACAACTGTTCAGCTCTTTCAATTAGGGTCTTCAGGAGGAAATGAAAATAAAATAGGAGGTCACACGTTATTGACGTGAACAGCACAACAAAACAGCTTTCTTATTGGCTCCAGGCCCCAGTATGACACGTACCGGTAGGCTGGCATGTGTTTTGACTTTAGATTCAGGATCTAGCCTGGGAGCCTGAGCTGGCCAACTACAGCAACCTCAGACTGACCACAGTATATCCCAGTAACCTGTGACTAGTTCAGTTTAGTCTGTTCATTTGGCTGGAATGACTGAGGCGTTCAATCGGTCGGACAGGCAGAGAGGCAGGCAGAGACCCTGTAGTGCTAGCCGGGGCCAGAGAGGAAGGCAGAGACCCTGTAGTGCTAGCCAGGGCCAGAGAGGCAGGCAGAGACCCTTTAGCGCTAGCCAGGGCCAGAGAGGCAGGCAGAGACCCTGTAGCGCTGTTGTT
This sequence comes from Oncorhynchus gorbuscha, assembly GCF_021184085.1. Taxonomy (NCBI): domain Eukaryota; kingdom Metazoa; phylum Chordata; class Actinopteri; order Salmoniformes; family Salmonidae; genus Oncorhynchus; species Oncorhynchus gorbuscha. Next base: position 42,418,042 of record NC_060197.1, read on the forward strand.
AATTGTAAACAAATTGACAACAGAATTTTAGCACACTTATAGAGAAGGGCATTCAACATGTACTGCACTGACACGAATGACTGATGATTGGTTGAAAGATTGTGGAAGCTGTACAATTAGATTTCAGTGCAGCCTTTGATATTATTGACAATAACCTATTATTGAGAAAACTTATTTGTTATGGCTATTCCACCTCAGCCATATTGTGGATTCAGCGCTATATTTCTAATACAACTCAGAGGGTTTTCTTTAATGGAAGCTTCTCTAATGTCAAACATGTCAAATGTGGTGTACCGCAGGGCAGCTTTCTAGGTCCTCTACTATTTTCTATGTTTACCAATGGCCTGCCACTGGCATTATGTGTGTGCATGTATGCTTATGATTCAACCATATGCGCATCAGCAACCACAGCTAATGAAGTTACTAAAAGCCTTAACAAAGAGTAGCGGTCTGTGTTGTAATAAACTGGTCTTGAACAGAGTCATGACGTTGGCCTTGGGGTAGGTTTATGACAGTCATAAATACCTCTTCACCCCTTTTTCCTCTCTCTACCCTACTGATGATACATTTGCAAACCCCTTGGTTAACATAGAGATTCTGCGAACATCAGAAGGTGGGGGCAAATTAACTATATTCTGGTAATCCGACCAATTGAACATATGCGGTGGTACTTAATGAATATGATGTCAGTTCGGTTGTCATCTGAGACATTCTCATCAATGATAAGATGACATAAACTCTACAGTGGAAAGTCTACGCATCAGAGTTATCGGATTCACATGGAATTGTGGTTCAATGTAAATGTTTGAATATGAAATTATTCGTGATGGGATGACATGTGATTTTAGCTTCTAAAATGTGAGATTTGGGTTTTCATAATGTAGGGCTCTGCTCAATCAATGGCCCGCCCCTGTGAATGGACATGGGCTAAAAAACTTTTCAAACACGCCCTCCTCTCCCTTCCTATATAAAGCCTTGACGACAATATAACTTGCTATTCCAAGGACGCGAGGACGACGGTCCGATGTCAGAATGGTTCAGATAATAACTGCAAAACGAAGCCAACATCAGCGTGAGCTTTGGTTGCGAATGGTATGAACTTTGAACTCTTATTCACTACAGAAGTGATACCTTCTAGCCGTTCAGTTAGCAACAGCCGCTGCAAACAAGGCTTAGGAAGGAACAGACAGAATATCCCGTCTACCACACAATAACGTTACTAAAACGTATTCAATTTACCAGCAGAGACATTCTTCAAAGGACTCGGTTGGGCAACACGGCCTTCCATCTACCACCAACCTACCGAAGCGCAGCTCAGAGTAAATATTTATTGCATTTTCCTTTTCCAAATGGGCGGTAATTTAGAATTGATAAGATACTGTATTTACGATAGCACAGTTTCTCCCCTTTGTTCCCCAGTCTTCCCGCTCTTTCACTCAAACCCAGCCCCTTTTCCTTTCTGTAACAAGCTGTCATATCTGTTCCGCCCGCTAGGGACGTTTTCCTTTATGACATAATTGGTAATCAAGTTATGATTTAATTATATGTATGTGTAATTCTGTGTGATTAGTTAGGTTTTTGTAAATAAATAATTAAACCCAATTTTGTATTGCTGATTCAACTTGGTAGCCAAGGTTCGCGCAGATAACCAAGAATTTACAACTTTCAGATGAGACTGAATTAAGATGACGATTAATATTACTAGGTCTTTAAGAGTTTATTCGGAAGATAACAGCTCTATAAATATTATTTTGTGGTGCCCGACTATCTAGTTCAATCAGGTAATATTAATTACGGATAAATTATTTTATAGAATAGCATGTCATATCACTTAATCCAGCATAGCCAAAGACACGACAACAGCTCTAAAACTAAGAGCATTGTATTTGGTACAAATCATCCCCCAAGTTCCAGACCTCAGCTGAATCTGGTAATGAATGGTGTGGCTGGTGAAAACAGGTTGAGGAGACTAAATTAGTTGGCGTTACCTTAGATTGTAAACTGTCCTGGTCAAAACATATAGATTCAATGGTTGTAAAGATGGGGAGAGGTCTATCTGTGATAAAGAGATGCTCTGCTTTTTTGACACCACACTCCAAAGCAAGTCCTGCAGGCTCTACTTTTATCTTGTCTTGATTATTGTCCAGTCACACAGTCCATTCAGACCCCTTCCCTTTTTTCACATTATGTTATGTTACAGCCTTATTCTAAAATGAATGACATACATTTACACACATACTCCATAAAGACAAAGCAAAAACAGATTTTTAGAAATGTTTTCAAATTTATATAAAAACAGTACCCTGTTCACATAAGCATTCAGACTCATTGTCATGAGACTCGAAATTGAGCTCAGGTGCATCCTGTTCCATTGATCATCCTTGAGACGTTTCTACAACTGATTAGAGTCCAACTGTGGAAAATTCAATTGATTGGAAAGGCAACTGTCTATATAAAGTTCCATAGTTGACAGTGCATGTCAGAGCAAAAACAAAGCCATGATGTCAAAGGAATTGTCCATAAATCTCAGAGACAGGATTGTGTCGAGGCACAGATCTGTGGAAGGGTACCAATACATTTCTGCAGTATTGAACGTCCCCAAGAACACAGTGGCCTCCATCATTCTTAAATGGAATAAGTTTAGAACCACCAAGACTCTTCCTAGAGCTGGCCAAACTGAGCAATTGGGGAGAAGAGCCTTGGTCAGGGATGTGACCAAGCTCCAGAGTTCCTCTGTGGAGATGGGAGAACCTTCCAGAAGGACAACCATCTCTGCAGCACTCCACCAATTAGCCTTTATGGTAGAGTGACCAGACAGATGCCACTCCTCAGTAAAAGGCACAGGACAGACTGCTTGGAGTTTGCCAAAAAGCACATAAAGGACTCTCAGACCACGAGAAACAAGATTCTCTGGTCTGATGAAACCAACATTGAACTCTTTGGCCTGAATGCCAAGCGCCACATCTGAAGAAAACCAGGTACCACTCATCACCTGGCCAATACCATCCATAAAACCATAAAGCATGGTGGTGGCGGCATCAATGTGTGGGGATATTTTTTAGCAGCTGGGACTAAAAGACTAGTCAGGTTTGAGGGAAAAATGAACGGAGCAAAGTACAGAGAGATCCTTTTTGAAAACCTGTTCCAGAGCGCCCAGGACCTCCGACTGGGGTGAAAGTTCACCTTCCAACAGGACAATGACATGAAGAACACAGCCAAGACAACGCAGGAGTGGTTTCGGGAAAAGTCTCTGAATGTCCTAGAGTAGCGCAGCCAGAGCCGGATCGAACATCTCTGGAGAGACCTGACAATAGTTGTGCAGCATCCTGTCAGAGCTTGAGAGGATCCATAGAGATGAATGGGAGAAACTCCCCAAATACAGGTGTTTTTAGATATTTAGCTTCATTCCAAAGAAGACTGGAGGCTGTAGTCACTGCCATAAGTGCTTCAACAAAGTACTGAGTAAAGGGTCTGAATACTTACGTACATTTCTGAAAACCTGTTTTGGCTGGGTCAATAATGGGTATTGTGTTTATATTGATGAGGGCAAGACACTATTTAATGACTTTTAGAATAACGTAACAAAATGTGGAAAAAGTGAATACTTTACGAACGCACTGTATGTAGGGGGAGCCAACCCCCGAAGTGACTGTATGTAGGGGGAGCCAACCCCTGAAGTGACTGTATGTAGGGGGACCCAACCCCTGAAGTGACTGTATGTAGGGGGAGCCAACCCCCGAAGTGACTGTATGTAGGGGGAGCCAACCCCTGAAGTGACTGTATGTAGGGGGAGCCAACCCCCGAAGTGACTGTATGTAGGGGGAGCCAACCCCTGAAGTGACTGTATGTAGGGGGAGCCAACCCCTGAAGTGACTGTATGTAGGGGGAGCCAACCCCTGAAGTGACTGTATGTAGGGGGAGCCAACCCCCGAAGTGACTGTATGTAGGGGGAGCCATCCCCGAAGTGACTGTATGTAGGGGGACCCAACCCCGAAGTGACTGTATGTAGGAGGACCCAACCCCGAAGTGACTGTATGTAGGGGGAGCCAACCCCTGAAGTGACTGTATGTAGGGGGAGCCATCCCCCGAAGTGACTGTATGTAGGGGGACCCAACCCCCGAAGTGACTGTATGTAGGAGGACCCAACCCCCGAAGTGACTGTATGTAGGGGGAGCCAACCCCTGAAGTGACTGTATGTAGGGGGAGCCAACCCCTGAAGTGACTGTATGTAGGGGGACCCAACCCCCGAAGTGACTGTATGTAGGGGGAGCCAACCCCCGAAGTGACTGTATGTAGGGGGAGCCAACCCCGAAGTGACTGTATGTAGGGGAGCCAACCCCTGAAGTGACTGTATGTAGGGGAGCCAACCCCTGAAGTGACTGTATGTAGGGGGACCCAACCCCTGAAGTGACTGTATGTAGGGGGAGCCAACCCGAAGTGACTGTATGTAGGGGGAGCCAACCCCTGAAGTGACTGTATGTAGGGGGAGCCAACCCCCGAAGTGACTGTATGTAGGGGAGCCAACCCCTGAAGTGACTGTATGTAGGGGGAGCCAACCCCTGAAGTGACTGTATGTAGGGGGACCCAACCCCGAAGTGACTGTATGTAGGGGGAGCCAACCCCGAAGTGACTGTATGTAGGGGGAGCCAACCCCCGAAGTGACTGTATGTAGGGGGAGCCAACCCCTGAAGTGACTGTATGTAGGGGGAGCCAACCCCTGAAGTGACTGTATGTAGGGGGACCCAACCCCTGAAGTGACTGTATGTAGGGGGAGCCAACCCCCGAAGTGACTGTATGTAGGGGGAGCCAACCCCTGAAGTGACTGCATGTAGGGGGAGCCAACCCCCGAAGTGACTGTATGTAGGGGAGCCAACCCCTGAAGTGACTGTATGTAGGGGAGCCAACCCCTGAAGTGACTGTATGTAGGGGGAGCCAACCCCTGAAGTGACTGTATGTAGGGGAGCCAACCCCGAAGTGACTGTATGTAGGGGGAGCCATCCCCGAAGTGACTGTATGTAGGGGGACCCAACCCCGAAGTGACTGTATGTAGGAGGACCCAACCCCGAAGTGACTGTATGTAGGGGGAGCCAACCCCTGAAGTGACTGTATGTAGGGGGACCCAACCCCTGAAGTGACTGTATGTAGGGGGACCCAACCCCTGAAGTGACTGTATGTAGGGGGAGCCAACCCCCAAAGTGACTGTATGTAGGGGGAGCCAACCCCCGAAGTGACTGTATGTAGGGGGAGCCAACCCCTGAAGTGACTGTATGTAGGGGGAGCCAACCCCTGAAGTGACTGTATGTAGGGGGACCCAACCCCTGAAGTGACTGTATGTAGGGGGAGCCAACCCCTGAAGTGACTGTATGTAGGGGGAGCCAACCCCTGAAGTGACTGTATGTAGGGGAGCCAACCCCGAAGTGACTGTATGTAGGGGAGCCAACCCCTGAAGTGACTGTATGTAGGGGGAGCCAACCCCTGAAGTGACTGTATGTAGGGGGAGCCAACCCCTGAAGTGACTGTATGTAGGGGGAGCCAACCCCCGAAGTGACTGTATGTAGAGGGAGCCAACTCCCAAAGTGACTGTATGTAGGGGGAGCCAACCCCTGAAGTGACTGTATGTAGGGGGACCCAAACCCCGAAGTGACTGTATGTAGGGGGAGCCAACCCCCGAAGTGACTGTATGTAGGGGGACCCAACCCCCGAAGTGATTGTATGTAGGGGGAGCCAGCCCCCGAAGTGACTGTATGTAGGGGGAGCCAACCCCCGAAAGAACTCTTTGCAATAAATTCCTATGTGTTGTTTTAGGAATTCAGTATTCTCTGCTTTGCTCTCATCAACCCCTATTGTCTCATTGAGGTTCTGTTACCTCGTGTAATTCTGATATCTGATTGCATCACTACTGTTGGTCAACAACAATGAAGAAGGGATGAAGGGAAGGAGGGAGGCTTTATTTCCCTCTGCTTCTCTGCACGTGACACTCCTAGACAGATCCCTCTGTGACCCTTCTACGTTCTGGACCCTAGGAGGGTGGGGGTGGGGGTGGGGGCGTCTGCATCATTCATGGGGAACGACATGCTTACTGTTGCCTTGTTTCACAGGTGCTGCCACCACACACACACACACACACACACACACACACACACACACACACACACACACACACACACACACACACACACACACACACACACACACACACACACACACACACACACACACACACACTAGAAAACAATGTAGTCTGGAAAGAAATGGCTTCTTATGCAATTGATGTGTTTAGAGGAGAAATGGGTGTTTATAAAATCTCAGCAGACCCTCTGGCTATTTCAGTGTGTGTGTGTGTGTGTGTGTGTGTGTGTGTGTGTGTGTGTGTGTGTGTGTGTGTGTGTGTGTGTGTGTGTGTGTGTGTGTGTGTGTGTGTGTGTGTGTGTGTGTGTGTGTGTGTGTGTGTTTTTGCACTCCATTTTGGTCCCGAAAACAAATTATAATTTTGTTTTCCCAGAAAATAGAAGGAAACGCAGGTGAACCACATTTATTTATTTATTTATTTTTCTCATTTTTTTTTCTCTTCCCTTTTTTCTCTCAGACTCAATCTTCCTCTCTTTGCTTCGTCCAAGTGTTT